>NC_052360.1:43383245-43482407 GCF_009727055.1 Benincasa hispida | reverse complement strand
AGTGTAAAAAAATAAAAGATAAAAGAGAAATTAATCAAGATATCTTAACTTAGGGAGTGAATTTACCCAATGTAATTTAGATCATTGACCCAATTTATGACCTAAACTTCTTGTTTATGCTTAACCCAATTGATTGGAATCCCAACCAATGGTTCTAATTATCTAATTAATCAAAATGCACAGAAATTGAATCCGCTCCATACAAATGAAAAAATCACTTTAAGTTCTAGGGATTATGCTAAGATGAGTGTTTAACTTCCAATGTCTAATTACACAATCAATACGGTTTTTCTTTAGGTTGCTAGGAGCAGTCCTTTTTGCCTAACTAATCTATTGCTTCCAATGGAATTAACCTATAAATAAGTGTCAAATATTACAAGGTAATCATAAAGCGTCAGAATCATACGAAAAAATTATTCGGCGTCAATCAACAATTAAAATCATGCAATTCATAAATATAAATTTGGATACAAAATCATAAACAAATTTGTATACACCATTAAATTGAAATCTCAAAAAATTACATCGAGTTCCTCCGAATTCCTAAATTAAGAAAACCAAAATCTTACCTTCCCATGGAGGGTGAGAAGTTACAATCCGACATCTACTCGAAAAATTACTAAATAAATGCCCAAACAACAAGTGGAATAGGGAAGAAAGGGGAAAAATCGGCTGGAGGCCGAAGGTGGGCGGATCTTTTTGACCTGAACGGAAGAAACTTATATATAGGGCAGGGTCATAGCGTTGCAAGACTAGCTTGCATGCACGTTCGTCATTGTGTTCCCAACATTGCAACGCTGCCCTGTTTTGTCTAATAAAGGCAACTACTGCTTAGAGCGTTGCGCAATGCTCGTTTGAGCATTGCAACACTCTGTCTAAAGGTGTTTTCGTCCGTTCACGTCCCTTTTAAGTTTGGTTGCTCAAATTAACTTCTAATTGCTCTAAATTAACCCCAAATAGCTCGTAGTATCTAATTGTACCTCCAAAATGCTTAATACCTATAAAATCATCAAATAAAAATAGTAACGACCTAGAGTTAAGTAGAGGAAAATAGCACATTTTCGGTGCTATCAACAATCTAGAGTAATACATGCATTTCGGAGTGTACGAGCCTTTTAAATTTAATTTGTAGCAATTAGAAGCTGAAAAAGGCATCTGAAGCTTCAAAAGAAAGAGAAAATGATAAATTTGTCTCCAGGTGAGAGCATAGCAGTGCCCTATGGCACTGTGGCACAAGCCCTTCACAAAATGCTAAAAAAGGGTATAACGTGATGTTGTATGCATTTGTAAATTCAGCTCTTCAATTATAATATTTTTTAATCCGAGTCGCCATTTTGGGCAAAGGACCACCTGTTGTCTTTTGTTTTATTGTCCTCTATCTATATACAACATTAGTTTTAGGTTTTCAATTGAATATTTCTCCATAATTCGGGTGGCCATTTTGGGTCTTGAGCTTCCTTATCTCAATGGGTAGGTAAGGATCCTCAATTCCTAATTTTTCAGGTTTTCTCCACTTGTAATATTATGCGACTTGTACTAAACTCTTCATTCTTTTATTATCTTTGCATGTTTATGATTGTATTTTTGCTTGAGGATGTACGATCATTAGCTGGCGTTAAATTATAATAGTTACATAGAATTGTAATTTTATTCAAGGCAGCAAAAGGTTAGTTAGTTATGATTCATTGTCTACCATGAAAAACATTGCTCTATCGACCTAGGAAGAATCATGTTGAATATTTAACTAGTCACTTGAAAATTGAACATTCACCTTAGCGTAATCCTAGTCTTAATGCAGTTAGTCCAAATTAATTAGGATGCTTTTCATCTAATTAAATTGACTAATTTGATAAATTTGACTCTCTCCTAGCTTTTTTAGGTGAGTTGGCTAAGCTTAGATAATATAGAGATTAATTCGATAAATCTATGATCAAGCAAGAAATTAGGGATACTTCTAAAAACTAGGATAAACCACTTTTACATTTCTTGCAATTTACATTCCACGTCTTATTTTTCAATGCACTTAATTCATCCACACACAAAGCCCCCATTTTTACTGCTTTCCAAAGATTGATTTAACTTAAAGAAATTTTTATCTTAGGCTCCCTATGGTTCAACCTGATGTTGCCACTGATACTATTTATTAGTTGAAGTGTTAGATTGATATTATAAATATTATTTGATTTGATCGAATGTATTTGACCCCTTTTGGTTAAATTAAATTGGTGTCATTTCCGAGGAAACCAATTAGTTATTCTTAGTCAATTTTTAGTTAAAGTATTATTTTGTTTTAATTTGTTTTCTTTTTGTGTTAGTGTTTAATAGTTATGAGAAGTAGCAATAGGTAGCAAAAAAACATAAGGGTATTGGCAAATATGGCAATGGGTTTCTAAAATTGCAAATATAGAAAAAAAATTAAACCTGATTCTCGGTTTCTTTATTTTTACAATTTTACCATCATTTGTGTATCAACAAGTATATAAGATATACTTATATTTTATATATCAGTTAACTGATTAAATTATATTTAGTATATAAATCAATTAATATACTTTATTTAAAGAATATCATTTATACAATTGATAGATCAGGACTTTATTTGTGCCATGGTCATTGTTGTTTTGTCGATTATGATAAATACTATTTTTTTCATGTTGATATGGAGTTATTTTCATTCAATTAGTTCAATTTTAATGTTCATGGTATATGTTAAATGCATTAATTTTGTCAAGTGATATACCAAATATAAATTATATTAGTTAATATGTTTTATTTCAAAGTGTCTTGTATAATTTAACTGCTATATAAGTTACATGTAATTCGATATATTAATTGTCTAACAAATATTTCATATTTTGTATATTAATTGATAGATCATTAATGTATCAAGGGTCTTCGTAAAAAGCTGAAAATGCAATACTAAGTATTTGGAGTATCAAGAATTTAATTTTTTTGTTGTAACCATCTGACCTCACTTAGTTGTTGTCTTTTTCTTTTTAAATTATGCATAAAAAAGGAATTAGAAGTGAGTTTGAGAGGGAGTGAGTTCACTTATAGATAATCTCTACAAAAATTAGAAAACAATAAAAAGAAATCAACTCCCTTTGCATAGTGGATGTAGGCTAATTTGGCTGAACCACTTAAATTGCATGTGAAGTTATGTGAAAACAAAAGTGATTAATTTTAGATCAACCAGTCGGCTGAGAGAAGTTATCACTTTTGTGAAGTTTAGCAAAGCAATGTGGAAGTTTTTCCTTCACAGAAACTTCATCCTAGGCATGAAATTTGGTTTTAAAAGCCCAACAATTGGTATTAGAGGCAAAATGAGACCAAGATTCAGATTCATTGAAGATCAAAAAACAAGAATTCATGTTTTTAAATTTCAAGAATCGCTATAACCAGATTTGAAATAGAGAAGTTTGATGGGAAGATTGATTTTGAGTTGTAGAAGGCAAAAATCAAAGTTGTTCTTGGATAGTAGAAGGCTCTCTTAGCCCTTTTAGACCCTACAAATCTGTTAGCTACCTTAACTAATGTACATAAAGAAACTATGGAGGTAAATACTTACAGAACCATAGTTTTAAATGTTATTGACAGTGTATTACAGCAGATTGTTGATCAGAGGACTGCCTATGATCTTTGAAATAAACTAAATGAGGTTTATTTCAATAAAAATCTTCCAAACAAGGCTTTCCTAATGAAAATATTTTTTACCTATCAAATGGATGTCGCAAAGTCACTCATAGACAATCTAAATGATTTTAAGAGGTTGTCATCAGAACTTAAATCAATGGGAGACAACATAGGCGAAGGGAATGAGACATTCATATTGTCGAACTCACTATCATAATCCTTCAAAGATGTTAAAGTGGCTATAAAGTATGGAAAAGAGAAAATCACTACTAAAGCTATAGTTTATGCAAAAAGAGTTAGAAAACTTGAATTGCAAATGGCTAAGAAAGATCAACAAGTAGTTGATGGGTTGTTTTCAAAGGGAAAAACAAAGAAACCTGGAAAAGGAAAGCATAATGGTAAAGATAAATCCAAGATTATGTGTCAATTTTGCCACAAAATGGGACATGAAGAAAGACTTTTATTCTTTGAAAAGGAAGTTGAATCTGAAAAATAAAGGTGGGAAACAAACAGAGGTTGTTGTAGGAGATAATTCTTTTACATTTTCAAATACTTTGGTAGCCGCTAATGAGTGTGCAAGCAAAAATGGATGGAGGAATGATTTACATGGGGAATAATAACACATGTAAAGCAGTGGGGAATGGCTCTATTTCCTTAAAAATGAAAGATGGTTTAGTGAAGCTTATTAGAAATTTGAAGCATGTTACTACCTTGAAGAAAAATCTCCTATGATTGGGGATGTTTGACTCCATAGGATGTGAGTATAGGGGAGTTGGAGGAACTTTTGAGATAATAAAAGACTCAAAAGTGGTTCTTGTGACTACTAAATTCAATGACTTGTATATTATCAACGAAGATTTTGAAATACCAAAGTGGAAGCAATTAAATGTGTGTGTCTCTAGTTTTGTTTTACAAAACGTTAGATATAGAGTAATGAAAACTATGGTAATAACAAATAACTAAGCATGCTTCTTCTACTGAGAATTCTAGAGAGAATAAAGGAAAACTCACCCTTGAAGACTTAACTCTGTAGGATTGTATCAGCAACATCGGAAGCACAAGGATCATCTAAGTACTCAAATTCACTAATTTTGACAAAATATAAAACATGTTCTTGTAAAAAACAAGTGAGTTTCAAGACATACCTCTTGTAGAACTTCTTCAAAGCTCCTTTTCCAGCTGCTATCTTCTCCGAATCTTGTTGTAGACCACCACAAGATCTTCCCCACTATTCTCTTGGTGCTCTAGAATGAGTTGTGGGACTCAAAACAAGCTTGAATTAAGGGATAAAGGAGAAATGCTCACTGTAGTAATTTTGTTAAAGAACCCTTTCTTCAACCCGATTTTTCTCTAAAATTCTCAATAGATTGCATGCCCGAATTTCACTCCAATCTCTTCACTATATTGGAGATCAATATGCAAAGGAGAGAGTTGTATGAGTTGCAGCTCATGCTTGGAGAAGACAAGGCTAGGAAGATGCCATTTGAGTGAGCAATTTGAAAGATGGATAATAGAAAAACCACTTTTTCCATTTTGTGTTTTGTTTTTATCTTTTTCAATTTGATTTTAAAATTCATTTTGATTTTTAAAATTGAAAAATTAATTAATTTCATAGATTAATTATTAAATAAAATTTAATTAATTTAATATCAAATATTAAATTAATTTTAACACATATCCATCTTTATATATTTAAATCATATTTAAATATATAAATTCTCCTATTCCANTAATTTAATATCAAATATTAAATTAATTTTAACACATATCCATCTTTATATATTTAAATCATATTTAAATATATAAATTCTCCTATTCCATTTAATTCTCAAATTAAACATGTAATTATATCTCATATAATTATTAATTTTCTTAATTCTAATTTGAAATTTTCAAATTAACTTATCACGCTATTCTAGAGCTAGTCCATTACGAGCTAGTAGGGGAACCTTGTGGTCCTACAGATCATAGGCTCCAACGATCCGAGATTAATTGGCTAAACTCATTAGACCAGATTAATCCCCATTCGTTAACTAATGGGTCACTCCACTAAAGCTCATAGTTGCATTCCTTTCACTGTAGATATATTATGTCCACATCATTTAACCATAATCAGCAAGTTGACCCTTCACAGGTTGTTCATAATAGCGGTTGGGTCAAATATCTGTTTTACCCCCGAGATTACGTCTTATTCCTCAAGTCCCTACTGATTCTCTAATGAACAACTAGTTTATGATCCAATCACTAAACCAAACTCTTTCAGCTTAGTGAGAGGGTGGGGCCCCTTGTTCAAGACCTGGATTCAGTACTTGAGAGAACAACCTTTCCCCTATCCCTAAATCAGATAGGCATGAACTCCATCTTGCACCTTATGTCGCCATCTATCTATCCGGTCCCCTGAAATGGGAGTCTTATTGAGCCGACGCTATTGAGCCAACCCTCAACTATGCAAATCTAAGGGCAATCCCAAATAAACAAGAGTTCATAGTTAGCTCAGGATTAAGATCGAGTTACCTAGGTCATCTAGGTGAAATAGTCAGTCTTACACAGTAATCAGTGTTATAAAGTAAGAGTGACTTATTTCTTGGTTCTGATCTTATGCAAACTCATTGCATAGACACCCCCACTTCTCATGTCATAATATGTATGAATTAGGATCACATCATATGTAGCACTTTACAACTCTTCGTAACAACTATAGAGTAGGCCGCATCCAATAGTGTTACCAGAATAAGGTACCCAACCTCATTCATGTACCATAGATCATTTTGACTATTTACTCGAACCTGATCCACTCTTATGTCTCCATATAAAGTTCAAGTACTCATACAATAGTCATGGGTCTTAGTTTATTGGATTTAGACTTTCATACAATTTATGAAATCAATAATAAGTATATTGATTATAGAAAATGTTTATCAGTTTACAAACTGCGAGTTTTAGGACATAAAATCCAACAAACTCTTCATGTTTCCTCTCCATAGCCAAGAAAACAAACAAAAATTCTTCTCCCATACATGAACAAAACTTCACAACAAGTCCTCGAACACCACCATAAGTTCTTTCTTGTTATTCTCAATGTGAGAATCACATGGAATTATGTGGACTTGCATCTAATTTTGTGAAAGGGATGGAGGGAATTTTCGGCTGAGAAATTTTTTCACAAAGAGAGCTTGAAGAGGATGTTCTGATGAAAATGAAGAAGACTGAAAATTTAACCTATCCATCTGTGTTGCACGTATTTGAGATAATTTAACCTGTCCTCATTTTAATTTTCTAAAATTCAAAAAATGAATTTTAGTTAGTTATATATATATATATATATATATATGTATGTATGTATGTATATATGTATGTATGTATGTATGTATATCATATACTAAATGTTATATCATATATAACATATAACATATAACATATAATCTATGGTTGGTTTATATTATATCATATATAATATAATCCATAGTTTATTATTATTCTTTTATTTAACATACAATATTAATATAAATCATATTCACATTAATTTTAACCTATAGTTTTTATATGAATCATATTCATATAATTAATATTTGAATCATATTCAAATATTTCTTTAGCATTAAAACTTTATATTATAATGTATCATATACATTATGATAATTATATCTTATATAATTAAATCCATTCAACTAATTTGAACAACTTAAATTAACTCAAAATTAATTTGATTCTTATTAATCCTTATTTGTGTAAGATACCCAGCTCACATATTTCCACATGAAAGATTAGGATTATTTCTAGTACTTTACAATAATTGTAACAACTATAAAGAAGGCCATGTTTATAGTGTCACCAGGATAATGTATCCAACCTTACCCATCTACTTTAGACTGTTTAGGTTATTACTTAAACATGATTCACCTGTATGTCTCCACATACATGTCTAAGTTACATCTAATAACCTTGATCTTAGTTTATTGGTTTTGGGTTAATGCAACCAAATGCGAAATAAAATACAACTTATTTTATTAGATACATAGTAACTTTGTACAAATACAATTAACAAACTACAAGACCACGAGATTTAGGGTACCAACCCCAACAATCTCCCACTTGTCCTCAAGCTACTGGGGTGTACAACTATAAAGTAAAATTACAAGGTATAGTACACAAAAACAAGAAACTAGCATACTTTACATGCCCAGTAAAAATCTCCCGCTTGTCCTAGACTAGATGAGTTTTGTCTTGTAAATGACTCTTCAGGT
The DNA here is from genome assembly GCF_009727055.1 of Benincasa hispida. Taxonomy (NCBI): domain Eukaryota; kingdom Viridiplantae; phylum Streptophyta; class Magnoliopsida; order Cucurbitales; family Cucurbitaceae; genus Benincasa; species Benincasa hispida. The sequence goes on along the minus strand of NC_052360.1, from coordinate 43,474,530 downwards.
GACCTTCGAAAACTTTAGGCGTGAAAGTGCTCCAAAGCGATCTTCGTGTCGATCATGTTTCCTCAATCCACAATCTCCCATATGAGATGACACTTGTGCTCTATATGTTTTCCACGTTTGTTGCTTCTAGGTTCCTTGGAATTAGCCACAGTAATACCATTATTACAATAAAGAGTAATGGGCTTTGACATGTCTGAAACAACTTTTAGATTAGCAAAATATTTTCTGAGCCACACAGCCTCCTTGGCAGCTTCACAAGCCATTATATATTTTGCCTCCATCATAGACCTAGCTCTGCAAACTTGCTTAGTGTTGCTTCAGACTACAACCCCTCCGTTAAAAGTGAAGCTTGATCCTAAAGTGGATTTCCTAGAATTCCTATCGATCTAAAAATTATATTCAGTGTATCTTGCAAGGATCAAATCCTTAGACGCATACATAAGCATGTAGTCCCTTATTGTCTAAAGAAATTTGAAGATGTTTTTAACTATTGCCCAATGATCTAATCCTGGATTAGACTGATATTTATTTACTATCCACACTGCATAACAAATGTCATGTCTAGTACATAATATGGCATACATAAGGTTGCCAACAATCGATCCATGGAGGATCTATCTCATCTCCTCAACTTCTTGATGTGTCTCAGGATACTGTTCCTTACATAAGATAATTTCATGCCTGAAAGGTAATAAACCTCTCATGAAATTCTGCATAAAATATTTGATAAACATCTTGTCAATATATGATGCTGGAGACAAAGCTAGCGTTGTGTTCTTACAATCTCTAAAAATCTGGATCTCTAGAACAAACTACACCTCTCCCAAATCTTTTATTTGAAATTGGGCTCTAATCAATGTTTTACACTAGTCAGTAGATCTACATCATTCCCAATGAGTATGATATCATTCACTTACAATACTAGAAAAACTACTGAATTATTGATGATTTATTGTAAACACAAGTCTCATCACATTTTGATCAATGCCATAAGATTTGATCGCAGTATCAAATCTTATATTCTAAGATCGAGATGATGGAACGAACACATGCGCAGTGGAAGAAATAAAGTATCTAAAACACTTTAATTAGGTTAAATTAAAATCATAAGCACACAAATCAAATAAATTAAAGGGATTTAAGAAGTACAACCTTTGTTGTCTCCAAAGCTTCTCCAAATCCGCTCCAATCTTCTAACGAACAGTTCATAGAGCACCACTAGAGTCTTCCCGACTATTCTCTAGCCTTAGAACGAGATGGTGGGATTCAGTGAGTCATTACTTTGGAGAGGAACGAGAGAGAATTAGGCTTAAGATTTTTCCCAAAAATCTCACAAGTCTCCATTTTGCCAAGAAGAACCAAATATCATAGAACTCTTCTATTTATAGGGAATTTCATGCATGACATGCAATTTTGAGTTTGATGAGAATTTGACACAAAAAAACTTCTAACTCAAAGTGGAATTAAGTGAGGCAAGTGTCTTCAAATTGAAGACAATACTTAGCAATTCAATAGTTGGAATTTTCCACTAAAAAATGTTGGAACTTTCCACTAACTTGGTCAATGGTCAAAACTTTGACTTTAAAAATCCAAATTCAACAATTCAACAATTTGACTTGTTGACCGTCAAAGTCTAAAGTCAGCATTTTGACTTCTTATTGCAACTTTGACTTGATCAACAATTTTGACTTTAAATGCAGTTTTGGCTTTTAATGCAATTTTGATCAATTCCATTTAATTTCAAAATTAATTCTAATAATTAATTTTAAAATTAATTAATATTAAATAATTAACTAAACAATTTAATCAATTTAATGTAATATTAAATCCAACAAAAATCCTAATCAATACGAATCACTATTCATAATCTTGATACTTAAATCTTATTTAAATATCTCCTATTTTCTCTCTCTTTATGTTAAATATATCATATATATTTAACGCTTTGCTCCAAAAACCGAATTTGAACACTTCAAATTCGTGCTTCACACTGTTCTAAGATTTAGTTCGATATGAGCTAGTAAGGGGACCTCATGGACCTACAGATCATGGGCTCCAACGCTCTGCAATTAACTGGCTAAACTCTCTAACGTAATTAACGACCGTTCATTTATTACCGAATCACTCCACTAAAGCCTAGTAGTTGCACTCCCCCCACTGTAGATATATTATGTTCACTTGATATAACCATAATTAGTAAGTTATCCCTTCACTGGTTGTTCGTAATATCTGCTTCGTCAAAAGCTGTTTACCTCCGAGATTATATCTTGCTCCTTAAATCTTACTAATCCTCTAATGAACAATTGGTTTGTGATCCAATCACTAAACCGAGTCCTTCTCGGGGAAATGAGAGGGTGGGGCTCCTTATTCAAGACCTGGAATCAACATTTAAGGGAACAACCTTCCTTCTATTCCTAAATCGTGTAGGCATGAATTTCGTCTTGCACCTTATGTCCCCAGCTATCTACCTAGTCTTACGTCTGAAATGGGAGGTTTATTGAGTCGGTGCTGTTGAGCCAATCCTCACCTATCCAAATCTAAGGATAAACTCGAATAAACAGGATTAAAGTCAAGTTACCTAGGTCATTTAAGCGAAATAGTTAGTCTTAAACAGCAAACAACGTTATAAAGAAGAGTGGCTTATTTCTTGGTCCGATCTTACGCAAGCTCATTGCATAAGACGCACCCACTTCTCATGTCAATACATGAACGAATCAGGATCACTTCATTTGTAGCACCTGACAACAAATTGTAATAACTACAAAATAGGCCACATCTGATAGTGTACCAGAGTAAGGTACCCAACCTTATTCATATGCTATAGATCATTTTGGCTATTTAGTTGAACTTGATCCATCTTTATTCTCCACATAAAGTTCAAGTATTCATATAATAGTCATGGATCTTAGTTTATTGGATTTAGTCTTTACAAGTTCAATTTATAAATTCAATAACAACTCTATTGAAGAAATGTTGAATAACATCTTTATTGATAATAGAAAATGTTTAACTCTACAAATTGCGAGTTTTAGGACATACAACCCAACAGTATCAAATACACTATATTAATTATATCACATATAATTAATTTAAATTAATTATATCATATATAATTAATTCTCTCGATTAATTTGAATAGATTAAATTAATCCAAAATTAATTTTATTCTGAATAATCCCAATTGAGCTACCGAGGGGACGTTTTGGACCTATAGTTTGAAGCTCTAATGGTACTTGAATATTAATTAAACTCTTTTAATTAAATTACTAAACTTCCAGTAACTTTTGGTCGTTCCACTAAATACTAAGACTGCACTCTTTGCACTACAAATATATTTCTATGTCAATTGGATATAACCAATCAACGATGCAATGATCCTTCATAATTTGCTTATAAGTATAGTTGAGCTAAAATTACCGTTTTGCCCCTATAGTTACATCTAACTCCTTATTTACCATTGATCCCTCTTATGAACAAAAAGTCATAGTCCAACTATGACCAAACCTCTCTTGGGCCAAGAGAGTGTGTGGCACCACATTATTCAAGCCTTAGAATCAGCCTTTGAGGGCGCAATTTATCTACTTATCTCAACATTAGGGAATGAGTGAATTTCGTCTTGTGTAGTTGTGTTCCTAGCTCCCCAATTAGACGAATCCTCAAAATAGTAGGCATATTGAGTTGACGAACTAACCACTTAACCCCATGCAAATCAAAGGACAATATTCATAGGCAAAAGTTCACAACTCACTAAGGATTCAGTTCATGTCACCTATGGTCATCTTGGTGAAATGTAAGTCTCTACTATTAACACTGTTATATACTGAAACTATTCATTTCATGGTCCGGTCTTATTAAAGCCCTTTTGTATAGAATACCCCAACTCACATGTCTCTATATTAATGATCAAGGTCAGATCATTTGTAGAACTTTACAACAATTGTAATATCTACAAAGCCGATCGTATTTTTTTTATAGGTAATAATATTATACAACAATAAGGAGGTCTCACAGCTCTGGATCATGGCACCACGACTGACCAAAGAAAACAAGAGAGACAAAGCTCAAAAGGGCAAATCGAGAAACCCAGAGAAACAAGAACAATAAAAGAAACCAACTGAATAATACAAAAACAAACAAAACCCCACAAGCCAGGGACATCAAAAACCAAAATAACCATAGTCCAAACAAAGATGGGATAAACAAACTAGAAAATACCATGAAGGTCAACCCGCCAAGAAGCAGCACAAGCACCATAAAAACAACAAGATGGAACAAAGCAAAAGTTGTCCTCGGAAGACCTCCATGCAATCGACAATTCCTCTCTTGCCAGATATAGTAAATAGAAGCACACCAGAAGACACAAAATAACTTACTCTGAACTCCCTTACCAAAACCCACATGACACACATAACTCAACTCCACATCCCACGCAGCCACCCGATGAGAACACCCCAACAGACTTCAGCCCACCAACACAAAGAAGACAAGCACCATCTAATGTCTGATCCCACCGACCCAACCAGTCCCGAGTACTTAACCTATCCCTCACAACCAACCAGGCATAAAAGGAGTGGCACAAAATATTACACTCAGACCAAATAAGACATGCCCAAGATACCCTAGGATGACGAGGACATAAACTATCCCAAGCACTAGTGATCGAAAAACAACCATTAACACTCGGAACCCAAACCCAATAATCCCCACCACGCACCCTAGGCCCCATAGACTAGATCAAGCCCCATAACTCAAGCAGTTCCCAAGAAATAGTAGGCCATCGCCAATCGCTCTCATCATCCAAGAAATCAGATAAACGAGCCTCCTGGCTACTGGCCACATCATAGATAACCCTATCCTCATAGTTCTCTAAGATTGAACCTCCCGGCAACCAAGGATCCCACCAAACAGAATTCCTCCCATCACCCACCACTAAACGCACCAGCTACCTAAATCTATCATGACATTAAAGAACCACCCTCAAACACCAGGACTTCCGAACTTGATACCGATCCGACCACAGAGAACGACCACGAAATGTTGAGTTTTATGTCCTAAAACTCGTAGTTTGTAAAATGATAAACATTTCTTATAATCAATATACTTATTATTGATTTCATAAATTCTATGAAAGTCTAAATCCAATAAACTAAGACCCATGACTATTGTATGAGTACTTGAACTTTATATGGAGACATAAGAATGGATCAGGTTCGAGTAAATAGTCAAAATGATCTACGGTACATGAATAAGGTTAGGTACCTTATTCTGGTAACACCATGGGATGCGACTTACTCTGTAGTTGTTACAAAGAGTTGTAAAGTGCTACATATGATGTGATCCTAATTCGTACATGCTATGACATGAGGAGTGGGGGTGTCTATGTAATGAGTTTGCATAAGATCAGGACCAAGAAATAATTCAATCTTACTTTATAACACTGATTACTATGTAAGACTGACTATTTCACCTAGATTACCTAGGTAACTCGATCTTAATCCTGAGCTAACTATGAACTCTTCTTTATTCGGGATTGCCCATAGATTTGCATAGGTGAGGGTTGGCTCAACAGCGTCGGCTCAATAAGACTCCCATTTCAGGGGTAAGACCAGATAGATAGCTGGCGACATAGGGTGCAAGATGAAGTTCACGCCTATCCGATTTAGGGATAGGGGAAAGGTTGTTCTCTCAAGTACTGAATCCAGGTCTTGAACAAGGGACCCCACCCTCTCACTGTGCTAAGAGAGTTTGGTTTATTGATTGGATCACAAATAAGTTGTTCATTAGAGGATCAGTAGGAACTTGAGGATTAAGATGTAATCTTGGGGGTAAAACAGATATTTGACCCAATCGTTATTACGAACAACCTGTGAAGGGTCGACTTGCTGATTATGGTTAAATCATGTGGACATAATATATCTACAATGAGAGGAGTGCAACTATGGGCTTTAGTGGAGTGACCCATTAGTTAATGAATGAGGATGAATCTGGTCCAACGAGTTTAGCTAATTAATCTCGGATTGTTGGAGTCCACGATCTATAGGTTTGCGAGGTCCCTCTACTAACTCGTAATAGATTAGCTCTAGAATAGCATGATAAGCTAATTTGAGACGTTCAAATTAGAAGTAAGGGAATTAATAATTATATGAGATATAATTACGTGTTTTAGGAGAATTTATATTTAATTATGATTTAAATATATAAAGATGGATGCGTGTAAAAATTAATTTAATATTTGATATTCAATTAATTAAGTTTTATTTAAAATTAATTTATGAAATTAATTTTATTTTTTCAGTTTTTAAAATCTCTAGAATAGCATGATAAATTTGAAACGTTCAAATTAGAACTTATGCAACTCTCTCTCTTGCATGTTATGCAATATATTGAAAAGTTTGGAGTGAAATTCAGGCATGCAATCAAGAGAGAATTTTAGAGAAAATTCGGGTTTAAGAAAGGGTTTTTCAACAAGATTGTTGCTATGAGCTTTTCTCCTTCATCCTGTGATTCAAGCTTGTTTTGAGTCCCATAACTCAATCTAGAGTACCAAAAGAATAGTAGGGAAGATCTTGAGGTGGTATGCAACAAGATTTGGAGAAGATTGCAGCTGGAAAACAAACTTTGAAGAAGTTCTACAAGTGGTATGTCTTGAAACTCACTTGTTTACTGCAAGAGCATGCTTTATATTTTGCCAAATTTAGTGAATTAGAGAGCTTAAATGATCCTTGTGCTTCCGCTGTTGCTGATGCAATCGTACACGAAAAACAGACTCCTCCATCCACACCACCCATAGAGAATCAGACCTAACCAAGAGAAGCCAAAGAAGCTTCATAATAGCAGCCATGTTCTAGGACACCACATGCTTCACACCTAAACCCCCCTCCTCTTTCAGCAAACAAACCTCATCCCAGGAAACTCTCACACCACCTTGCCCATCAACACAACCTCGCCATTAATAGGCCCGCATAATACAATTCACCTCATGAGAGACACAAGTAGGCAAAACAAAAACACTGGATAAAAAAACCTTGAAATATTGCAAAACTGACTTAACCAACTATAACCTGCTAGTAAAGGAAAGGTAACGAGAAGTCCAACACCTAACCCAAGAAGTAATTCTATGAATCAGCGAAGCACAATTCGTAGCCTATAAACGACCCGACAACAAAGGAAGCCCAAGATACCTAACAGACAAGCAACGAAGAACAAACCCCATAAAATTAGCAAGCTCAAGAGCCAGAGCAGAGTCCACACCCGCAAAAAACATAGAACTTTTCCCCACATTGGAAACAAACCTCGACAGCTCCACAAACTGAGACAAAACCTGTCGCAAAAAATCAAAATAATCCTGCTCAGCCGCACAAAAAATCATAAGATCATCGACGAAAGACTAATGCGTCAAGCGAACTCGCTCACAATGGTCATGAAACTTAAAAGCCTCTGACAGCTGATTAAGCAACTGAGAAAGCACCTCCATCACCATCACGAACAAAAAGGGGTATAACGGATCACCCTGCGTCTGCCCCTTTCGACCTGAGAAAAAACCTTCAAGAGAACCATTAATCATCACCAAAAAGGAAGGAGAAGTAACACAAGCACACACCTAGCTAGCTAAATGATTAGGCATACCAATAGCCAATAACACACCAAATAGGAAATCCCAATTCACCAAATCATAAGCCTTTTGGAGATCCACCTTAAGCACACAATGAGGCTTACCCCTATTTAGCAGATAACTCCCCACAAGCTCCTGACACAATAAAATATTATCTATAATAGACCTGCCAGGAACAAACATGGATGGATTGCCACTAATAAACAAAGGTAACCACACACGGAACCTCTCTGCAAGCACTTTAGAGATACAATTATACATAACACACAACAAAAGATCGGATGGTAATCCTCTCTACAATAAACACTAGCTCTCTTAGGGATAAACGTGATGTCTGTCGCATTAATCCCACAAGGCAAATAACACGAATCAAAGAAATTACTAACTGATACAAAAGTCCTCACCAACCACATAACAAGTAGATTTATAGAAATCAACAAAGAACCCATTCAAACCAGGAGCTTTCCCAGACTTCATAGAAAACAACGACTTCCGAATCTCATTGTGCAATATAGGCCTACCAAGAGCCTCAACACACTCCTCAGACCAAAGAAATTGCACAATGTCGGCAATCCTAGAAGTGAGATCTCTATACCTCAGGGTGTGTGCACCCCAGCTACTCATGGGCAGTTTGATGAGCCCCCCCTAGAATCAACCACATAAAATAAACCATTCCTAATATGACGAGAATGAATACAACAATGAAAATATGCCATGTTCTGATCACCCAACTCCAACCACCTCACCTGAGAATTCTGTAGAAGAGATGCCTCCTCCAACCTTGTCTCGACCAGAAATCCTTAGTGGCCCGAGCAGCCTCCGAACAAAACAAAACAGAAGTAAGATCCCTCTCAACCTCAGACTGAGCCAACTCCATTTTCAATCTAGCCACCCGCACCATATCACCCAAAATAGTAATATGCTTGCCAAATTAAGCACGTAAAACAGGCTTTAAAGCCTTCAAATTCTTCATGAATCTAACTAGAGGAGAAACACCAGGATACCGCCTCCATACACAGGAAATAATATCAAGAAAACCATCTGCCTTTGTCCAATGACTAAAATAATGAAAAGTAGGTGAAGGAAGACTCCTAGCATCACCAGTAGAAATCAGAAGGGGACTATGATCAAGAATCCCCCAAGAGATTAAATAGTACATGCCTCATTAACCAAAAAACAATCCAAACAGCATAAAATACCGGTCCCCTGAACTTTACTAGTCCAAGTAAACCAATTCCCCTTTACACCCAACTCAACCAAATCCACCTCCAACGAAGCTCTATCAAACTCTTCCATCTCCCCCAATTTAGGACATCCAACATGGGCCTCCGAGTGATTACGAATAGGAGAAACACCAGGAGTTTGAATTTCATTTGTTTTATTTACTTTTTCTTCTTTTTGTTTTGTTTCTTTTGTTTTCTTTTTTATTAAAGAGTGGCTGACTACAATTACCTTTCTTCTTAGGAGAATCACAACTTTGGCTCTTAGAGGAATGCTTTCAAATGATCATGTTTGTGCCCAAAAATCCAGGAAAGTTTTTTCTTTCCCCTCTTACCCCTTTTCGTTTTTGTCCTTAGCATGAATTAAAGCGTAAATATATATTGAGGAAAATGCATAGCTTATTTGGGGGTGGGAGAAGCATGCTTTATAATTAGATAACTTGATTACAAATCTCAATTGTTGTCTTGGTTCTATCATGATGAATGCTTAAATATTTGTTTGTTCTGTTTATCGTTTCCTTTCAATGAAAATTTGATGACGCACTCAATGGGTTGCTTACTCTTAAAAAGGAGTAATTTTCACAATTTTGAGCTTTTTATAAAAAAAAATTCATGAGATCTGTGTAAAATGAACCTCGGTTGAAAATTTCTCTCTTTTAAATCCCTTAAAGTATTAGAAACAGATTATCCATCTCGAATTTTTGTTGTCACCTCGAAAGGCCCTCTATTGGCTTGGGAGCAACTTTTGGTGCTTGAAAGTAAAACTAGATAGTGAGTAAATAGCAGCCCTGCGTGTGAGAAAAAAAAAAGAAAATGAAAGAGAATCATACTAGTTGCTTTTCTCTTCTGAAAAAAAAAAGAGGCATAACCAGTGTGCTTGCAAAAAAAAAAAAAAAACTAATGTACAAGTGTGAATGGATAGAGGTGAAAAGAGCTACCTCCGTCGTGTCTAGTTAGGGCCTGTGAGAAAAGAGTGATAGGTTCTTGGCGGTTGAGTGTGAAAGCTAGCTCTCTAGGTAAAACAGACGCCCTCTATGTTTTGTGTGCATGAGCTTTGGGCACTCCTGGATAGTGTTGGTCTTTGATATGCAATTGCAGAAGCATATTAGCAAGCAGCAGAAGAAGCAAGGATCAATAAGTATTCTAATTCATTAATTTTGGTTGTAGATAAAGCATGCTTATACAATAATAAGAGGGTTTCATGTCATACCTTTGTAGAACCTCTTGAAACTCGAATTCAACTGCAAATCTTCTCCAATTCTTCTTGTGAACCACCTCAAGGTCTTCCTTACTCTTTTTTTGGAGCCTTAGATTGAGTTGTGGGACTCAAAATAAGCTTGAATGAAGGAAATTTGGAGAAGAAGCTCACTGATGCAACTTGAAGAACACTACTTCAACCTTACAAGTTTTCAACAAAACTTCAACATGTTCATCAACTATTGCATGCCCGATTTTCACTTCCATCTTCTCTATTTATTGTAGGACATTCATGCAAAGAAGAAAACTGCATGAGGTGAAACTCATGCTTGAAGATTGAATCAAGATTCAAGTGGACAAATGAGTGAGCTGCTTGAAGGTGTCAACGAAAAAAATCCAATTTTTCACTTTGTGTTTTTCCAAACTTTTTCCGATTTTCAAATTGATTTCCAAAATCAATTTTGATTTCAAAAATGGAAATTATTATTAATTTTAAAAAATTAATTTCATAAATTAAATTTCTAATAAAATTAATAATAAATAATTAATTCTAATTAATTTAACATCAAATATTAAATTAATTTTACACAAATTCCACCTTTATGAATTTACTATTTAAATCATATTTAAATATTTAATTAATTCTTCAATTTCATTTAATTCCAAAATTAAACGTGTAATTATATCTCATATAATTATTAATTCTCTTAATTCTAATTTGAACGTTTCAAATTAACTTATCATGCTACTCTAAGGCTAATCCATTTACGAGCTAGTAGGGGGACCTCATGGAGCTATAGATCATTGACTCCAACGATCCGAGATTAATTGGCTAAACTCTTTACACCGAATTAATCCCCATTCGTTAACTAATGAGACACTCCACTAAAGCCCATAGTTGCACTCCCCTCACTGTAGATATATTATGTCTACATGATTTAACCATAATTAATAAGTTGACTCTTCACAAGTTGTTCATAATAACGGCTGGGTCAAATGTCTGTTTTACCCACGAGATTACATCTTGTTTCTTAAGTTCCTACTGATCATCTAATAAACAATTGGTTTGTGATCTAGTCTCTAAACTAGATCCTTCTCAGCCCAGTGAGAGAGTGGGGCCTCTTATTCAAAACCTGGATTCAGTACTTAAGAGAACAACGTTTCTCCTATCCCTAAATCGGGTAGGCATGACTTCCATCTTACATCCTATGTCTCAAGATATCTACCCGGTCTTACCCCTAAAATGGGAGGCTTATTGAGCCAGTGCTATTGAGCCAACGCTCACCTATGAAAATCTAAGAATAATCCCGAATAAACAGAAGTTCATAGTTAACTCAGGATTAAGATCGAGTTACCTAGGTCATCTAACTGAAATAGTTAGTCTTATACAATAAACAACGTTATAAAGTGAGAGTGACTTATTTCTTGGTCCAATTTTATGCAAACTCATTGCGTAGGACGCCCCAACTCCTCATGTCAATACATGAACGAATATGGATCACTTCGTTTGTAGTATCTTTACAACAACTTGTAACAGCTTCAAAGTAGGCCTCATCCAATAGTGTTACTAGAATAAGGTACCAAACCTTAATCATGTACTATAGACCGTTTTGGTTGTTTACTCAAACTTGATCCATCTCTATGTCTCTACATAAAGTTCAAATATTCAAATAATAGCCATGGATCTTAGTTTATTGGATTTAGACTTTTACGTATGCAATTCTCAGAATGAATAATAAGTTTATTGACTATAGAATATGTTTATCTTTTTACAAACTTCGAGTTTTAGGACATAAAATCTAACTATACTCCCAATTGGACTAAAACTCCAGTGGATCATTATATACAACAATAACAGTATGTCTTGAGTTAATGACTGAGCCAGAGTAGAGGGAAGATTATATGGGAGTAGGATAAGACTTTTTCGAGTATTTTTCGATTTACGATAATGTTTCGTGTCTTAGTATTTCATTCATACGTGGCTTTGATTGAAAAATGACCTTTTATTACAAGTCTCAATTGAGTGATTATTTGATTTTGATATTTGATTTATTATGCGACCCCTAAGACCGTTGAGATTAGAGAAAGGATTCGATGAATGGAGGGAATGATTTCTTATCAGTTTCAATGATTGAGTGTTATAATCTTGCTCAGGACGATCAAGTCTTATGTTGAGGGTGTTTGTTAGCTCTCAAAAAGAGCTATGTTTATAGCCTTAACTTTCCTATACTTGTGTAATTCTTGTATTTTATTTGTCTTATTTTGTAGGAAAATTGACCCAATGGAGAAAGTGAAGGAAATCGGATTTGCGATTTCCATGAGCAGCGGAACAAGACTATTCTAAATTACAATCATGAATGAACATGTATTTATAGTCGACTTCAGTAAAAACGGTTATACAACTCTACGCACATATGAGGATGCATCTCCACGCTCCGTTGCACGACTTTGATCAAACAACAACAACCATGAGCACTCGATCTACACGACTACAACATCGCATGAACACAACACGAACACTTCGTGCTCTTCCTCAACGATCTCCTCGGCACGAACTCTTTCGCAACACAAACGACCTACACAGCAACACGAACGACCTCTAGAAAACCTCGACGATGTTGAGTTGAGTCTGACACCACCAACAAGGTGACCTTGGTATTCTCGGTGTGAGAATCCAGAGGGTGGGCTCTGTTTGGACTTGATATGAGGTAGACGAACAGAGGAAACAACGATCGCGTACACGATTGGGGAAGTAGGAGATGGCAGAGACCTATCATATAGGTCGATGCCCAATCGTTTAGATAAAGCTATGCAATCGTCTAGAAAAAGCTATGCGATTGTTTAGTCTATTGTTTAGCTCAGTCTGTTGCCTACAAACACTACACGATCGTTTACCTTGGGCCAGCGATCGTCTAGCAAAACTATGCGATCGTTTAGTAAATACTGGACGATCGTTTAGCTCGCCACTGCACGATCGTTTAGCTCGCCCAGCCGTGGTTTAGTAAATCCGAATTTACTTGATGACTTCGAGAGTTTCTTTGCATGAAGAGAAAACTCAAAACTTTTTTGATCTTTTGTAAAACCTCTTTTTAAAAAAAAAAAATAGGAAAACTATTTTCCTTTTAAACTCACGGTTACCATGATTCAATAACCACCAACTACTTTAGTATTTAAAAGAAAAAGAATTAATTATCCAATAATTAATATTATTATAAACATAAATGATTACCAACTTATTATACTATATTTATAACCTATAGTTTTAATATTTCATCTTATGAAACATATAAACCAGAGTTCTTTTTCTATTCCATGGTATTTAATGTAAATCTCATTTACATCAATCCTCTATTAGATGTATCTCATACATCAAACCGATTATATCATATATAATCAAAATACCTCTTGTCAATTTGAACATTTCAAATCAACACCAAGAACTGATCCTCAACTGAATGCATTCAACTACCAAGGGGACCTCATGGGCTTGTAGCTCGAATCTCCAACGGTACGTGAATAACTGACTAAACTCTTTAGTCACGGGATCCACCATCTGTTAATTGCCAGGTACTTCACTAAAGACCGACAGCTAAACTCTCCTTACCACAGATATATTATGTGTCTATCTTAACCAATCAGGAGTGCGACAACCCTTCATAGATTGCTCGTAAGTACAGCTGGGTCAATAATCGTTATGCCCCCATAGTTACATTTGTCTCCTTAAGTACCACTGATCCCTTTAATGAATAAAAGTCATAGTCCTACTATGACTGAGTCTTCTCTTCCAAAGAGAAGCTGCGGCCACTATGTTCAAGCCCCGGAATCAACCCTTAAGGGAGCAATCTTTTTACTGATCCCTACTTCGAGAAAAGAGTGAATTCCATATTGTGGATTGAGTTCCCAGCTACCAGATCAGACAAGTCTCCAAAAAGGTAGGCATGTTGAGTTGGAAATATGGCCACTCTCACCCATACTAATCAAAGGACAGGAGTTCCGAAAATACTTAGGATTGAGGTCGTGTAACCTATGGTCGGTTAGGTGAGATGTAAGTCTCTAGTATCAATGGCGTTATATAAAGAGTCTAGTCATCTCGTGGTCTTGGTCTTATACAAACTCTTTGTATAAGACACCCCCGCTCCACGTTTCTACATGAATGGTTAGGATCTACCATCTGTAGTAGCTTACAACACTTGCAAACCACTACAAAGCGGGCCGTATCCGTAGTGTCACTAGGATCAGGTATCCCACCTTAATCTTTATACTACAGACCTATTTAAGTTATCACTTAAGGCATGATCCACTTGTATATCACATATACATGCTTAAGTTCACATAAGATAACCAAGGAGCTTTGTTTATTGGATATGAGTAAATGCCAGAATTAAATAACACTTATTTTATTCATTGAACAATGTGTATCTTTACAAAACAACGAGACTCTGGAAGAATTAGGACACTAATCCCAACAGAAAGTACATTGCAAGGATAAAGAATCAATAAAAAAGGAAGGAAAAGTCAAATACACTAAATTGAACTGAGATGACAAATGACAATTCTACCTTGTTCCAGTGTTACAACGCTCTTCATAAGCCTAAGTCCAACGCTCATTTGACATTGTAAAGCAGTAGTATCAGATATAGGGCAGCGTTGCAACGCTACCCCAAGCGTCACAACGCCATCTAACACTTGAACTCCAATGCTGAGGGACAGAATGCCCAGCGTTGCAACGTTGTTCTCAAGTGTTGCAACGCCATGAAGATTGATGGAAATTCGATGTTGTAGCGCAGTGCAACCGAGTGTTAGAGGGAGTGTTGCAACGCCTCATTGACGCCCTCCAATTTACGTCATAGCATTGCAATGCTATTTCAAAGCGTTTGGATGCTAAAAGAAGCCTATAAATAGGAAGCTCAAGTCCAGCCCTTAAGACACCTCATACACATTGCAATACAACTCCGAATAGAGACAAACATAAGGGATTAGTTTGGTTTTGGGAGCCATTGAAGTCAAATTACGGAGAAATTGTCGCCGTAGTTAGCCTCGATTCTCTTTCAATCATTGTAATTTCGATATTGACATGCCTTTTAGAGACTAGGTAATTTTCTTTGGATAGTTTGTATGTCTTGATTCTTGAAGGTTACTAGTTTAATTTATTCAATTATTGTAAACCCTTTTGGTGGATTTGTTTTAATATTCATAGAGTTTCGATGAATTTTTCTGAAAAATTAATTTGTTGAAACTCTTGTTTGCTAAATCATTCTAGCCTATGCATTATTGATTGATTAAGTTGCATGTATTAGGATCGCATGTTTAGGGTCTAAACTTTTTTTTGCCAGACTCATGTATGCCTTAGTATAATATTTCCCAAATAAATCATGCCATAACATATGGCTTTCTACTTGTAGTATGTCTCAACAATTGAATCTTTTTCTTAATGCTTTTCAGTTTTAACTTGTATGTTGCTAAGAAGGAAAAGTTTTAAATTAAATTAGGGCTGGTTTGGATGTTTTTCAAAATTGGCTAATTGGGCTATTAGAACTTCCAATAGGTTGAGGGGTTCACATATTTGGAAAAATTAATTAGTGTCTAACGACAAGAAATAAAAAGCATACAAACTAATCCCAAGGTTTTTTTCCCCTCAATTTGATTCAACGATTTTATGTGCTAATTCTTGCTTTTCTCTGTTTTTCTGTCAATTTACTTTATAAAAAGAACAAAACCATCAAAACCCATTTTTAAATGGAATTCATAAATTGTCCTAAGTTGATTCAACAGTCACTTTTTGGATTCAACCCCCAACTTACCACTTTACTTCTTCTGTTGTACAAGTCTTGGATCGGTGAAAACAAATTACCTTTGCTCGAACCGGGGGCAGTTACGACAACGCCAATCCCAGATTCTAAACAAATTGGTGTCGTTGTCAGGGAAGCCATTGGCGTTTCGTTACTTAAATTTCTAGTTAGAGTATTCTTTTGCTTTTGATTTGTTTTCCTTGTTGTGTTAGTGTTTTAAGCATGGACAAATATCACCAACAAGGATGGGGACAATGGAGTGGAGCATCTTGACTTAGTGGGGAGGTTCGTGACCTTCAAGGTCAACTTGCTGAGTCAACTTCTTTGGTTTGTCAGTTGGTTGTAGGTAATCCATAGCAGGTTCAAGCATGTAGAACTAATAACCCTAAGCAAGCATGCCCAAGTCTGCAGTGGAGCCCTATACCACAAGACTACTCCATGGGAGGGTATCCTTGTTATATGGATGACGATTTTCATCGGCCTAGATAGGAGAGTCCTATGGCTATGGAAACCTAGGTTGGGACCACTTGCACTATGATTCACACCCTACCATATCTGACAAGACAATGGATGCTCAACCTGCCGACTCAGGTATGTCATTAGAAGATGTGATTAAACAACTTGCTATTAACAATATTATTTTTGAGCAGGAGATCCGCGACCTCCAGGAGAGCTTTAGTCTTTAGACTGAAGTTGGAGCTGATCTTCAAAGTTTGAGAGACTCGGTCATTCAATCTTCTTATTCAGTTGAAAGAGGATGCTAACCCTTGCTACACACATCTTGTGACATCACCGAGGTGTGCAACGATGAGGTAATCTATGTCGACATTGAGGATGAGTTGGAGGATAGAATGCCATGTTTAGAACTGGTTAGTGAGGACTATGGAGAATCTGAGCCTAAACCCCTCGATTTCTAGGTGATGGAGTTAGAGTTGGGAATATTTTTTAGTTTTGTTCTTCTTCTTCTCAAGAGTCAGTTGAGTCAAAGTCTTTATTTTCAGTTGAGTCATTCCTTGAGTCTTTTGATTTTTCTTTTTCCCTTTTTTCAAACAAAATTAAAAATCCAAAATTCGATCTGTCTGGTTCTTTTCAAAAGATGAAGAACCTTATAACCTTACTGGGTTATATCAACTCATCCAAGAAGGGACCAGAGAAATACGAGAATTTCTTTGTGCCTTGACAAGGGGATAAGTCACGTCGAGCAATCGACGTTAAAAATTTGTCCTTCCTGGAGGGAGCCAGGTGATAAAAATTTACTGCTTTCTTTCTTTATTTTCTAGATTAGCTTTCTTTTTGTTTTTGTTTTGTAGGGATGATCTAGAGGAGAGGAGCATCTTTTTGAGAGGCGAGCCTACTACCACCACCATCCCATGTGCAACAATATTTTCAGGAGAGGTTTTTTGTTCCCTTGTCTTTATTTTTATTGAGCTATATTTGAGATACATTGGGGACAATGTATTATTTTAAGTTGGGGGTGGGGTACCTATCGGGTAGGTTTTTACTAACTTGGGGTCCTTGAGCACTGTGCTCGAACAATGATTGTGTGCTTTGATTGCCTTGCTTCCTATTTGCTCTGTTGTTATCATGATAGTTTATGGCACACTCTTCCTCTGATAAAATTTGCATGAAAGAACATTCGGACAACATGATCATGAATTTAGCCCTTTTTTTAAAAAAATTTCTTCTCTCTCATGCATCTTTAAGTCATTGTTTTACGAAATTAAAGTTTTGCATGCTTAGAATGGGTTATCTGGTTTGTATTTCTGTTGTTACCCCGAAAGGTCCACCTTTGACTTACGAGTAACTATACTTGTTTTAGAGAAAAATTAGATAAAGTGGATTAAATAAGGCCTAATGTGAATAAAAAACATTAAAAAAAGAAAGAAAAGAAAATTAGTTGCAATTCTAAAGGAAAAAAAATAGAAAAATGAGGCATGTGCTAGAGTGCTTGCAAAAAAAAAAAAAAAAAAAAAAAAAAAAAAAAAAAAAAAAAAAAAAAAAAAAAAAAAAAAAAAAAGAAAAAAGAAAAAAAATAATGTGTGTGTGCATGGATAGAGGTGAAAAGAGCTACATCCACCGTGTCTAGTTAAGGCCCGTGAGAAAAGAGTGGTAGGTTCCTGGTGGTAGGGTGTGAAAGCTAGCCCTCTGGGTAAAATAAATGCCCTTTATGTTTTTTTTGTGTGTTTAGACACCCTCGTCTTACTGTTGTCCTCTTTTTTTGCAAGTGTGGTATGTTCGAAGTCGATAACCAAACTAGATTAGGGAAAAAACGGGATAAGGACCTTTTAAAACTTTTCCGGGTTGTGCAACCTTAACTAGTAAAAATCTAGGCTCACTCATGCATGAATAGATTGAGAATGATTCTTAAACTTGTGCTCCATCGACTGATCATAATTGATTTTCATCCTTGATTTCAGATTTCATTCGAAATGACTGTTGAGACTGAAGTAACAACATTTTGAATTAAGCTAGTACATCTTTGATTGATTTATATTCTATTTTGTGTGTACCTACCTTGCTTGGGACGAGCAAGAATTAAGTTGGGGGTGTTTGATAGTCTCAAAAAGAGCTATTATTCCTAGCTTAATTCAAGCTCATTATGGGATTTTACATGTTTGTTTTTCTATTTTGTAGGTACCGAGCAATCAAGAGGTAGAATTAATCATTTGGTGAAGAATGAGGTTAATTTAAAGCAATTTGGAGTTTATTTAAGCATCTAGACTTCAAAGGAGTTGAAATTACTAAAATGGCATCGAGTATAACTGAGTATAATCAACAAATGAGTAATCGAGTAAATTGCCATCGAGTAATCAAGCATCGTGGTAAAGGATAATCATGCATCGAGTATTGAGTTCTTGATAGAATGCTCAACATTGCAATGTTTTCCCTAACACTCGTGGCCTTTTATGTCGAGCGTTGCAACGCTGTTTATGGAGTTGCAACACTGCAATGATTTCTATAAATAACTCCCTTCGTCTTTGATAGGATATACTAGCATGCAACGGAAGCAAACAGGATCAATAATCACTCTAATTACATTTAATTTGAGTTCTAAAAGCATGCATTCATAAGAGGGTTTGAAATAAACATACCTTTGATGAAATTTTCCAATTCTAAGCTGCTCTTCACTCCAAATCAGCCCCAAATCGACAGTGAACCTCCAAGAGATCTTCTATACTATTCTCAGCCTTGAATTTGAGTAGTGAAACTCAGATTTAAGTGAATTTGGTAAGTGTATTTATGGGGTTGAAAAGGAAGAAGAAAATGAAGCAGAAACCAACTTTTCAGCTTCCAATTCTCAGTCCATCCAACTTCTCTCAACAAATTGAAGGTGTTTTGTACTTCAGTAGCATGCAAGCAATCTCTAAAACGTCAATGCCAGCAACTCTTCAACAATTGAAGTGGAAATCTGGTGTGATTGTGCATGAAAAACACCTCATTCTTAGAGGTGAAATTAGGAAAAACCTATTTTGTTATTTTTCCATTTTTCAAACTCAAATTTTAATTAATTTCCAAAATAAACTAAAATTTAATTTAATTAATTCATAATTAATTAAATTTAAAATATCAAAATTCAATTTCTCAAATTGAATTGAAATTGAAAAATTAATTAAACATATTTAATTAATTAAATAATAATTTAATATCAAATATTAAATTAATCACACGTCTAATTTTAAACATGAATTCTATTCATGTAATTAATATTTAAACCAATATTTAAATATTAATAACTCTCCAATTTCGTTTAATTTCAGCAAATTAAATGTTAATTATATCAAATATAATTAAGCAAACCCAAATTTGATTTTTGAACTAATTCAAACTCGAAACCCTAATTTCAATTTGAACATTCTCAAATTGAAATTCAATTTGAACAATTCAAATTGATATCATTCAAAATTCTCTCAATTTAATAATTCAAGGTGTTTATGTTTTACGAGCTAGTAGAGGAACCATATGGACCTACAAATCATGAACTCCAATGATTAAGATTAATTGGCTAAACTCTTTAGACTGAATTAATCAGTATTCTTTAACTACTGAGTCACACCACTATAGCTCGATAGTTGAACTCTCCTCACTATAGATATATTTGTGTCCACACAATATAACCATAACTAGTAAGTCGACCCTTCACAGGTTATTCGTAATACCGACTGGGTCAATGTGTTGTTCTACCCTCGATATTATGTCTTGTTTCTTAAGTGCCAACTGATCCTCTAATAAACAATTGGTTTATGATCCAATCACTAAATCAGATCCCTTTGGAGCTAGCAAGAGAGTGGGACCCCTTGTTCAAGACCTTGATACAGTACTTAAGAGAACATTCTTTCTCCTATCCCTAAGTAAGGTAGGCGTAAATTCCATCTTGCACTCTATGTCCCCAGCTATCTACCTGGTCTTACCCCTGAAATGTGAGGCTTATTGAGCCGACGTTGTTGAGCCAACCTTCACCTATGAAAATCTAAGGATAATCCTGAATAAACAGAAGTTCATAATTAGCTAAGGACTAAGATCGAGTTACCTAGGTCATTTAAGTGAAATAGTTAGTCTTAAAAAGTAAATAGTGTAAAAAAAAATAAGAGTGACTTATTTCTTGATCCGATCTTATGCAAACACATTGCATAGGACACTCCCACTCTTCATGTTAATACATGAACGAATCTAGATCACTTCGTTTGTAGTATCCTTACAACAAGTTGTAATAGCTATAGAGTAGGCCGCATCCAATAGTATTACTAGAATAAGGTACCCAACCTTAATCATGTACTATAGACCATTTTGGCCATATATTCGAACCTAATCCATCTTTATATCTCTACTACGACGACTTTAGTTTCAGTTAAACCCATGTACCGATCAGGCTATTGCATAACTCTCCTACTACGACGAGGCATTCTCAACTCTTGAGAATGATGTGAAATATCAATATCATCAACAACTCTTATTGATAGACCTACTCTATCAACAGCTCTTGTTGATGTATTTGTCGTTTCTTTGGACAATTCTTCTATTACTAGCTTACTGTGAGGTTGATGATTCTTCATGTGGTCTTCCTCCAGGAAGGTTGAATTTATCGATACAAATACCTCGTCTTCCTGAGGATCATAAAAGAAACCACCTTTTGTTTCTTTTGGGTAGCCTACAAATAGGCATACTTTTGAACATTGTTCCAACTTTTAAGGATTTTGCACCAACACATGTGTCGGGTAACTCCAAATTCTGAAGTGATGTAAATATCCTCTACGTTCTCTTCAGAGCTCGTAAGGTGTTTCAAAAACACTTTTCGAGGGAACCATGTTCAAAATATATACTTTGTTTTGAACTGTATAACCCCAAAAAGAACTTGGTAACTGAGCATAACTCATCATGAAACGAACCATGTCCAACGAGGTTCTTTTTCTCCTTTCTTCCACACTATTTTGCTGAGGTGTGCCAGGGGCTGTAAGTTGAGACTGGACTCCATATTCTATCAAATAGTTTTGGAATTTCAAGTCTATATATTCACCCCTTAGATCTGCTCGAAGTGTTTTAATCTTCTTACCTAATTGATTTTCAACCTCAACCTTATATTCTTTGAACTTTTCAAATGTTTCAAACTTTTGTTGCATTAGGTAAATATGCCCATATCTTGAATAGTCATTAATGAAGCTGATGAAATATTCATACCCTCCTCTAGCTCTAACATTCATCTAACCACAAAGATCAGAATGTACGAGCTTTAAGGGTTCATTGGCTCTAAGACCTTTTCCAGAAAAAGATCTTGTAGTCATTTTACCCTCAAGACAGGATTCACAAGGCAGTAATGAACTATCTTCTAACTTATTTAGATGACTGTTCTTAACCATTCTCTCAATTCTGTTGAAATTTATGTGACCCAGTCTCAGATGCCAAAGATAGGCATTTGGAGAAACTGACATTTTCTTATGAGTTTTAGCTGTTTTAAACATCTCTATGTTTAAAACGGCCTTTACCTTAGTTGGTTTTAACAAATACAAGTTATTTTCAAATTTTGCAGAACAAATTTTAATATTTTTCAAACTAATAAACACTTCATTATTTTTTAAAGAAAATTTATAATTTTGTTCCAACAAACAAGAGACATATATCATACTCCTTTTCATCAAAGGAATGTAATAAACATTTTAAAGAAAAATGTATGTATCTCCTATAAATAACTTCATATCTCTCACTGCTTTAGCTTAAACAGCCTCCCTAGTCCCTACCTTAAAGATTGTTTTTCCTTCTATCAACTGTCTCTAGGAACTTGTTTCTTGTGAAAAAGTACAAACATGATTAGCGACACCTGAATCAATTATTTAGTTTTTATCGTTTTCCACTAAACATGCTTCGATAACAAGTAAATCATATTCATCTTGTTTTTCGAATTTTGCATTCTCATCTATATAGTTCAAAACTTTAGATGAATTGGGAGATCGAGGACAATCCTCTGTTATAACCTTTTTAGAACCATTAATCGCTAGTAATTTGTATGTCGATTTGATTTTACTGTTAACTAATTCAGAAGTGAGTATTTTAGAAGAATTCGACATGCTGAAAATTTGAAACAAATTCTTATTACCAAATTGCAACTAAATCCAAAGTCAAATTTTTAGCAAAACAAATAATAATGTACCCCCAACCATTATTTATTTGCAACGATACTAAAGTGAGTCAGAATACGTGCTATAAAGGGGCAGTCAGATACTCCTTCACTAAAGCAAACAATTTTGACCAAACAATATCTCCAGAATAACTCTTATTTCTATAGCCATTTAGTTACCAATTTTTGTCAAAAATTACTAACACTTTAGTAATTCTGTAAGAATAACCCTCAATTTTCAGACGTTAGAGGTCAGCCCTAACTATTCCACTGAACTGGAGAGTGAAGGTTTGGAATGGACCTAAGAAATCCTATCTATTTCTAGAGTTTGAGTTGTTCTGAATCCTATGTTACAACCCTCCGGGGATAGCCATCGCTAAAAGACTAGCAAATACCACCTAAAGCAAACCAACAGGCGTAACATAGGAATCTCACGGTCCAAACTAACGGAAGAGACCGCAGGATATGTTGAAAAATATCCTTCACCCACTTACTATGAACTACTTTCCCTATTGACCTTGCTCTTGACCCATACAAACACTTTTCGAATGAAGCAGTCGAGGTATAATCGACACAAAACGTTGTATGGATCTCACGGTGTGAATTTTGTGGGGACGTGAAAATTGAAATCAAATGTATCATAGACTTGATTTTTATATTTGAACGACTTCCCTTTATTTACCAAAATCCAGATTTATGCAATTACTTTCCGAATGGAGAAGTCGAGGTATAATCGACATGAAGTATCACTTAAATCTAGATTGCAAACTCTTAGGGATGTGAGAGCTAAAACATAACGTATCATATATGTTATTAATCTCCTACTAAAATATTCTAATAACTTTATCATATAAGTTATTTAACTCCTATTGAAGTGTTCTACTATTTGGGTAAATTTATACTTAGGTTCTTTTCGACTAAATAAAAACAACGCTAGGTCTAAGTGGGTTATCCAAATATAACGCTTATAATTGGATTTAAACCTACAATATCTAGGTGATAAACCATTTTATTACCTCACACCGCTCACATAGCTTATAAAACTTGTTAACAACACTCAATAATTTGGCCATAATCCCCAGGTAGGAGGTGTTCCGTAGACCGTCAACTTAAGTACCTCTTACCTTAGACAGCATTATACATCAGTTGAGTTTGTAACCACGTTTTACAAGATGTCAACCTATTTTAACTTATTTAAAATGAGTCATTAACTTACGTGAGTATGCAACTTATCTTTGTTATGGATTGTAATGTCTAATTCAATTTTATAACAACTTATAAAGTTTAAACATGCTTATACATCCACAACATGCATAAAAGGCATTCAAATTTAATATAACAATTATATTAAAAATAGAAACCATACATATGCATTCTATACACTATAACAATTCATAACATATACTCAATGCATGTAACATGCTTCCTGGTGGGATTTTAAATCTAAATGGCATACTATATGCACAAACATGTTTAAATTTAAATACAACATACATCACATGCCTATTTATTTAAAAAAAAAATATTGATATGGTTCAACTTTGGCATCCTAAGCAAGCAGAAAAGCTAATTTATTACAAATTAGGAACAAAAAAAACTTCAAATTGGTGTAAAACCGCCCAAACCGACCCAAACCGCTCGAACTGGACCTCCAAAGTCTTCAAAAGAGTTGAACTGGCCAAAAAACAGGTTGAACTGGACCAGATAAGAGTTGAACCGATCGAACTAGAAAAAATCCTGCATGAATCGGCCTGAGTGCGTGCCTTGGATCTGGGCTGGTATGAGCAGCGTTGCTCTCTCACCCCAGCATTGCGACATTGCAGGAAGAACATCACGATATGGGCAGCCACGAAGAACAGCGTTGCAACGCTCAAGGGCAGCATAGCAACGCTGCTTGGACAGAAGCCATTCTGCAGAAATTTTCTCCTCGACCTTGCTTGCATCTAACATCAAATTACAGCCTAATTTAGACTCCAATGACTCCAAATAAATTAAAGACTCCAGAGCACACATATAAGCTCATCAATCAAGAGCCAATTACAAATTTAACTTGGAAAACATAGAGGAATCTAATGCCAAAGCTGAAAAAATATCCATATCAGTCCATAAACAAGAAAACATAGAAATTCAACCATCAAACATAAATAACGCTAATTGAGTGCTTAAATCACACTCTGATACTAATTGAAAGGATATAATAGCATGTAACGGAAGCAAACAGGATGAATAAGCACTCTAATTATATTTAATTTGAGTTCTAAAAGTATGCATTCACAAGAAGGTTTGAAATAAACATACCTTTGATGAAATCTTCCCATTACAAGCTACTCTTCACTCCAAAATCAGCCCCAAATCGATAGTGAACCACCAAGAGATCTTTTCTACTATTTTCAGCCTTGAATTTGAGTGGTGGAACTCAGATTCAAGTGAAGTTGGTAAGTGCATTTATGGGTTTGAAGAGGAAGAAGAAAATGAAGCAGAAACCAACTTTTCAGCTTCCAATTCTCAGTCCATCCATCTCCTCTCATCAAATTGAAGGTGTTTTGTACTTCAATAGCATGCAAGCAATCTCTGAAACTTCAATGCCAACAACTCTTTCAACAATTGATGTGGAAAACTAGTGTGAATGTACATGAAAAACACCTCATTCTTAGAGGTGAAAATGGGAAAACCCTACTTTATTATTTTTCCATTTTTCAAACTCAAATTTTAATTAATTTCCAAAATCAACTAAACTTTAATTTAATTAATTCATCATTAATTAAATTTAATATATCAAAATTCAATTTCTCAAGTTGAAAAATTAATTAAACATATTTAATTAATTAAATAATAATTTAATATAAAATATTTAATTAATCACACATCTAATTTCAAACATGAATCCTATTCATGTAAATAATATTTAAACCAATATTTAAATATTAATAACTCTCCAATTTCGTTTAATTTCAACAAATTAAACGTTAATTGTATCAAATATAATTAAGCAAACCCGAATTTGATTTTTGAACTAATTCAAACTCAAAACCCTAATTTCAATTTGAACATTCTCAAATTGAAATTCAATTTTGAAAATTGGGTAGGTGTGAATTCCGTCTTGCACCATATGTCCCTAGCTATCTACCCGGTCCTAAAATGGGAGGCTTATTAAGCTGGCGCTGTTGAGCTAACCCTCACCTATGCAAGTCTAAAGATAATCTCGAATAAACAGGAGTTCATAGTTAGCTTAGGATTAAGATCGAACTACCTAGGTCATCTAAGTGAAATAGTCAGTCTTAAACAATAAGCAGCGTTAAAAAAATAAAAGTGACTTATTTCTTGGTCCGATCTTATGAAAACTCATTGCATAGGACGCCCCCACTCCTTATGTCAATACATGAACGAATCTGGATCACTTCCTTTGTAGTATCCTTACAACAAGTTGTAATTAATAGCTACAGAGTAGGCCGCATCCAATAGTGTTACCAAAATAAGGTACCCGACCTTAATCATGTACTATAGATCATTTTGGCTATTTGCTCGAACCTGATCCATCTTTGTGTCTCTTCGTAAAGTTTAAGAATTCATGTAATAGGTATGGATCTTAGTTTATTGAATTTAGACTCTACGAATGCAATTAGTAAATTCAATACCTTTATTAAAGAAATATTCAATAACATCTTTTATTGATAATAGAGTATGTTGAACTTTTACAAACTGCGAGTTTTAGGACATAAAATCCAACAATCTTTAGGTCAAAGAATTCTAAATTTCAGAGGTCGAACCAATGGAAACCGAAGTTCAGCCTCAATCTTCTTCATTTCCTTTCAGAGTTCAATACCTTTAGGTTATTTTTTTTTTTTTTTTTTTGGGTTTTAATCGACGAATTAGATGTGTATCTCAGATTTGTCTATGAATTAAGAGGTAACTCCTATCTAACTTCTTTTAATCAAAAGCCCTATGTTTATTTTCTCGAAGGTTTTCTAATTAATTTAACTGAATTGTTATGAACTCTTTGGGATGATTTGATTGAATCTTAATGGAATTTTTATAAATTGATTTGACAAATTAGTTTATCAAAATTATTGTTTACAAAATCGTCATAGCCTATGCATATATTGATTGATTTAGTTGCGCATATTAGGATCGTATGTGTAAAGTCTAGACTTTTTCTGACCAAATGCATGTATGCCCTAATATAATCTTTTCCAAATAAATCATGCTATAAGATATGGTTTTTTCGGCTTGTAGCATGTCTCAACAATTGAACCCTTTCATAATGCAATTCAAATTTAACTTGTATGTCGCTAGGAAGGAATAGTTGTAAATTTAATTAGGGCTAATTTGGTTTAATATCGAATCTGGCTAATTAGGTTATTAGATTTTCTAATAGGTTGAGGAGTTGATAAATTCAGTGCATTTAATTGATGCCTAATGAAAGAAATTGCATAGGAAACTCTTTGTTGCTCTAGAAATTAGATAGACTTCTATTCTAGATTACATTTACCTTTAATTTAATTTCACACATATACCTCTTCCATACAAAACCCCCTATTTACCGCTCTAGTTAGAACATTAACTTAACAAGAAAATCACATTTCCTTATGGATCGACACGGACTTACTACTATTGCTACGTTTCAGTAGTAGTAGAAGTAGTTCGGTATTTACAAATGTTTTTTGTTTCTATTTGAAGTTGAATTAATGACATTGGTTCTCGAGTTGAAAAAAGATGAGAAGTCACTGGATAGGGATGTCTTGCATCAACAAATTTACCGACCAAGGATCTCCCCTACAGGTCCTCGCCAATTCCCAACACTTTATCTAAAGGACTCACAACAACTATATCACCATCAAAGGCTACAAACCAAACAACCCCACCCATGACAAGCCTTGACCCAAAGAAGGCTAAGAGGAAGACGAACCAACATGCGGCTCCTTCATACTCGAAGGACCAACGCCAGAAATCCCACGAGTGCCTCTACTATTTCGGTACAGACCGTAAGAACTGGCCTGGTTTCTCTTCAATCCAAACTCATCGAGCGTCAAGTAAAATGGCTGTTATACCCCTTGATCCAAATGAGTATTGCTCGACGCCCCAACCTTCCAGTCATGTAGGCCTTACTTTGGACTGGCCCATCACCCTTGCCAGCCACCCCCTTCATCGATACACCAACCTGACTACCTAGCCCAATCATGTGCTTAATTGAACCAAACAGACTAAGGGTCCAGTTTGCGTCACCCACTGGTTCTGGGGCAACACCAATCGTCTTCAACGTAAAGTCAACCGCCTCCATTGTTGCTTCCTTAGCCAAGGGTTCAGTCGTATCTTGAGTAGCACCAAACCATCCCCTCGCACTAGCATTACAAAACTTCAAAGAAACCTTCGGAGACACATTCGAGATACCTTCATCAATGAAACCACTGGACGATCTAGACACGAGTTCACATCTGCCAATTTCGGTTTGAATACTCGATAGGGTTGACGGAGAGAACGAGGCCCAGTCTTATTGAAACGAAGGAAGGATCTCTTACGAACCATGGTGGCACAATCCACCCAGAAACTCAATCAAACCAGCCCCACAAAATAGATCTGAAAATAATAAGCACAAACTACAATCGCAAAACACCCAAATTTAAACTCACAAAAATGATAATCAACCAATCAGCACAAATCATGAAACGAACAGAATGCTCAGATTGCAACAAATTGCACAAAAACTCGATAAAAAACTGGATATATCATATGTTGTTTGTGTTTTTTCCCCCTCCACCCAATCATATTTAGGATAGTTACTTTGTTTGGTCCATTGTAGTATGACACTAAGAAGTCATCCATCTAGCATGAGTTTTCTTGTTTGTGTTATGTTCTATGTTAATGAGTTTTTTGAATTAGCAATATTTAGCATGAGTCTTCTATGTTTTTCATGGTTTTTGTTATTGAGATTTAGAATATGGATGTGCTTTTGACTCCCTTTCCATCACCCCCCCCCCCCCGCGCCCACCACTTCCTTCCCCGAATCATATTTAACTTTGTTTGTTTCCTTTTAGTTTGACATTTAGAGGTCATCCATCAATTCTTTATCCTCACGTGCTTACATATTTCACTTCTTTGTTTGCTAGCTTTGATGTCTCGATGGTCTCCCGTACAAGATGTTAAGTTTAGTTTGGAGATGGGAATGGATAGAATTGGTGTTGGTATTTTATACTTTTGTTTCACAATGACATTGCAATGCTTCGAAGACCTTCAGTTGGATTTTTTTTAATGAAAACTTGTGATAGCTAGTGCTGATAATAAATTTGTTCATATTGTCGAAGTTGGTTGATATAACTTGTAGCCAAGTTAGTATTATTTTATTTCGTTTCAATGATAGTTTGTGATATTGGGAATATGTGTCACACCCCCTCCCGGTTTACCCTCTAAAATGGAAAGAGGATATGATGGCAATAGTTACCGACTTACTTGCCAGCACTAAAGCAAATTCTACTCCCATTGTAGCATACCTTGAAGTGTTTCCTGCCACAATTTTGGCACAAGGGTTTTCGATCTGTACTAGCGACTGACTTGCCAGAACGTGCTACATCTAGTCGACTAGCTGCACTAGCCGAGGATTGAGGTCTCCTCCTCTTAGACTTCTTCCAATCCATGCTCCTAGACCTACTTATACTCGACTGGCCTGAAGCTGGGGGTTGAAATCCCCTGTCTCTTGGCCCTACAGACATCGTTCGGTCCTTCTCCAATTGCTCATCAACCGCCGAACTCTGCTCCACCCGGATGGTGGTCTCTACCAGTCAGTTAAAATCCAGCCAGTTACCTATAGAAGTCACTAAAGTTCTAATCTTTTTTCTTAGTCCATTTTCTAACCTTCTGCATTGATCCTTTTTTTCCACTATAATGGGAAAAGCATACTGAGATAGTTCGGTGATCTTTTATTCATACTCAGCCACTGTCAATGTTTCTTGCACCAACCTAAGAAACTCATCTCTTTTTGCC
Organism: Benincasa hispida; assembly: GCF_009727055.1. Classification (NCBI taxonomy): domain Eukaryota; kingdom Viridiplantae; phylum Streptophyta; class Magnoliopsida; order Cucurbitales; family Cucurbitaceae; genus Benincasa; species Benincasa hispida. Next base: position 43,445,130 of record NC_052360.1, on the reverse strand, counting down.
TCTCGAAAGAGCTAGGGTAATACTTGTCCTCGAAAGCCTTCCTAAATTCAGGCCACAACAACGCACTTGAGTTGTTCTGCCTAACGAATACCATATTCCACCATTTTTCTACTCCTTTTTGCAATAGAAACACAACCAACCAACCGTTACGATCTTCCAAACAGTTCATCCCATTGAAGCACTTTTCTATTTGGTCTAACCATACCTTCGCTTTTGCAAGGTTAGCAGTTCCCTTAAAGGCTATAGCCCCAAGGGCTCGAAGTCTCTCAATGCCGTACTTCTTTTCTGAGTCAGCCTGTACTGCACTTACAATGGCCGCCAACCTTCGGACAATTCTGTCAAACACTCTGTCCTCTAGATGGGATTTACTCTGGTCTGGGGAGTACTCAACTCTCCCTTCGACGTCGCCTCTTGATTTACAGGTTCTCGGGTCTTTCTCTTACTCACTTCTGAGTTCCTCTCGACCTCAGGTTTACGGTCGGTAGGGTCAGTGTTCCCATCCACCGTTTGCTTGCTCTGAATGCCACCTTTTCTTGGCATCTTTACCTAATTGATAGTACACATATTAGGGACTCATACTACTGGGACCTGAACCTATGCATGAACTCTCCTTCATTCCCAAAACCTTATGCTCTAATACCAACTTGTCACACCCTCTTCTAGTTTACCCTCTAAAATTGAAAGAGGATATGATGATAGCAGTTACCGACCTACTTGCCAACACTGAAAGCGAACTCCATTCCCGTTGTAGCATACCCTGAAGTTTTTCTTGCCACAATTCTCGAACAAGGGCTTCTGGTCTGTACTGGCGGCTGACTCGCTAGAACGTGATACACCTAGTCAACTAGCTACGCTAGCCGGGATTGAGGTCTCCTTCTCTTAAACTTCTGGTTAGATCAGGTAGCATTTTTGGGGGTAGTTTCTAGAGCTAGAGTTAGTATAACCCCCAAAAGACGAAAGTCGTAGCAAATTGGGATAGACCAACCAATGTGTTTGAGGTACGTAACTTCTTGGGCCTAACAGGTTACTTTAGGTCCTTTGTGGAGGGTTTCTCGAAAGATAGCCCTCCCACTAATGGGTCTTACTAGGAAGGACGTAAAGTTTGATTGGACTTCGAATTATGAACGTAGTTTCCAGGAGTTGAAGTAAAGGTTAGTTACAGCGCCCATACTTACATTGCCCGCTCCAGGCGAGGAGTATGCAATTTACCGTGATACATCCCGGTAGGGACTAGTTTGTGTGTTGATGCAAAAGGGAAAGGTGGTAGCCTATACTTCTTGACAGCTAAAGAAGCATGAGGGTAACTATTCCACTCATGACTTGGAGTTAGTAGCGATTGTCTTAGCCTTAAAGCTTTGGAGACATTATTTGTTCGGGGAGCGTTGCCATATTTTCACTGATCATAAGAGCTTAAAGTACATATTCGAGTAGAAAGAACTAAATTTGAGGCTAAGGAGATGGATTAAACTAATCAAAGACTACGACTATTCGATTGAGTATCACCCTGGTAAGGCCAATGTAGTGGGTGATGCCTTAAGCAGGAAGTCGACTAGGTCAAAAGCTATTGTTTGTTCAATAAGAGGGATATTGATCCAAGAATTCAAGAATTCGGGAGCGACTTTAGCAGTGGAACAAACATGTGGATTGTTAGCCTCATTCCCGGTACGACCCACGGATGAAATTGTACGTGAATAGTTGAAGAATCTTAACCTCCAGAAGATGGTAGAGGAGGCAAGTAAGGAACGGAGAACTGACATCCAAGTAAGGGCAGATGGTGTCTTATTGAAGGAAGGTAAATTGTGCGTGTCGAATGTGTTGCAGCTTAAGTAGGCCATACTAGAAGAGGCACACAGTTTGGCTTATGCCATGCATCTAGAAAGCACAAAAATGTACAGGACCTTGAGAAGATCATATTGGTGGCTTGAAATGAAGAAAGAAATAGTTGAATTTGTAGACCGATGTCTAATTTGTCAATAGGTTAAACCCGAGAGATAGAGATCCACAGGATTACTCAACCCACTCCTAGTACTATAGTGGAAGTGGGACCAAATAACAATGGATTTCTTGTTTGATTTCCTAGTACATCCTCGGGGTATGACAGATTTTGGGTAATAGTTGATAGGCTAACCAAGATGTCCAATTTTTTACCCGTAAGAGTTACCTTTACCTTGACCCGGTTATATAAAATGTACGTGGACAAGATAGTTAGCCATTTCAAAGCTTTGGTATCGATAGTGTCAGATCGAGATCTAAGGTTTTCCTTGAAGTTCTAGCCTAGTTTGCAAAAGACCTTGGCTACCAAGCTAAATTTTAGTATGAATTTTCATCCACAGACAGATGGTCAGTCAAAGTGGACCATACAGACACTGGAAGACATGCTGAGAACATGTGTTCTGCAGTTTAAAAGGAAGTAGGGTTGCACAACTACCATTGATTGAGTTTGCGTATAACAATATTTATCACTCGTGCACAGGCATGGCCCCGTACGAAGCATTGTATGGAAGACCATGTAGAACCCCAGTATATTGGAATGAAGTTAGAGAACGGAAACTTTTGGGTCCAGAATTAGTGCAACAAATGGCTAATACTGTGAAGCATATCAGGCAAAACTTGAAAACAAGTCGAGATAGGCAGAAGAGTTACGTTGATAAACCAAGGAGAGATCTAGAATTTCAGGTTGGAGACATAGTATTCCATAGGTTATCCCTATGGAAAGGAGTACTTAGGTTTGGAAGAAAAGGGAAATTGAGTCCCTGCTTCATCGGACCTTACGAGATTATAGAACGAGTTGGCCCGGTAGTGTATAGTGACAGTTACCTCCGAAGCTAACACGTATTCACAACGTGTTCCATGTATCGATGCTGAGGAAGTATATACCTGATTCTACACACGTACTGGTAGAACAACCGATTCAGCTCAAGGAAAATATGTCGTATGACGAAGAGCTAGTTCAGATCTTAGACAAGAAAGAACAAGTGGTAAGGAACAAAACTATACTTTTAGTGAAGGTATTGTGGAACAACCATGGAGTTGAAGAAGCAACGTGGGAGTGCGAGGAGTAAGTAAAGAAGTATCCTAAACTTTTCCACTGATTTTTACAGGTAAATTTCGAGGACAAAAGTTCTTTTAAGGGTGGTTGGTTGTAAAACTCGCACCTTACTTTCCCCTTTTTTAGTTGTGTTTATTGTTTAAGTTAAGTAAAGTGTTGGGTTAAATATTTAAGTTAAATTGGATTTGTGCATTTTGAGGAAATGGATAAAGTTTGAAGAAGGAAAATGTTTAAGTGTGGAAACTTAACTTTCGCTTACTTATTAATTTGGCCTTATAAAGAGAATTTCTGGCTAAGTGTTGATCATGCTGAAGGGTGTGTGAGCATCGAGTGAATGCAAGGTAAGCATCGAGTAAATGCTGTCAAGCATCGAGTATAAGTGATCGAGGAAGGGTCGAGCATTGAGTAAATGTTGTCAAGCGTCGAGTATAAGTGATCGAGGAAGGGTCGAGCATTGAGTAAATGCTATCGAGTGTCGAGTATAAGTGATAGAAGAAGGGGTCAAGCATCGAGAATAAGTGGGGAAGGGTCACATGTCGAGTACGAGCGATCGAGTAAGAAGCATGTATCGAGCGAGCTCCCAATGGAGTTTCCCATCGAGTATCGAGTCCTTCCCATCAAGTATTTAATAGAGAGTCATGGAATTTTCCATCGAGTTGCTTGAAACCCTCAATTTTAAACTTCTCTTTTAGTTACCTGGACATATGGCTTAATCTTAGCCCTTAATCTCGACTAGTGGGTGAGGTGGCTTAAGGAGATTTTATGCAAATGGTTGGATGATAGTATAAAAAGGGAAGAGACGTTTAAGGGCTCATTTTAGACAATTTGCTCGAGCAAACCAAACAAACTTGGTACCATTGGAAAGCTCTATGAGTCTAGTTCCTGAAGTCAAGCCTTTGGAAGGGAGTTCTTGCCAAAAAGAGAGCTGAAAAAGGAAGGAATAGTCAAAGGTTCATTTTTTAGGCGTTTCTGAGCTCTCAACGAAGAAACATAGATCTAGACCGAACCACTTAAATTTTCAAGCCGAAACTTTAAGGTATTGTTGCAACACCCTTTCAAGTAAGTTTGTAGAAGAAACATTGGCAATAAACGGTCTAGGGTTCGAGTTACATGTTTTGGTACTTAAACCTAGAATCTTGTTGAAGTAGAGAGTTGTGGTTAGGGCTTTCAGGAAGGATTTGAAAGCTCAGGTTAAACCACAAAGAGTTTCATGCTAAAACTTTGAGGTAACATTGTTAACAAAATTTTGAACATGTTTGGAAAAGGAACCTTCATAAAATGAGTTCTAGTTTTCAAGTTATTTATGTTAGAAATTGAATCAGGAAAATGTTGGACGATTAGCAACCCCTTCCTAAGTATGAGCTTATCTAAAAGAGTAGTCTCAAAAGGGAGGCCAAAGTTGCAATTAAACTCTTATTCTTTTATGTGTATTGGGGAGGCCTGCAAAGCTTAGGAAGAACCAAGCCCAAAGATCTGTGAGTGACTAAATGTTTCCAAATATGTTCACAAAAAGGGACATGTGTTTCAAATGAATTTCATGCTAACGTTCATGGATTTTCCAAGCAACTAAAGTTTATACTTTTATTTTAAAGAGTTCATGGCATTTCCTAAGCACGACGTTTTAAGTTATTCAAATGAGTTTTACTAATCCTAGTGTATGTTCAGAATGTATGAAAGAGTATTGCAACTACATGTTTATAATTGTGAGGCATGCATCTTGAATGGTAATAATGCTCTTATGGCGAAAGCTAAGTAAGTGCTAAGCCTCAGCTTATGATGCTCGAATTTCCTGTGAATGTTACGTTTGTAACCGAGTATCGAAGGTATAGAAGGTATCCAAGGAAGTACCTAAGGTGTTGACGGTACTTAGTATACTCCATGTGCAAGTAGGTAGTTCTTTATGAGAGGCTGAAGTATGGGTCTCCTGGCTACGGTCTTTATAATGGGACCGATGTATGAGACTTATGGCCATGAATGGATGTTGGGAGCTTGAGCTATGAATGCTCGTTGTCACACCCCCTCCCAGATTACCCTCTGAGCCTGAGAAAGTGACCGTAGCAGTTATCAACCTTTTTTTTTTTACACTTATTGCATAAAAACTCTTGTGGAAATAACTCTGATACCAATGTACAAATTTGACAATCAATTGATTAAGTAGGCCAATTTTATTACAACAATGTAACATTTATACAACTCCAAGACTTAATTACAAGTTTACAACAACAACTGTAAAACCTTCCGGAAGTGTAATTGTGGCACGTGGCAGACCTTGACCTAAGTAGCACCCTAGAACCTGTCTCTTATACACATCTAGATGTGTATAAACATGAGATATAAAGCGCAATGAATGGTGCCTTTAGATAAAAAAATAACTTTGTTAATAGAAATATACTTTTGGAAAGCAATGCATAGTCAACAAGAACATTACCACAAGTTCAATATTGTTTTCTAGCCAAACCGCTGGACAATCCCCAGCTCGACCTCTGGTTAAAACAATCAACCCCAGCTTGACCGCTGGTTATCACATAATAAACATCCCCAGCTTTACCATTGGTTATCCCTGGCATGATCCTACATTTTCCTCAGTACTTTCACCCATATACTAAGACAACAACAATTCCTGTGGAAACTTTCCCTGTACCCTATTATCCCCCAATGTGCACATTGACTGTTTTCCCGCTAGCTATGCTTAGGTAACTTGACTATATTTCCCGCCGGTCGTCACCAACTATCATTTTCCGCCGACTGAAGCTGACTATATTTTCCCGCCAAGTACCTTTTCAAGCATGCTAACTATATATCCCGGGTACAATTTCAGTTTCCAAAACAAAAATACAAATAATATCTTAACAAACATGGTAACAAGATGAACATATATTCCTGATCATGCCAATTTAACATTATCCCCAATATACATTTATCTATATATAGAAATTACATCAACAATACAACACACAATAACCACTCACCTTGGTTGGTTTGGAACTTTCCTTTCCGAAGTTCCTTAGGTTTTCTTGGTTCCCTTTTGAACCCTAAATTTCAGATTCCAATATCAGCTTAGATTTCCAGACCTTATTTTAAGATACTTTCTTCTACAAACATGTTCTAAATTTCTCCGGAAGCTTACCATAAAATCTTAGCTCCAAACTTTTCGTGCTTTGGCCGGAATCTCCAAATCTTCAATACTAGCCCAAGCTTACCTGACAGCCTGACCCTTCTATATTTTTCTCAATTTCCAGTCTGATCCCTTGAATCTTCTTCTCCAAAATCCCTACCCTAAAAACTAGACTCTCCTAGCTTTCATATGGCTTTAGAATCACTCCAAACGCACGAGTATTCTGGGAGAACTCCTCGTTCCAATTTGATGCTACTTCCTGTCTTTTCTGCCCGAAAGCATTTCCCGTCTTGGAACTTCTTGACCAACGCATGGTCTTGCTACCAATGCATGCGTTCTTCCATCAATGCATAGTCTTCTCCCACACTCTTCTTTATGTTATTTGAAGAGAATTTGAGTTCTCATCTGAAGTCCTTGGCCCTATTTATAGGCGTTAAAGATTGCTACACGGCCGACACCTTCTACTTGGCCACATGTCCAAATGTCTTTTCCTCACACCATCAACGCATGCCGACACCTTCTACTTGGCCACATGTCCAAATGTCTTTTCCTCACACCATCAACGCATTCTTACGTCATCGCAACCCAAGGTGCTGTCTCTTATACACATCTAGATGTGTATAAGAGACAGCACCATCAACGCATGCCGACACCTTCTACTTGGCCACATGTCCAAATGTCTTTTCCTCACACCATCAACGCATTCTTACATCAACGCAAGCCAAAGTATCTTCTTCTCCTTTCACCAATGCATAGCCCTCATCTTTTACATGCCTTCTTATGCATCCACCTAATTTGCTTAAGGTTTAAGAATTCCTCCTAACAAGCCATATGTTCGGATGTCGTCCTCCATATGAGCTCATCCTTCATATGCATCCACAAACCCTTGGATGTTCAACGCATAGTATGCCATCAGCGCATAGTTAGCCATCAACGCATAGTCTATAATAAACGTATAGTGTAATCATCAACGCATAGTGGGTCATCAATGCATAGTATGCAATCAACGCATAGCAAACCCTTGGTTCCCTTTGGTTTTCAACATGGCATCATCGCAACCCAACTTGCTCAGTCATCGCAAGCCTTAACCATCGCAAGAGCCAACCACCATGTGTCCAACCTAGTCCATCGCCTGGCCTATGCCTTAATAGAGTTGCTGCATCCAACGTATCCATCGTGCATGCCATCGTCAACTTCCAATGCCTAGCACAGTCGAACGGCATCGACGCATAGGATGGTCGTTCATCCTCGACGCATAGCTCGATTCGCATGGGCGCTTGGCATTGACACATAGGACACTCGACTGCATCGATGCATAGGACACTCGGCCGCAAGGCATTGACGCATAGGATGGTCGCTCGGCATCACCGCATGGCTCGCATGGCATCGACGCATGGGTGCTTGGCATAGGCACTTGGCACCAACGCATGGCACGGCCGCATGGCACCCTCCAACACATGCCTAGCCTCGCACCCTTGCGTCCGCAAGCCCTTTGCACCGTCAACCCTCGTGCCACCCCAACCTTCCAACGCATCACTTTCAACTTTCTTCCTTCAACCCTATGGACGCATACCACCCTTCCAACGCATCCATCGCATCCAACGCATCCATCATCCAACGCATCCAACACATCCATCATTCAATGTATCCAACGCATCCAACGCATCCAACACATCCATCATATAGGTTTATACTTAGCCAATCTTCCAAGTCCGCAAAAGTCAAGCTTCCAAATTCACACTTTTTCTTCTTCCTTTGCCCAAGTAATCTCTCCAAGATCTTATGGCCAATGCATAACAATGGCTAGTCCAACACTTAGCAAATTTTTCATCAATTAAAGCTTAACTCAAAACTACTTGAAAATCTTATTCAACACCTAGAAATTTCCTTCATTTCAACATAGAATTTAACTTCCACCTGCTTAAGTAGGAAAAATGGAAATCTGGGTTTCACACTCGTTCTCAACTAAGGTTTGATAGTTTGATTGATTATAGTGCTATGATTAATGTATGATACTATGCAAGTTTCTTGAGATTATTTTCCAGCATGTTATTTATTTACATTAAAGCATATGAAAGGCTTGAGAAGAAATGCATTTCTATGAGTCACTCACTGGGCAACCAGCTCACAGTTTTCAAATGTTTTCTGGGTAGCAGTCAGTTCCCTCGCGGTTGAATCCACTACAACTTGCCATCCAAAGTTTAGATATCGATGAAGCTTAGGTTTAGCTTGTCTTGATGTACACATATTTTGGGAGGAGTCAGGGACTTATGAAACTTGTTTTCTTTTGGGACCCATGTTTATTCTTATCATTTTATTTAGTTGGACATATGTTTGTTTTTGGAACTGTAACTAAGTCTTACACTGGTTAACTTCATGGTTGTGTTATTGTCAAGTTGTTTTTAATGTTAAGGTTTTAAGAAGGCTCACTTAAGTTAGGTAGTAAGTGCTGCCAAGTAAGTCGTTAACTACTGTCGTCATATCTTCTTTCGACTTTAGAGAGTAAACCGAGAGGGGGTGTCACAATATTTATCTCCAATTATAACTTTTGGTTTAAATATAAATTGATTAGTTGATTTATGATTTGCTCAAAAAATTATTATATTTTAAATTTTATAATAGGTTTATATATTAAAAATTGTGTATTATTTTTAATTAATAAAATACTTTTACCGATGTTTTCTATAACGTCAGTAACTTCTATTAAAAAAAAGAATCCAAAAATTTATAGTGGCCCAAATTATTAATTTCACCGATGCTTAAATATGTTGCAAAAGATACTTGCAATAGCCATTGATCAACATTTAGCAACAGTATTATATGTTTCTAAAACATAACTTGCAGTCACAAAATGCTACGTCATTGTATAAGACCAATAGTGAGAAATAACATGTTGCTAAAAGTTAATATTTAGTGGCATCTATGCGTAAATAAAAGGTTACTTTTAGTAGCACGTGCTAAACGCACCACTAAAACCTTTAGCTACGCGTCAACAATGACATTTATAGTAACACACTTCTATGCATTGCTAATACCTTTATTGGCATTTTTGGACTTTCAGTAACGCTTTTTGTGTGCCACTAAAACTAACTTTTCTTGTAGTGATAGAGTCCGCAACTTCAACCATCTACAACAGACTGTTTAGGTTACCACTTAAACACGATCCATCTATATGTCTCCACATATATGTTTAAGCTATAAAAAATAACCTTAAATGTTTGTTTATTGGTTTTGTAGGTTAATGCTACTAAATGTCAAATAAAATACCAAAGATTTTATTAAATACATAAACTGTTTATACAATACAATTACAAACTATAGAACCCACGAGATTTAGGGCATCAACCCCAACAAAAATTTTATTTTATACTTAGGATATAACATTGCAACGCTGGGGAGAGCGTTGCAACTCTCTTGTTGATTCAAGACCTCAAACGTTGGAGTAAGGTTGAAATAGCGTTGCAACTCTTGTACAAATTTAAGGCACGCATAGATTTCAATACTTTTCTATCAAAACTCATAGCATGGCAACACTGAGGATAGTATCTCGATGCTACCCTGTTTCATCGCCTACTACCTTTAAGCATTGCACACACAATGTTGGGGTGGGGTTGTGATACTGTTGCATAGCATTTTCGTAATTTCTTGTGTCTTTTTCAAATTAGTTGACTCCAAGGTTATTTTAACTCCAATTTAACTCATGTTTCTCCTAAATTACTTTTTTGCCCTTCCGGGATGAATTTACTTATAAAATGAACAATTTATGCATAAAAATTGTATAAAATGGATAGAGTTAGGGATAAAAAACTAAATTTTTTTAGAACTATCAAAGAGCCTATATCATCATCGATCTGAACATTAATAAATTCCATTATAGTATGAGTTCGTTTATTATAAACATGGTAAGCTCGACTATTTGTGGAGTATAAAAAGAACTCCCTTCATCTGATTTGGAATCCCATTTTTGTCTAGCCTCTCTATAAACAAATATTGATAACTGGTAGAAATAAGTTATTACAGCTCAAATAAGTAAAACAATGAGAAAATGCGATGGTAAAATAGGCAATATCATGTCTGAAAGCGCCAAACTAAAAGGAATTGCAATCACGAGTGCTCAGCACATAAAAGCAGTCAATTTACCTATTTTGTGTAGGTACAATGCGATGGTGCATATGAAATTGCGATTCAAAGGCACAATGGGATGGCACACATGAAATTGCAATCCAACGGTACAATACGACAGCGCGTTTAAAGTTGCGACTGCAAGTCATGTGATCGTGAGAAGTTTCTTAAAAAGGTGATCGCATAAAGACCTCGCATCAAGGTGACAACATAATAAATCATGATGGGACGTAAAGTTGATAATGGTTGATTCTTAATTTAGTTGACAAGTCGTTAAAAGCCACACTATAGCAAGTACATTGAACTTTCGGTGACTTTTAAATGGCGCAACAGAGTATGGAAATTAATGTCGCCCATCATTGCAATCATTTGTAAGAAAAGTTGCTTCACCTTGAAATCTATAAATACCGAATGCCTCCAGAGAGAAAAGGATCAATCGATCCATGCACATACATATACATATAGATAGAGGACGGAGAAAGCAAGGAGACGAGGTGAAGCCGAGAGAAATCGCTCCCGGATAGATCAAGAGACTGCCAAAAAGAAATACAAAGGAGAGACGGCCAACCCTTGTGAGAGCAAGAATTCACAACTAGAACAGAGTTGAAGTGATAAAGAGCAGTGTAAAAGGCCACGGGAAGCAAGACATTGCTTACTGGGCTTGTTATCTCTCAAATCCATTTGTTATTTTGTATTCAGCACTTTATTTGCAAAAAAATGGAAACTTCATTACGATTTATGTTCAATCTCTCCACACCATGCATGAGTAGCTAAATTTCTGAATGGGTTGAGAACTACTTAGCTAGCATGACTTAAGATTTACATTTTATCCGATCATCTTGTCTTATGTATGCATCATTCACCTTTTGGACATACTTGAGAGAGTAGTCTAAAGATAGAATCTAGGCTTGAGAGAGTCAGATTAGAATCTAGGCTTGAGAGAGTCGGATTAGAATCACATAAGTAAGAGTAGAAACTTAGAGATAAGTTCTATTGCTATTTACACATCGCATGCGCGCTAGAAAGAGGAATGATGGTATGCAGTCACCTTGTCTTATGTGTGCGTCATTCATCATTTGGACATACTTGAGAGAGTAGTCTATGTTGGGTTTTATGTCCTAAAACTCGTGGTATGTAAACAATGGAGCTTATTATGAAAATTCAATAAAGGTGTTATTGAATAGATCTATTACTTGAATAGAAATCCAATAAACCTAAAAGACCCTTGACTATTGGATGAGTACTTGAACTTTATGTGGAGACATAAAGGTAGATCAGGTTTGAGTAAATAGTCAAAATGATCTATAGTACATGGATAAGGTTGGGTACCTTATTCTGGTAACACTATTGGATACGGCTGCTCTGTAGTTGTTACAAGGAGTTGTAAAGTGCTACAAACGAAGTGATCCTAATTCGTTCATGTTGGACACGAGAAGTGGGGGTGTCCTTGTGCAAAAGAGTTTGTACAAGATCAGACCACAAAATGTGTCACTATTACTTTATAACGTTGTTTACTGTTTAAGAATGACTATTTCAAAGCGATGACCTAGGTAACTTGACATTAATCCTGAGCTAACTATGAACTCCTGTTTATCTGGGATTTCCCTTAGATTTGCATAGGTGAGGGTTGGCTCAACAACGCCAGCCCAATATGACTGTCATTTCAAGGTTAAGATTGGATAGATAGCTGAGGACATAGAGGGCAAGAGGGAATTCACTCCTACCTGTTTTAGGGATAGTAGAGAGGTTGTTCCCTTAAATGCTGATTTTGGGGCTTGAACAAGGGATCCCGCCCTCTCATTTGGCATGAGAGGGACTCGATTTTGTGATTGGATCACAAAAAAATTGTTCATTAGGGGATCAGTGGGGACTTAAGGAACAAGAAGTAATTTCGGGGGTAAAATAGAGATTTGACCCAGCCGTTATTGCAAACAACCTGTGAAGGGTTAACTTACTAATCATGGTTATATCGAGTAGACATAATATATCTATAGTGAGGGGAGTTCAACTATGGGCTTTAGTGGAGTAACTCATTAGTTAACGAATGGGGGTTAGATCGGTCTAATGAGTTTAGCCGAATAATCTCAGATCATTGGAGTCCATAATCTGTAGGTCCATAAGGTCCCCCTACTAGCTCGAAAATGGATAGCTCTAGAGTAGCGTGATAAGTTAATTTGAAACGTTCAAATTAGAATCAAACTAAATTGGAGAAAATATATTTAAATATGATTTAAATATATGAAAATGAATTTGTGTAAAAATAAATTTAATATTAGATATTAAATTAATTAGAATTATTTAAATTGTTTAAATAATTATTTATTAATTTTATTAAAAAATTAATTTTTGAAATTAATTTGTAAAATTAATAAATTTTGATTTTAGAAATAAAATATTATTTTAAAATCAATTTTGGATTTTTGGAAAATGGAAAAAATTACACAAACTTGAAAAAATGGGTTTTTCATCTTCAACTAGCTTACTTGGAACGCACCTTCTCCTTTGCTTTACTCCAAGCATGAGCTGCATCCCATACAACACATCTCTTTGCACAATAGTCTGCAATATATTAAAGAGATTGAAGTGAAGAAAGGGAGGAGAACCGACTGAATTTTTTCTGAAAAATTCGGATGAAGTAGGTGTTCTTCAATGGGTTATGTTTAGTGAATTTTCTCCATATTCCCTTTGATTCCAGCTTATTTTGAGTCACACAACTCAATCTAGAGCACAAGAGGATAGTAAGAAAGATCTAATGGTGGTCTTCATAAGGATTCAGAGGAGTTTGCAGGTGGAAATGGAGATTTCGTTGGTTTGGCTAAGGTATGTTCATGAAACCCATTATACTCTATTTTTAGCATGTTTCTTTTCAACCAAAATTAATGAATTAGAATGCTTATGGATCCTGACTTCTTCCACTGCGTGATGGTGTCCATCCAATAGTCTAAAGATAGAATATAGGCTTGAGAGAGTCAGATTAAATCGCATAAGCAAGAATAGAAACTTAGACATAAGTTCTATCGACAGTTTTCGCATATACATCACATGCGTCCTAGAAATAGGAATTATGGCATTCTCCTTTGAGAAATGTAGTACTATTATTTGTGTATAGCTTGATCGCATAACTTGTGCACAATCTTGGAAAATGTTAGCTAAACTCCTTCTCAACCCCTTCATCACATACTTATTGTAACTCTACGCTTTCATCACTCTATGTTCAACTCCGACGCATAGGAAAAATCTTAAACAAAACACTACCCACTTCTTTTTCACCACCGCAATAGAATTAAAGATTCTACCGCATATCTATTTAGTAGTCCCTGTGTTCAACTCTGGACTTACCAGGAAACCTAAGAAGGCTTATACTTGGGCTTTGTTAGGAAAACTTGAATGATCATCGCATAACACACATCATCGCATATTCACACCATCGCATCATAATTTTACGCATCAAATATATAGCAAGTACTTCCAAAGCAGTGGAAGTATTTCATAGTCGGTTTTGTTCGTCTCCATATTTCATAAACTGTACTCGAAGAACCTAGTCGTAGAACAACTCTGTTATGGATATGACATGTGTTTAGTGCTTCTGCCCATGAGTGGAATGATTGATGTTTTGCATGTATCATTGCTCATAGCCATCTTCTAAAGAGTCTGATTTTTCCTTTCCACCACTCCATTTTGCTAGGGAGTAAATAGGGTCTGGGAATTCTTGGTGAATTCTAGCAGACTAGCAAAACTTAGTAAATTGAGATTTTCAAACTCTCTACCATGATGACTTCTAATTTGTATCAAATTAAGATCTTTCTCTCGTTGCAATTAAAGGAAGAGAGCTTAAAAGGCAGTAAACATACATGATTTTCACAAAGAAAACATACACACATGGACCTAAAGAAGTCATCAACAACAACTAAAACATATTGTTTGCCTCCCAGACTCTTTGATTGCATGGGACCCATAAGGTCCATATGAAGAAGTTCCAGTATACGAGTTGAACCTAAGTGACGTACATGCTTGTGTAGAGTATGAGTTTGTTTTCTTGACTAACAATTTTCACAAATAATTCCAGTGGACGTAGGTAATGAAGGGAGTCCATAAATGACATTTTTGGCAAGTGCTAAGTATAGCCTTCATGCTCACATGCCCAAGGCATTTTGGCCACAGACTAGCTTCATCTTGTCTAGAGTGAAGACAAACCTGCGATGTATTGTTAGAACTCTATAGATAAAAATTATAAAAATAACGCATACCTATCATGAGAAGAGCTTTGCAATCATTTGTGACAACACATTTGTCTTTGGTAAAACTCATGTTTAGACCTTGGTCGCATAGTTGATTGATGCTAATAAGATTGGTGGTAAGTTCTTCAACAAACATTACATCATTCAATGGTGATAGACCCGGGTAATTAAGTTTCTCTTCCACAATGATCTTACCACAAGCATCGTCTCTAAAAGTGACCTTTCCTGAGCTGATAGATTTGAGATAAGACAAATAGCTCTTTTCACCGATATGTCAAGTTTCCACAATCAAAGTATCAATATCCTTTAGCAGAAGATCTGAGGGGTGTCAATACAACATTACATTTGTTCTGAACATTCTTCTCTCCCCAAAATGTTTTGTTTTTTTCTTTCTCTAACGGTAATTTTGAGAGAAGTATAGAGCATTTATGGGATAATTGGATCTATAAAGAATTTTCAATAACTGATAGCAAATAGGACGTTTATGACCCACCTTGCCACAATAATGACAAATCCATATTCGTCTGAACGTATGGTTGCCTTTTGATAATGGGCAGAAATCCACATTATTACAATGTTAAGTTTTAAAAAAATGCAGGATTGCGATGATAAAAATATACAATATTGCATCCAAAAGCATTAAGTTCACAATAGTGCGGTCACATGTGTCCATCGCATTAAAATAGCTAACTTGGTATTTTTGTGCAAAAAATGCGTTGACGCAAGGTGGAAATGCGATCCAAAGGAATCGACGACCGAGCACATTAAGAGATTGCATTAACGCAAGGCTATGCGATCATTTACGCTCGCGAATATCTGCTCAAGAAGGTTGGCGAATAGAGCCGACGCATCTTGGTGAGTGCATCTGGGTGAAAAGCATAATAAATCACGATGTGAGAGAAATTTGATGACGGTCGATTCCGAATTAAGTTAAAAACCGTTAATGACCTACTGTAGCAAGTACACTCAACTTTTCGGTGACAAATATTCGGTGCATTAGACAGAGAATTAATACCATCCCATCAGTGCAATCATATGAGAGAAGAAGCCTTTCACCCCGAAGCTCTATAAATACAAGAGGCCACCTTCAGTGAAGGAGTTTGTTTAGTTCGATAATTTTCTCCATAGATAGAAGTAGCCTTATTCATAGTTTTCATATATTTAGAAGGTGGAGCGAGAGAAGGGAAGAGACGCCAGAAGATCGCCTTGGTCAGCTCGAGAGAGAACCCAGGAGACGTGGAAAAATAGAGAGAGGGCCGACTCTTACGAGAGCAAGATTATTTTTTAAGCAGAGTAGAGAAAAACAGTGTAAAAGCCTTACGAAGCAAGAGATTGCTACCAGCTCTTTATTCTTATTCTGCATTGTTATTCTGTATTTCAATTATATATATATAAAATGGAACTTGCTTATCTACATCTGTTCACTTTCTTAAAAGCACGCATGAGTAGCTAAATTTATCAAATGGGTTGAGAAGAACTTAGCTAACATGACCTAGGATTTTCATTGCATGCGATCATCTTGTTTTATGTTGCGCCCAACACCCCTTTAGAGCTACTCGAGAGAGAGTCTAAAGAAAGAACCTAAGACTTGAGAGAGCTAGGTTATAATCTAGAATCAAGAGAGAAAGATTAGATCTGCATAAGCAAGAGATAGGGACTTAGAGATAAGCTCTGTTTGTCAACATGCATCGCATGCACCCTAGAGATAGCTTATGGTATTATGCGGTCGCCTTGTATGTGTATGTGTCATTCGTCATCGGATAGACAAGAATAGAGGTTTATGTGTAGGTCCTATAGACATCATCGCATATATCGCATGCATTCTAGAATTAAAAGTCATAGTATTTGCATTGAGAGATGATTTGCTATTGTATGTGTGTAGCATGATTGCGTAACATGAACACAATCCTAGGAAGTGTTAGCTGAAGCCCTTCTCAACCCATTCCCCCGCATATTCATTGCATATTCCGTAATATTAACTCTTTTCTTAACTCCGCCCCATACATTTTATACTGTAAAGAACAACCCAACAACTCTTTGATTTATTGGTTACCGCAAAGTAATCTAAAAATTATTGCCGCATATTGTTTCCCTTAGTCTTTATGTTCGACCTTGGGCTTACTAGGAAACTTAGTAGGATTTATACTTGGGTCTTGCTGAGAAAACTTGTTGCACAATGCGTTTCCCATTCATTAATTCACAGCATAAAAGAACGCATCAAGTTTTTGGCGTCGTTGCCAAGGACTTCGGCAATTCAGTGTGCTAACGGTAATTTTTCTGATTTCTTTGCAGCTTTCAATCTCTGGCGCATTATGACCCTGAGATTGAAAAAACGTTTCGACGAAGATTGAGAGATAGCCGCCAACAAAAAAAACACGAGAAAGATAACACGGTGAATTGATAACAGGCAGAAATGCACGTTATCATAGTGCTAAGTTCTTAAACAATGCTGGCTTGTATTGATAAAATATGTTAAATTGCATCCAAAAAGCATCAGATTCATAATATTGCAGTCGCATGTGTTTATCGTATTAGAACAGTTGTTTTTTTTGTATTTTTGTGCAGAATATACGATGATGCAAGGTGGAAATTGCGATCATAGGAAATCATTCTGATAAGCTTGGGAGTTTAGCCTGGTTCTTAGATTTTCTTTTACTTCAAGGTTTATCCTGGTTCGCATGTGTCTATCGTATTAGAACAGGAGTTTAGCCTGGTTCAGAAAGAGGGTTCCACCAGTCACGAGTTCACCATCTTACGAGTTTAGCCTGGTTCTTAGACTTTCTTTTACTTCAAGGTGGACGTGAGAGAGAAGGTTATGCCGATAGATCGTTCCGATAAGCTTGGGAGCACCGGAAGCTTCAAGGACAGAGAGAGGGCCGACGCCTGCGGAAGCAGGAACATCTTTGGAACCAAATAGAGAATTACAGTGTACAAGCCTCGGTCAGCAAAAAATTGCTACCAGGCTCTCTACCTTTAACTTCCATTGATATTTTGTACTCCACTCATTTATCGAAATGGAATCTACTTCTCTATATCTGTTCACTTTCTATTATTTACGCATAAGTAGCTAAATCAGTTGAATGGGTTGAGAAGTATTTAGCTAGCACAGCTAGGGAATCTTCATTCTATGCAATTATCTTGTATTATGTATGCTTCATTCATCCATTAGAAATACTCGGGAGCGTAATCTAAGGACAGGATCTAGGCTTGGGAAGGTCAGGTTAGAATCTAGGCTTGGGAGAGCCAGATTATAACCCATAATCAAGAGATAGGAGCTTAGGAATAAGCACTATTCCCTTTTAACGCATCGCATGCATCCTAGAGATAGGATATGATTGTACGCGGTCACCTTGCCTTTATGCATTTTGCATCATCGCATAGGAAAAGAGTAGAGACTTAGGAATAAGCTCTATGGACAATTTTTCATTCAACACATGCGTCCTAGACTTAGGAGCATCGCATTTGCATTGGAAAATGACTTGGTGTGCATGGTTGTAGCATGACCGTATAGTCTGATGCATTTCCAAGTAACGCTAGCTAAAGATCTTCTCTACCCGTTCATCTGCATACTTAGTGCATCTATCACACAACTGACTTTTCTCAAATCTGCCACATTTGTTTATTTTTCATTAACACAATCAACAACAAACCAACAAATATTTATTTATTTGGTTACCGCAAAGTTTTTCTAAAAAATTACCAATGCAACCTGTTTTCACATGTCCTTGAGTTCGATCCTGGACTTACCAGGAAACTCAGTGGAGTTTACACTTCGATTCCGCTGAGGAAACTTGACTGCTCAACGCAATCTCATCATCGCATATCATCCATAATTTCACTTCATAAAATCAAGCATCAAGTGTTTGGCGCCGTTGCCGGGGACTTCGGCAAAATAGTGTGCTAACGTTAATTTTTCTGATTTCTTTGCAGACTCTCAATCTTTGGAAAATTACTACCCAAAGATTGAGGGAACATTTAGACGGAGACTGAGAGACCGCCGACAACAACCACAGGCAGATAAAGAAGAGATGGCGGAGCAGCCTGGAAACGAAGCACCAAATGATAACAATGTCATGGCGAATCCAATCCTGCTGGCAAACGATTGCAATAGACTCATTAGGGACTATACATCGCCAAACCTCTATGATTTCTCTCCAGGAATCATGAGGCCTGCCTTCGACAGAAGCTGATTCGAAATGAAGTCGGTGATGCTGCAGATGATTCAGACTGCAGGACAATTCAGAGGAAGGGGTGGCGAAGACCTGCACGCCTACCTTCAAAGCTTTATTGAAATCTGCAATACTTTTGTTTCCCAAACATCTCTGCCGAAGAAGTTCGACTAACTTTTTTCCCATTTTCTCTCTATGATCAGGCTAGGAAATGGGCGTATTCTCTTGAACCAGGAGAAATCACTTCATGGGAACAGGTCATGGATGAACCACCTACTGAGAATGCAGACGAAGGAAACTAATTACAAATTTTGAACAAGACATGGACGAATCGCTCAACGATGCCTGGGCAAGGTTTAAAAGGTTAGTCAGGGATTGTTCACACAATGGTTTGCCAGACTGCCTTCAGATGGAAATCTTCTATCATGGATTGAATCCCACTTCGCAGACCGTTGCTAATGCGGCAACCGCTGGTGGTCTGCTTGATAAAACGTATGACAAGGTGAAGAATATCTTGGATCGCATCTCTAAAAACCACAAAGATTGGAGAGAAAGTGAGCAGAGATTGAGAATCAAAGACAATGATGCAAGTAATGGTACTATTGCATCACTACAAAATCAGATGACCGCAATGATGAACTTAATCCAAGGGAATTGTGCATCAGCAACCCAACACTGCAAAATGGGCAAATCAACGCAATCAATCAAAATACCGCAAGTGTGCCTACTGCGATGATGGGACGCGATGGAAGATTGCCCGCAAAATCCACAATCCGTTTACTTTGTAAAAAATAATCCATTTTCAAATACCTACAACCCGAGTGGAGAAACTACACCCAATTTGCTTGAGAGACAACTAATAAAATTTCCACTTGTGTGCGCAGAAAAGAAGGGCCACCGGGATTCTTCCACGCAACAACGGTCAGACAAACAATCAAGCAAGTAGCTCACAACCAACGCAATCCTCTTCCTTAGAAAGCTATTGAAGAAAACATAAAGAGAAAAAACGAAAACTGTGCTTCAAAGTTAGGCAAACGTCCATCCTGCAAGTCTAGAACTACAGATGGCACGATTGCGAGTGAGCAAAAGAGTAGACCGACGAGGGGCTTATCGAGTTCAATAGAACTCCACGCAACCTACGAGGGTCAAGTAAAGAGCAAATGTCAGGTTGTAACATTGCGAAGTGGGAAGGCTGTGGAGGGAGAAAAGAAGGAGCTTAGTCGGACAGCTCCCATTGCGGCTGAACCCTAAATTGCGGTGACGCAAGAAGAAGGAGAAAAAGAAGCAATGGAACTAGAGGTTGCATCGACCTCAAAGCCAAGTGAGACGGGGACCGTGAAAGTGTAGTTACCCCCTTTCTCCAGAGACTAAGGAAGAAAAAGAACGAAGAGGTACAATACCAACACTTTTTGTCTATGTTAAAACAATTACATATTAATATTCCATTAAGTGAAGCGATTGAGGAAATGCTTGCCTACGCAAAGTTTCTGAAGGATATGGTAACCAAGAAGAGGGGAGCTGGTAAGTTTGCCACGGTAACACAAAGTTCAAAATCAATAATTCCACCGAAGATGAGCGATCCTGAGAGCTTTACTATTCCTTGCTCCATAGGAGGACTGTACATCGGGCAAGCCTTATGTTACTTGGGAGCCAGAATAAATTTGATGCCTTTATCGATCTTTAGGCAGTTGAATGTGGGGCAACTTGTGCCCACAACGGTGACTCTCCAACTGGCCGATATATCTCTGGTGCATCTAGAAGGAAAGGTGAAGGACGTGTTAATAACCATTGAAAAATTTATCCTACCAGCTGACATCATTATTTTGGACTACGAGGCCGACAAAGATGTGCCCATCATTCTGGGGCGACCATTTTTATCAACAGGTCGTGCTCAGATTGATGTGCATAAAGGGGAAATCACTTTGAGCATCAACGGACAGAAGCTCAAGTTCAACATAATTCGTGCTATGAAGTTCTCGGATGAAGAAGACCTGCATGACTCAAATGACGACCAAAAGTTGATTGAAGAAGAAAAGTTTGATGAAGAGAATGAAGAAGAGGATGCCAGCGCATCCGTTGTTGCCTGTAATGCGATCATGAAAAAAACAAGCAAGAAAGAGGAGATGATCACAAATCAAGAAGAAGAGCCAACAAAAAAAGAAAAAAGAAAAACAATGCAACCATCCCTAGTAGAACCACCAACACTGGAATTAAAGACCCTGCCGAATCATTTAAAGTACGCGTTTTTGGGGTAGAATGAGAAGATGCCTGTTATTATTTTCTCTGAGCTTAACGAAGACTAGGAGAATGTGTTAATGAGCATTCTAAGAAAGCATGTGCGAGCAATTGGCTGGACGCTCGCCGACATTAGAGGAATTAGCCCAGCGTATTGTATGCACTGCATTCGTCT
This sequence comes from Benincasa hispida, assembly GCF_009727055.1. NCBI lineage: Eukaryota > Viridiplantae > Streptophyta > Magnoliopsida > Cucurbitales > Cucurbitaceae > Benincasa > Benincasa hispida. Next base: position 43,424,027 of record NC_052360.1, on the reverse strand, counting down.
CGAAAAAGACCATAAGACAACGATCGAACATCAACGCAGAATCAACCCTATGATGAAAGAGGTCGTTAAAAAGGAGATCATTAAATGGTTAAATGCGGGCATCATCTATCCTATAGCAGATAACACGTGGGTCAGTCCTGTGAAGTGTGTGCCGAAAAAGGGCGGCATGACGGTAGTCCTGAATGAAAACAATGAATTAATATCGCAAAAGATCATCATGGGATGGCGCATTTGCATGGACTACCGTAAGCTGAATGCGGCCACAAAGAAAGATCATTTCCCTCTATTGTTCATTGATCAAATGCTAGACCGTCTAGCTGGAAATGACTTTTATTGCTTTCTGGATGGTTATGTCGGGTATAACGAAATTATGATAGCTCCAGAAGACCAAGATAAGACCACATTCACCTGCCCATATGGGACCTTTGCTTTTCGCCACATGTCGTTTGGCCTCTGCAATACGCCAAGCACATTCCAAAGGTGTATGATGGCCATCTTTTTAGATTATCTTAAGGACTCTGTTGAAATCTTTATGGACGACTTCTCTGTTTATAGGAACACCTATGAAGTTTGTCTAGCCAACTTGGAAAAGATACTGAAGAGATGTGAAGAGACGAATCTGGTGCTTAACTGGGAAAAATGCCATTCCATGGTGAAGGAAGGCATAGTGTTGGGGCTCAATGTTTCCCGGGATGGGTTGGAAGTGGACAAAGCAAAAATCGAAGCAATCGAAAAACTTCCACCTCCAACAAGCATGAAGGTTGTATGAAGGTTCTTGGGGCATGCTAGATTCTACAGACACTTTGTCAAAGATTTTTCCAAAATAGCGCGACCATTGAGTTTGTTGTTAGAGGCTAACAGAAAATTTGATTTTGACAACAACTGCCTCAACGCATTTCGAGTTTTGAAGAATGCGCTGATTACCATACCCGTACTAATTGCACTTGATTGGACACTGCGCTTTGAAATAATGTATGATGCAAGCGGGTATGCGATGGGAGTAGCTTTGGCACAAAAGAGAATTACATACTGCTCAAACGAATTACACCACCATAGAGAAAGAGCTTCTCGCGGTAATTTTTGCATTGGAAAAATTTTTGGCATATCTATTGGGAACAAAGGTACTCATCCATACTGATCACTCGGCGATCAAGTACTTAATGACAAAGAAGGACGCAAAGCCGAGGTTGATCAAATGGGTTCTCTTCCTTCAAGAATTTGACATAGAAATAATTGACCGAAAGGGGACGGAGAACCAAGTTACGGATCACTTGTCCAGATTAGAAAATCCTGAGGTTGACCTTAATGAGTCTGGGGTGAGTGCGGTGTTCCCGGCTGAGCAGCTATTCCATATTGAAGAATTGTCCTGGTATGCAGACATAGTCAACTATCTAGTTTGTGAGCAATTTCCTGAAGATTTAACCTACCACCAACAGAGGAAGATCAAACATGAATGCAGACATTATTATTGGGATGAGTCGAATCTGTATAAAAGAGGGGCAGAGCATATTTTGCGATTATGCATACCAAATGCTGCTCAACAATGCATATTATTGCAATGTCATGACTCACCATATGGTGGGCACTTTGGAGGACAGCGCACAATCACTAAAGTTTTACAAAGTGGATTCTTTTGGCCTACATTGTTTAAGGATGCAGCTGACTACGTAATGAAGTGTGATCGGTGCCAACACACAGTTAACATTTCATGGAAACATGCCATGCTGATGATGAACACTATCTTAGAGCTTGAATTGTTCGACGTATGGTGGATTGATTTCATGAGACCATTCCCTACCTCAAATGGTAAACATTACATTTTATTAGCCATCGATTTGTCTCCAAGTGGGTAGAGGAAGTGGCATGCACCGCAAGTGATGCGGCAGTAGTCTCCCAATTCCTAAAGAAACATATTTTCACTCGTTTTGGCACTCCCCGTGCCATCATAAGTGATGAAGGGTACCACTTTGTCAACCATACCGTTAAGGAGTTGCTGTGCAAATACAACATTCTCCAAAAAGTAGCCACTGCATACCACCCGTAGATGAATGGTCAGGCCGAGATGTCCAATCGAGAAATTAAGCTAATACTCGAGAAGGTAGTAAGGCCTTCACGAATAGATTGGGCAACAAAGCTTGACGATGCGTTGTGGGCATACTCGACTACATTTAAAACACCCATAGGTATGTCCCCATATGCGTTGGTATTTGGTAAGGCGTGTCATTTACCTTTGGAGCTGGAATATAAGGCACTGTGGGTGGTAAAAAAGCTGAACTTTGATTTGAAGAAAGTAGGAAAAGCACGAAAAATGAAACTGGTCGAGCTATAAGAATGGAGGATTAACGCATATGAGAATGCAAAGATCTACATGGAGCGCACCAAGCGCTGGCACGAAAAACACATATGTGATAAGGACCTCCAAGTCGAGCAAAAGGTTTTACTCTGCAACTCACGTCTATGGGAAAATTAAAATCACGTTGGTCTGGACCTTTCATCATTAAAGAAATATTCCAACATGGTGCGATGGAGCTGATAACTGAGGATGGAAGCCGTACATTTAAGGTTAATGGACAGCGAGTTAAGGCATATTGCGGAGGTTATTTCCAGCTGGAAAAGACCTTCGTGAATCTGAAAAACTCAGAATACCCTTTGTTTGGTTCTTGAACTCTCATTCCTTCGTCACTTTACTCATCATTTATGTATCTGCATTTTACTCATTATTACTTCCAAAAAAAAAAAAAAACAAACATGTTGTTTTGTTTAAAATCATTTGACACTCTCACTGTTTGTTTACAACGATTAAGGCATATGATTGCGGAGGTGTTACATGAAGCAGCAAATTATCTCACTCCATCACCGCAATCCAAAGAAGAAAGATCGTCGCAAAGATGGATGCGTCAATACACACTGCGGGCGCCAACGCAAATTTAGGGGTGTATTCTTCCTTATCTTTATTTCAAATTTTGCGCTATTGCATTAATTTTAGTTTTAAAAAGATTTATCACCGCATCCTCTTTGATTACCGCGATCATTTGCTAGGGATAAATTTAGTACGTTACTGCATAATGTCTCTTTGCCAATTATGATTTCAATGATGAAAAACATACTTCTATTTCTTTCATATATACTAGAGTCAACTTAACTTTGAGATAGTCATCTCATGAAATATTTCTAGAAGTTAGGGGTTTGCTAACTTTCTTTCAAACTCTCTTTACGAAGCTTTCTACGAACATCTCATGACTTATTTCAATCTTTTGGCAATGAGGACATTGCCACATATTAAATTTGGGGGTGAAGTATTTATTTTCGACCTTGCTATTCTTAAAAAAAAATTGAGAATAACAGCTTCACTGTCAACGCAATGGGAAACCCATGTTGATAAGAGTTAAATTGTGAAAGGAACTAACCTGTAGTTGGATGTCTACATGACACACGTGGGGGCAAGCCAAAATGAAAGTAAGTCAGCAGAATCAACGCATAAATAAATGACCGCAACTCCACTGCCAAGTAGGTAAATTTAGTTTGAGAAAGAGCGCATTGCTCGTAGTTGGATGTCCGCATGACACACGTGGGGGCAAGCCAAAACGAAGGCAAGGCACTTGGATCAGCACAAGGTCAGAAAAAAAATAATAATGTCAAGAAATATGTAAGGATAAAATCATTTGACACCCCGATGGAAAATTTTCTTTCTGAAATAAACCATGCGATGTTCCAGAAATTAGTAAAGTCCTTTTGAAGTTTAAGCTTGCAATCTCTAGGTCTTAAAAACATTTTAGGAAGAGAATTGAATAATACCTAAGGAAATTTTGGTATATAAGATTTGAACGAAGCATTCTTGAGAAATCTAGGAAAAAGAATATTGCGGTCGATTTGCTAAAAGAAATCTTCAGCTTATGCTTGAGGACAAGCATTGTTTAAATTTGGGGGTGTGATATCGGGCAAAAATGCACGTTATCATAGTGCTAAGTTCTTAAACAATGATGGCGTGCGTTGATAAAACATGTTAAATTGCGTCCAAAAAGCATCAGATTCATAATATTGCGGTCGCATGCGTTCATCGCATTAGAATAGTTGATTTTTGTATTTTTGTGCAGAATATGCGATGATGCAAGGCGAAAATTGCAATCATAGGAAATCATTGGTTGAGCGCAGCATCACCGCAAGGCTTTACGGTGATCATGTTCGCAAACATTTTCTTAAGAAGGATTGCCACAACTTGGTCGGTGCAACATGTTGGGCGCATCTGGTGAAAGGTTAATTAATCGCGATGGGACAGAAAGCTGATGATAGTCGAATCTGAATTAAGTTGACAGCCGCTAACGATAACAAGTACATTCAACTTTTCGGTGACAAATATTCGGCGCATCAATCAGGGAATTAAAGTCGTCCCATCTATGCAATCATGAGAGAGAAGCCGCCATTCTGGTAAGCTTGGGAGAGCGCCTGGTTCCACCAGTCACGAGTTCACCATCTTACGAGTTTAGCCTGGTTCTTAGATTTTCTTTTACTTCAAGGTAGACGCGAGAGAGGAGAGATCATTCTGGTAAGCTTAGGAGAGCGCCAGAAGCTTCAAGGGTAAAGAGAGGGCCGACGCCTATAGAAGCAAGAACTTCTTTGGAACCGAATAGAGAATTACAGTGTACAAGCCTCGATCAGCAAGAAATTGCTACCAAGCTCTCTACCTTTAACTTCCATTGTTATTTTGTACTCCACTCATTTATCGAAATGGAATCTACTTCTCTATATCTGTTCACTTTTTATTATTTACGCATGAGTAGCTAAATCAGTTGAATGAGTTGAGAAGCATTTAGCTAGCATAACTAGGGAACCTTCATTCTATGCAATTATCTTGTATTATGTATGCTTCATTCGTCCATTAGATATAATCAGGAGGGTAATTTAAGGACAGGATATAGGCTTGGGAAGGTCAAATTAGAATCTAGGCTCAGGAGAGCCAGATTATAACCCATAATCAAGAGATAGGAGCTTAGGAATAAACACTATTCACTTTTAATGCATCGCATGCATCCTAGAGATAGGATATGATTGTACGCGGTCACCTTGCCTTTATGCATTTTGCATCATCGCATAGGAAAAGAGTAGAGACTTAGGAATAAGCTCTATGGACAATTTTGCATTCAACACATGCGTCCTAGACTTAGGAGCATTGCATTTGCATTGGAAGATGACTTACAATGCATGGTTGTAGCATGATCGCATAGTCTGACGCATTCCCAAGTAACGCTAGCTAAATACCTTCTCAACCCGTTCATCTGCATACTCAGTTCATCTATCACACAACTGACTTTTTCTCAAATCCGCCGCATTTGTTTATTTTTCATTTACGCAATCAACAACAAAGCAACAACTATTTATTTATTTGGTTACCGCAATGTTTTCCTAAAAAATTACCAATGCAACCTGTTTTCACAAGTCCCTGAGTTTGACCCTAGAGTTACCAGGAAACTCAGTGGAGTTTACACTTGGATTCCACTGAGGAAACTTGAGTGCTCAACGCAATCTCATCATCGCATATCATCCATAATTTCACTTCATAAAATCAAGAATCACGGAACAACCTAAAAATGGAGCACCAAATGAAAATAATGTCATGGCGAATCCCATCCTATTAGCGAACGACCGTAATAGGCCCATTAAGGACTATGCGTCGCCCCACCTCTACGATTTCTCCTCAGGAATCATGAGGCCTGCTCTTGATGGATCGAGATTCAAAATGAAACTGGTGATGCTGCAGATGATCCAGACTGCTGAACAGTTTGGAGGAAGGCGTGGCGAGGACCCGTACGCCCACCTTCGAAGCTTCATAGAGATCTGTAATACTTTTTTGTTCCTTAATATTCCACCGAAGAAGTTCGACTAACTTTATTTCTATTTTTGTTGTGTGATCAAGCACGAAAATGGGCGTATTCTCTCGAACCGGAGGAGGTTACTTCATGGGAATAAGTGGTAGAGTAGTTTATGAAGAAATATTTCCCACCAATGGAGAAGGCTGAAAAAAGGAAGTAATAACAAATTTTGAACAGGACATGGACGAATCGCTCAGCGATGCTTGGGCGAGGTTTAAGAGGCTGGTAAGAGACTGCCCGCGCAACGGATTACCAGACTTCTTACAGATGGAGATCTTTTATCACAGATTAAACCCTACTTTGCAGACCGCTGCCAATCCGTCAACCGCTGGAAGTCTGCTAGATAAAACTTATGATGAGGCCAAGAACATCCTTGATTGTATCTCTAAAAATCAAGAGGACTGGAGAGAGAGCGATCGAATAAAGGATAGTGATGCAAACAATGGTGCTATCGTATCCCTTCAGAGTCAGATGACTGCGATGATGAAGTTGATACAAGGAATCGCAATCAACAGCCCAACAATGCATAGTGGGCAAGTGAACGCAATCAACCAGACGACCGCAAGATGTGTTATTTGTGGCGAAGGACATGCAATGGAAGAATGCCTGCGAAGCCCACAGTTCGTTTATTTTGTGAAGAATAATTCGTTCTCTAACACGTACAACCCTGGGTGGAGAAACCACCCCAACTTTGCATGGAAAAATCAGCAACAAAATTTTCAATCAGTGGTGCAAAAAGAAGGGCCACCCGGATTTTTCCCGCGAGACAACGGTCAGACGAGTAATCAAGCCTATAGTTCATAGGCGCCGCAATCTTCCTCTTTGGAAATTTTGTTGAAGCAATATATTGAAAAGAACGAAAATGTGCTTCAAAACCAAGCGATGTCTATTCGCAACCTGGAAATACAGATAGGCCAGATTGCGGGCGAACTTAAGAATAGACCGCAAGAGGCCCTGCCGAGTTCAACGGAACTCCCATGCAACCCAGGGGGTACGGGTAAAGAACAATGTCAAGTTGTGACATTGCGGAGTGGAAAGACTGTGGCAGGGGAGAAGAAGGAGCCTAGCCGGACTGCACTGGAATCAGAGATTGCGGTGACTCGAGAAGAAACAGGAGAAAAAGAGGCGATAGAGTCAGAGATTGCATCCACCTCGGGGCCAAAAGAATAGGGGACCGTAAGAATACAGTTGCCACCTTTCCCACAGAGACTCAGAAAGAAGAAAAATGATGAGGTACAGTACCAATGCTTCATGAATATGTTAAAACAATTGCATATTAATATTTTGTTCACTGAAGCAATTGAGAAGATGCCCACATACGTGAAGTTTCTAAAGGATATGGTGACAAATAAGAGAGGCACTGGTAAGTTTACCATGGTGGCTTCGACGCAGAGCTCAAAATCTATAATCCCACCGAAAATATGCGATCCTTGGAGTTTCACTATACCTTGCTCCATTGGAGGATTATACATCGGGCAAGCGCAATGCGATCTTGAAGTCAGCGTTAACTTGATGCCTTTGTCAATTTTCAAGCAGCTGAATGTGGGGAAACTTTCGCCCACGACGGTGACTCTCCAATTAGCGGATAAATCTCTGGTGCATCCAAAGGGGAAGGTGAAGGACATGCTGGTTACAATCGAGAAATATATATTGCTAGCAGACTTGATCATCTTGGACTATGAAGTAGACAAAGATGTGCCCATCATCCTAGGGCGACCGTTTTTATCGACCGTTCGTGCCCCAGATTGATGTGCACAAAGGAGAGATCACCTTGAGCGTGAATGGACAGAAGCTCAAGTTTGACATTATCCGAGCCATGAAATATCCTAATAAAGAAGACCTTAATGAATTTGACGATGAATAGAGTTTGAATGAAGAAGAGAAGCCTAAAGATGAAAGCGAAGATGGGGATGTGATCGTATCCATCGTAGCATGCAATGTGATCACAAAAAAAAAAAACAAACAAGGAAGATAAGGTGATCGCAACCCAAGAAGATGAGCCGATAGTGAATGAAGAAAGAAAAATAACGCAACCGTCCTTAGAAAAACCACCAACAATAGAGCTGAAGACCCTTCCTAACCACCTAAAGTATGCGTTTCTGGGGCAGAATGAAAAGCTACCAATAATCATTTCCTCTGCACTTAATGAAAATCAAGAAAATGCACTGTTGAGCATTCTGAGAAAATATGTAAAAGCAATTGGTTGGACGCTCGCAGACATTCGAGGAATTAACCCCACATACTGTATGCATAGAATTCATCTCGAAGAGAATCACAAAGGATCGATCGAACATCAACGCAGACTCAACCCTGCGATGAAGGAGGTCGTAAAGAAGGAGATAATCAAGTGGTTAGATGCGGGCATCATCTATCTAATAGCAGATAGCACGTGGGTTAGTCCCGTGCAATGCGTGTCGAAGAAAAGAGGGATGATGGTAGTCCCTAACGTAAATAATGAGTTGATACTGCAAAGAACCGTCAACGGATGGCGGATTTGCATGGACTACCGCAAACTGAATGCAACAACAAAGAAAGATCATTTCTCTTTACCTTTTATTGACGAAATGCTGGATCGTCTAGCTGGAAATGACTTCTACTGCTTCTTGGATGGGTATGTCGGTTATAACCAGATCATGATCGCTCCTGAAGATCAAGAAAAGACCACATTCACCTGTCCATATGGAACATTTGCTTTTTTTCGCATGTCGTTCGATCTCTGCAATGCGCTGAGCACTATCCAAAGGTATATGATGGCCATCTTTCGAAATATCTCGAAGACTCTATAGAAATATTCATGGATGACTTCTCTTTATATGGGCACACATACGAAGTCTGTTTGGACAACTTGGAGAATATATTGAAAAGATGTGAGAAGATGAACCTCGTGCTTAATTGGGAGAAATGCCATTTCATGGTGAAGGAGGGCATTGTGCTTAGGCACAAGGTCTCGAGGGACGAGTTGGAGGTGGAAAAGGCAAAAATTGAAGCGATTGAAAAGCTCCCACCTCCAACAAGTGTAAAGGTTGTCAGAAGCTTCTTGGGACATGCCAGATTTTACAGATGTTTTGTCAAAGACTTCTCAAAGATTGCACGACTACTGAGTGCATTGATGGAGGCCGATAGAAAATTTGACTTTGATGACAATTTTCGGAACGCATTCATGATTTTGAAGAATGCATTAACGATCGCGCCCGTATTTATCGCACCGGATTGGACACTACACTTTGAATTAATGTGCGATGCGAGCGGGTATGCGATGGGAGCAGTGGTGGCGCAGAAGAGAAAAACAATACTGTATCCCATCGCATATGTGAGTAAGACTTTGAATCCTGCTCAAACTAACTACACCACTACAGAAAAAGAATTGCTTGCAGTAATATTTGCATTAGAGAAATTCAGAGCATATTTGCTGGAAACAAAAGTACTCATCCACGCTGATCACTCGGCGATAAAATATTTGATGACGAAAAAGGACGTAAAGCCGAGGTTGATTAGATGGGTTCCCCTCCTTCAGGAAATCGATATGGAAATAATTGATCGCAAGGGGACGGAGAACCAAGTTGCGGATCATTTATCCAATTAAAAAATCCTGAGGTTGACCACAATCCATCAGAAGTGAGTGCAACATTCCTAGATGAGCAGCTATTTCAAATTAAAGAACTGCCATGGTACGCAGACATGGTAAATTATCTGGTTTGTGAGCAATTTCCCGAAGATTATACCGACCACCAAACGAGACGACTTAGGCATCAATGCAGATCATATTTTTGGGATGAGCCAAATCTGTATAAGAGGGAGTCAGACCAGATTCTGTGATTGTGTGTACCGAATGCTGCTCACCAACGCATATTATCGCAATGTCATGACTCTCCTTATGGAGGGCACTTTGGAGGCCAGCACACAACAGCGAAAGTATTACAGAGTGGGTATTATTGGCCAACACTATTTCAGGATGCAAGAGACTATGCGATGAAGTGTGACCGGTGCCAACGCATGGGTAATATTTCATGGAAACATGCGATGCCCATGAACACCATTTTAGAACTAGAGTTGTTCGATGTTTGGGGATTGATTTCATGGGACCATTCCCACCATCGAATGGTCAAAACTATATTTTGTTAGCCGTTGACTATGTGTCTAAGTGGGTAGAAGCAGTAGCATGCACCGCAAGCGATGCAACGGTAGTCTCCAAATTTCTGAAGAAGAACATTTTCACTCGTTTTGGCACTCCACTAGCCATAATAAGTGATGAAGGCACCCACTTTGTCAATCACACTGTAAAAAAATTGCTGTGCAAATATAATATCCTCTATAAAGTGGCTACCGCATGAGCATACCGGACCGCCTATAAGACACCCATAGGCATGTCTCCGTATGCATTGGTGTTTGGTAAAGCATGTCATGTACCACTAGAGCTGGAGCACAAAGCGCTGTGGGTGGTGAAAAAGCTTAATTTTGACTTAAAGGCAGTAGGAGAAGCACGAAAACTTCAATTGGTCGAGCTGAAGGAATGGAGAATTAACACATACAAGAATGCAAAAATGTACAAAGAGCACGCAAAGCGCTGGCATGACAAACAATTATGCGGAAAGAACCTCCAAGTCGGGCAAAAGGTCTTACTATTTAATTCACGACTATGACTCTACCCTAGGAAATTAAAGTCACGTTGGTCCGGACCATTCATAGTCAGAGAGGTATTCCCACATGGTGCAGTCGAGTTATCTAATGACGACAGAACCAACATATTCAAAATTAATGGGCAACGAGTGGAAGTATATCGCGGAGAAGACTGGCATTGCAAGGTCGCCTCCGTGGACCCGAGAAACTCTGAATGAGAAAGAAGTGGCCAGTCCTTGTGCTATCATGCGATTCAAATTCATCAGGGACGCAGGACGCAAATTTTGTGAAGTATCCATTGAAATCCTGAATTCATGAACTTATCTCTACTTCCGTTTAGTATTATCATTTCGCTATCTGATTACACAAAAAAAAAAAAAAAAACCAAGAAAGAGAAAAATTGTGTTAACTTTGTTTTTTGTTATCATTTGACCCTATCAATGTTTTTTTGCAACGATCAAGGTGAACGATTGCGGAGGTGCTACACAAAGACGCAACTACTTTATTTCGTCACTGCAATCAAAAGAAAGCGGATTACCACGAAGCAGGATGCGTCAACATCTAATACGGGCGACAACGTAAATTTGGGGGTTGTATCTTTCCTTGACTTTATTCCAAACTTTGTACTATCGCATCACATTTTAATTTTGAAAATTTTATCACTGCATCCTCTTTGGTTGCCACAATAATCTAACATCGATCAATTTAGTAAGTCACCACATGATTTCTCTTTGCCAATTATGATTTCAATGATGAAACGCATGCCTATATTTTTTTTCATCTATGCTAAAGTCAACTTAATTTTAGGACAGTCACCTCATGAAACATTTCTAGAAGTTAGTGGTCTACTAGCTTTCTTTCAAACTGACTTTTACGAAACTTCTTAAGAGCATCACACGACTTCTTTCAACCTTTTAGCAATGAGGACATTGCCGCATTTTAAATTTGGGGTGCGTTATTCATTTTTCGACTTGCTATTTTTAGCCTTACAAAAAAAAATTACATTGCGATCGGATCCTACTCATAGTTGGATGTCCGCATAACATATGGGAGGGCAAGCCAAAATGAAGGTAGGAATCGTGATCAACGCATAAATAAATGATCGCAACTCCGCTGCCAAATGGGCATGAGTTTAGTCTGAGAAAAAGTGCCTTGCTTGTAGTTGGATGTTCGCATGACACACGTGGGGGCAAGCCAAAACGAAGGCTAGGTACTTGGATCAGCGCAAGGTCATAGAAAAAGAAAAAGAAAAAAAAATGTCTAAAATATGCAAGGCTAAAAATCATTTGAAAATACCCTAGTGAAATTTTTTTTTTATGAAATAAATCATGCGATGCTTGGGAATTTAGTAAAGTCTTTTTGAAGGTTAAACTTGCGGACCCTAAATTTTAGAAATATTTTAAGAAGAGACCTGGATAAGAATTAAGGAAATTTTGGTGTATACGACTTGAATAAGGCATCCTTGAGAAATCTAGGAAAGAGAAGGCGGTGGACTTTCTAAAGAAAATCTTTAGCTTATGCTTGAGGACAAGAATTGTTTAAATTTGGGGGTGTGATAACGGGTAAAAATGCACGTTATTATAGTGCTAAGTTATAAAACAATGCAGGATTGCGATGATAAAAATATACAATATTGCATCCAAAAGCATTAAGTTCGCAATATTGGAATCGTATGCATCCATCGCATTAAAACAGCTAACTTGTGTATTTTTGTGCAGAAAATGTGTTGACGCAAGGCGGATGCGATCCAAAGAAATCAACGACCGAGCACATTAAGAGATTGCGTTAATGCAAGGCTATGCGATCATTTGCGCTCACGAATATCTGCTAAAGATGGTTTCTACATAGAGCCGACACATCTTTATGGGCGCATCTGGGTGAAAAGCGTAATAAATCACGATGGGACAGAAAGCTAATGATGGTCGATTCCGAATTAAGTTGACAAGCCGTTAATGACCTACTGTAGCAAGTACACTCAACTTTTCGGTGACAAATATTCAGCACATCAGACGGAGAATTAATCCATCCCATCAGTGCAATCATAAGAGAGAAGAAGCCTTTCACCCCGAAGCTCTATAAATACAAGAGGCCACCTTTAGTGAAGGAGTTCGTTCAGTTCGATAATTTTCTCTATAGATAGAAGTAGCCTTGTTCACAGTTTTCATATATTTAGAAGGTGAGCGAGAGAAGGGAAGAGACGCCGGAAGATCGCCCTGGTCAGCTTGAGAGAAAACCCAGGAGACGTGGAAAAATAAAGAGAGGGCCGACTCTTGCGAGAGCAAGATTATCTTTTGAGCAGAGTAGAGAAAAATAGTGCAAAAGCCTTGGGAAGCAAGAGATTGCTACCAGCTCTTTATTCTTATTCTGCATTGATATTCTGTATTTCAATTCTATATCTATAAAATGGAACTTGCTTATCTACATCTGTTCACTCTCTTAAAAGCATGTATGAGTAGCTAAATTTATCAAATGGGTTGAGAAGAATTTAGCTAACATGACCTAGGATTTTCGTTGCATGCGATCATCCTGTCTTATGTTGCGCCCAACACTCATATAAAGCTACTCGAAAGAAAGTCTAAAGAAAGAACCTAAAACTTGAGAGAGCTAGGTTAGAATCTAGAATCGAGAGAGAAAGATTAGATCTGCATAAGCAATAGATAGGGACTTAGAGATAAGCTCTGTTTGTCAACATGCATCGCATGCACCCTAGAGATAGGTTATGGTATTATGCAATCGCCTTGTATGTGTATGTGTCATTCGTCATCGCATAGACAAGAATAGAGGCTTATGTGTAGGTCCTATAGACATCATCGCATATATCGTATGCGTTCTTGAATTTGAAGCCGTAGCATTTGCATTGAGAGATGATTTGCTATTGTATGTGTGTAGCATGGTCGCATAACATGAATGCAATCCTAGGAAGTGTTAGCTGAACCCCTTCTCAACCCATTCCCCTGTATATTCATTGCATCTTCCATAGTATTAACTCTTTTCTTAACTCCGCCGCATACATTTTATACTGTAAACAACAACCCAATAACTCTTTGATTTATTGGTTACCGTAAAGTAATCTAAAAATTATTGCCGCATATTGTTTTCCTTAGTCTCTGAGTTCGACCCTGGTCTTTCCATGAAACTCAGTAGGATTTATACTTGGGTTCTGCTGAGAAAACTTGTTGCACAATGCATTTTCCATCACACAATTCTTTTCATCAATTCACCGCATAAAATAACGCATCACCTTTCCATATAGAGTTGCTAGAGGAAGCACCTGTAAAACAATAGGATTATGGATCTTGAGCTCTAACAAACTTGATCTTTTGCTTCCTTTTATAATTTGAATGATTATTATGTTGACTTCCACCTTTTGGAAAACGAAGTCCAGAGTTATGACGAGCTATCATTCCTTTCTTTAAGATTTTCTCCAGAGACTCAGTATCAGTATTCAACATTCTGACGTTCTTGCATACTGACTGCTTCTCAGCTTTAACTTGAGAAAGTTCACGCTTCAATTTTGCAATAGTTGACAAAAGTCTATGATTTCCAACAATCAACATCTCAATTCTTACTTTTTGAACATTAAGGGCTTTTGATCGTCTTTCCATTTGAGAAAAAGTGCATGATAAGAAGGATTCGTAGATCGTTGACTTACAAAATTGTGAAAATTTTCAGTAAATACAACGTACTCAGTATTCTCATATGATGAGGTGTCAGAAGAGATGTTACTAATAAGTGCTTTGATATCTTCCATCAAGTCATTGTTGTCTTCGGATTCCGTATCAGACAGAGTTAAAACATAGCCTTTACTCTGTTTCTTCATAAAATTAGGACATTCAGTTTGGATGTGACCATAATCGCCACACTTTCAACATTTAAAGTACTATTCTTTTTTTTTTCTTTTTTTTTTTTGAAATGAAAGTACCTGACTTGTCAACTTCCTTCTTACTATTATGATATTTGATTGTTTTGGGGGAGGAGAACCACCAGGCTTGTTGATGTTAGAGGTGCAAACAATCTTTCCTAAACATTTAAGAGCACGATTAAACTACATTGAAAAAAGAGATATAGATTCAGGAAGGAAATCCTTTGACTCTTTATTTAGTTTAACAAGTTCCTCTTTAATTGAGGATTGAAAAGCAATTCTCTTATTTTTCTTCTCGAACTTTCCATCTAAAGACATCTCAAACATAAGTAAGGAACAAAATAATTCATTAACAATCAGCTTTGTCGTGTCTTGTGCTTCCTCAATGACAGTGACTTTCATGCCAAATCTTTTAGGTAAAGACCTAAGTGCCTTCTGCACAAGTTTTTCTTCTGATATTTTCTCTCCGAAGGAAAATGACTCAACTGCATGTCTAATAGCCAAACATTGACTTCACTAATAGATTCTTCATCATGCATTCTAAGGTTCTCAAACTTCAATGTCAACAATTATAGTCTTGACATATTCAATTTAGAAGTTCCCTCATGAGTAGCAGATAAGATATCTCTTGCCTCCTTAGTAAAGATACAAATATTAATTAGCTTGAATATGTTGCGGTCTACACCATTAAATATGGCGTTCAAGGTAGAGAATTCGCCAAGAAAGCTTCATCTTCCTCTCTAGATCACTGAGACTTTGGCTTCAAGATTTTCTTTCCATCCATAGTTTTGGTGTGTGGATGAGACCACCGAAAGGCCACAACCTTCCAAGTTTTGTTATCAATTGACTTTGAAAAGGCTGTTATTCGAGCTGTCCAATATGAATAATTTGTTTCCTCTAGAACTAGAGGATGAGTGGTAGAGCCATCTTCTTTGATCCCATCCATGATCGAATCACCAAAGGTGAAGGTGACCCATACTGCTACCAATTGGAAAAACAATAGGATGACTCCCCACGTGAAATACGAGTGTTAAATGGAAAACATTGACAAGCTCTGTAATAACAAATAGTAGACAAGTAAAAACACGTAGAAGTTGGTAACTCAGTTTGGTGATAATCCACCTATGCCTGGAGGTTAGCGTGCCTAAGAAAGAAAATCTACTAAATATTGAAGAGTTAAACAATTTACAGTGTAGTACTTATCTATAATACACGAACACTATAGTGACTCACACAATGCTCAACTCACTGATTACCTAGATGTGAGACTCCCTCTCAAGTTTACTTAAGCTCTCTCTAAGTTTGATAATATTAGTGTTAAACATTTTGACTTGCGACTATGTGTGAGACTTCTCTCACTGAGATATATTTCCTTTAGTAAATGAATACCCTTCATTGATGAACCTTAGGATCCCTTTAAGATGGAGAACTCATTCTCTGAAGTGAGATCTTAGGCTCTCCTAAAACTGAGAATCCCTTCTCCCATAACAGTGACTTAGGCTCCCTCTAAAACCGTGATTTACTTTGAAGTGTTGCACTTCAACGGATGAAGAACTTGCATAGTGAAAGAATAAGCAACAAACAAGAACACAATGTTGTACAAAAATGGTCGTAAAACAGAATACGTCTTGCTTAGTTAACAAAAGTGACAACCCTAAAAGAGTGCCACAATTCTTATTTTAAAAGCAAGTCCATATAAGAAAAGTCTTTCCAGAAAATTATTTTAAAAGCAACCCTAAATGATTTACTTCCCATTATTTCCCATTTCCCATAAAAAAAAAAAATATTAATCAATATACTTCTGCTGAGATTTCCTCGATTAGGAAATAAAAGTAGTTCGTATATAAAATTCAAATTAGGAAAGAAAAATATTCAGTAGGAAATATGACTTGTCTTAGGTAGATGTTAAGACTTAATTTGAGACAACTTTGAAAACCACCATAAACTGCCTTAGAAAAAAATATAAAGACAACCAGCAAATCTCCAATAGAAATTAAGTTCATGAATAATAGTAAGTGAACAAGCACTTTGACGGAAAAATATGGTTTATGAATTATAAATTTTGTATATCCATCATGGAATATCCATTGCATAACTTACCTACTTCATGTTTGATATATTAATCAATTGATATATCAAATATAAACTATATGAGATATATTACTAATAAGATTAAATTTCTTTCACATCAAAGAATAAATTCAGAATAATAAAAATGAAAATATGCTTTTATAATTTTTTTCTATTCTTGCAAGTGCCCTAATAATCATTATATTATGTCAACTAAACTATATAGAAACAAATTTATTTTAAACGTTAGAAACTATTTTCAAGCATAACTTCCCATACAGCCTCCAACCGCCTACATTTAAATATTTGACCATGGCTTGGACCAACTCAAAACAAATGGTCAGTGGTCCATTCCAAATTAATTTAAAAAATTGTGACCCCACATAATAATGTAGATGGTTGATTATTTTACATCAAATTAGGTTGGTGGTACAATCATCTCTCAAAGCTGGACCTTCCTATGTCCATTATGATTATTAAAAAACCTTTTTTTTTAATTTTAATTTGGCTTTGTGTGTAATTTTAGAACTGGATTAATTAATTATAAGACTGTTTTTAAATATAGAAAAATGAATCAAAATATTTACAAAATATTCTAAGATTTTAGAACTATCAACGATAAACTTCTATTAGTGTCTATCAGTGACAGTCTATCAGTGTCTATCAGTGACGTTGTTAGATACTGATAGAAATCTATCAGTGTATATAAATGTCTATTATTCATAGTTTCGAAATTTTGCTATATTTTATAAATATTTTTAACGATTTTATCATTTGAAATAATTTCTCTTAATTTATAATTGTATTATTACCTTATATTAAATTATGCAAAAAAAAAATTAGTGATGCGAATTGAAAGTTGGATGTCCCTTAAAGTTGACCCAAAAAAGTGTGCTAGGGTGTCTTTGAATTGTGATTTGCAAAGAACCAGAGGTTTTGGCTTTTGCAATTGCTGCTTTTGGGACTCACAAAATGCATGTCCCATGCTGCTTCTGGTCAAGACAACATCGACTTGGAGCCCTCTATGTCACTCATAAACTTTGTTCAATTAATTCTCAATTTGAATTGATAAGGACCCTTTTTTTCTTTGGAAATTGTAGTTTTAGTTCACATATATATATATATTTATTGTCCTGGTAGCCCAAATTCTTAAAAGTTTCATTACCGTCCATTTATTACAACGAAAGTTTATCAAACATGTTTTTCGTTCAATCAATGTAGGTGGGGACTTTAAAACGTTCAACTTTTTTATAAGAGTGTACTATTAAACTATATCTTCTTCGTAAACAAATAAGTAATATTCATGAGTATAAAATTGTGTATTAAGTTTATATTTGTATTCAAAAATGTCTTAGCTATGTATTAATTTTGAGACAAATTAATGTCTAAAAGTTTCACTGAAATTTTTGTTTTTAATCTATAAGATTTATCGTTACTTTGAGTTCATATCACATTATGAAACACAATTTGCATATTTCTAAGTTAAGATAAGGAGAGATTCAAATTTTAATCTCTAAACTACTAGTTATTAGTGAGTTTAATATCAATTTTAAACTTTTGATTTCATCGATTTAAACTAAAATAAAGTAATGCTACTATACGCTCTCAAATTTAAAATGAAAAATTGCTCACGAATAGAAGTCATACAAATTTAATTAAAAAACAAACAAAATCATGTCAAAGAAAAAGCCAAAACCCTACGACACATAATTGAAAACAATATAAAAGCACTCGAGATTAGAAACAAAATACAAAAATCCAATTAATTATAAGGATCAAACACAACTAGAAGGTCAGACTATTTGTCTCATCCAACAATAAAAATACACTAGATTAACGATAAAAAATTTCAAATAAATTAAATTTTATTTGAATAATGTGTATTTGGTTGACACTTATTTAACTATAATGTTTTAATTAGAATATTTATTCACGTTGGGGGTTTAAATTGAAGGTTAAAAATTAGTAAAAATTGTAGTTTCCTGGTATGTGAAGTTGCGTTTCCTATAACCTTCATTGCCAGTAAATTTTGATCAAATGGCTGATACAGCCAAATGAAGATTTTTAAAACAGGAAAATTAATTGAAATTACTTTGTAGAATCTATGGATTAAAAATAGGGTTGTTTTGAAATATAGAAAAATAAATTAAAATATTTACAAGATATAACAAAATTTTATAACTATCAATGATAGACGTTCATAGACACTGATAGACTTCTATCAGTATCTATCGGCGTTTGTCATTGATAATTCTAAAATTTTACTATATTTTATAATTATTTTCAACTGTTTTACCATTTGAAATAATTTTCCTTAAAAATATCATTTAACTACTCATCCTTAACATATATTCAATCAAATAGTTTATGCTTTTTCACATATTTTTCATTGTCAAGCTATCTATCCCTTCATACAACCACAATGGAAACCATTTTGAAGAAAATTTTGATGTTATATGAATAATGAAAATATAATAATAAAAAAAAATTCCAATGGTGAAATTGGTGAAAATATTTACTAGATATAACAAAATTTTAGAACTATGAATGTCACTGATAGACACAGATAGAATAGATACTGATAGAAGTCTATTCGTATCTATCAACATCTATCATTGATTGTTCTAAAATTTTGCTATATCTTGTAAATATTTTGATTCATCTTTCTATATTTAAAAACAATAAAAAAAAAAACTGTTAAATCGCAACGAAATTAAACCAAACAAAAACTCGGTTTGTTTCCCGAGATTTTTTGTTTGGTAGTTCCAAATTGTTGGTTAGGAGAAGGATTATTTATTGACTATAATTAGAGGCAACCAAATAATGTTAGTGTTGAAGAAAGGTTTTGGTATTCACTAAATTGTGTGATTGAAAATATGACAAGACAAAACATAGCATAGCATGAATTCCCTTGCCCCATGTGGTCTCTCAAGCCATTTTCATTGCCAACTAACAATACCATTTGTAAGGACAATGCAAAGTTATTTATATCCAACTCCTTTGCGGTGTCCCAAATTTGGTATTTTTAATGCATTATTTTTATTTTTATCTTCTTTTTGACATTGACAAAACATTAAGCATGTCCACTCTTCTAGGACATTTTTCGCTAACATCTTATTCTTTGTCTCAAATTTGTTTTTTTTTTTTTTCTCTCATATTTGTCAAAAGTATCTTTTCCTATTGTTCTAATTTATATCTTTCATTTTAAAAAAGAAATAGCCCTTTCTTTTATCGACTTTCTTAATCTCTCTCACTATAATTTGATTGTGATAAACTAATGTTATTGCATGCTAAGGTTTTTTTCTTTTTTTCTTTTTAGAAATATTATTGCATACTAAGTTATAACATCGTTGCCAAACAAATTTTCACCTTTTTTTTTTTAGAAGAATAGATTTTTTTTTTTTTTTACTATTTTCTACAATAAAAAATAAAAAGTAGTTATCCGTATGTCATTGGGGCCATTAGAAAAATAAACCAAAGTATTTACAAAATATAACAAAATTTTAGAACTATCAGTGACATTGATAGACACTAATAAAAGTCTATAAGTATCTATCAACATCTATTATTGATAGTTCTAGAATTTTGATATATCTTGTAAATATTTTCAAATGATAAAAAATTTAAAAAAAGAGCTAATATTAAATAGATCTTAATTTTGTAATTGTTTTAATTGTTAAAGATATACATTTCCATTTGATTTGTACATAAAATAGTGTCATATTGAACGATACGTGATAATATTAATGGTTGATTATGTTTATTTTTCAATTTTCATCTTGTAAAATTAATTTATAGGTTGAGTAATTTTCACAAAAAAGAAGAAAAAAAGGGAAAAGGAAAAAAAAGTTATTTAGAATATTTAGAACTTATAGAGGATAATAAAAGTTCCAATGTTGGGTTTTCAGGTAAAGTTTCAGTGTCTCAATGAGACCATTGAAAATTGTTGAATCCCTTTTACCTTTACCTAAGAAAGGATAACACTTGGGGTCACTCTTTAACCAACTTACAACTCAGTTTTGTACAATTGAGAAACTTTGGAGAGACACTTCAAAATTCAACTTTAAAAGGATGGCCCATTTCATGAAAAATTTCCAACATGATAATCAACACAAATTTCTTTTTTTCTTTTTTTTTTTTCGATTAAAAAAAGTTGGCCCATTTTTATGAATGTTTCCAACATGAGAATCAACACAGATTTCTTTTCTTTTCTATTCTATCCTTGCAAAGAAACATAAAAAATTGTATGAAGATACAAAATTTTGTGTAGAATGTGTTCTATTGAAATTGGATTTAATAACTTACCCTCTTTCTCGTTGGTAGTTTCTACATATTTATTCACAATAGAACATGAGAAAGTTATAGTCACAGGGAAGCAACTTACAACAATTAGAATTCGTTTTCCCTTTTCACAGAGCTCGTGTATAGAATCATAATCTTCTTCCTACACGATTCAACATCTCAGTTTTTCTCTTCCCTGTCTTATCTACCGAACATTGCTGGAATCATAATAGTTTATCTCACGACACTTTCAAGTCGGTAGGCCATATGAAGAAGGGGGATTTAATGTCATCCCGCTTAACATCTAAACAGACTAACTACATATTTGGGAGTGATTCTAAAATGGATAAAATCATTTTTGTCATTTTCAAAAATTATTCAAAAAATGCTTTTACTCATTCAAAATCAATTTCCATCATTACTATGAAAATTGCGTTTACTATTATAAAACTAAAAATTAAATTAATTTTGGGTGAATAAATGTGTGTTTAGGAGAGATTTTAAACATTAACTAATTTTAATCATTTCAAAATTACTTTCAAATATCACATACGATAGTAGACCAAAAATGTTATCATAGACTTTTGATAGCGTTTTTGGAGATGCTATAATAGCCGATTTTATGGAAAGTTCGATACTTTCTATAGCGTTTTTTGTTTACTATAACATGTGCTATAGAAAGTCTATTTTTATTACAAAATTATCATGCTATGGAAACATTTCATAAAGTTAGCCAAAAACGTTATATTTTCTCTTTATAATATTTTTAATAGCATAGAAAAAAGTTGTCAAAACTATTTGAAAGCATTTTTAATAGCATGAAAAGAAATGCTAAGAACCATATTATAGCATTTTTAATAGCATGAATAAAATGTAATTAAAACGTTTTTATAGAATGTAAAAAAGCTATTGTTAATCTTTAGTAGCATTTTTCTCCATGCTGTCATAGTCGATATTCTTGAAAGTCAAAAAACTTATTATGATGTTTTTTCAACATTATGGAAAGTGATATGAAATTTCACTTTCAATTGCTGAAATTTTATAGTGTTGGTAAAAGTTCTATACATTATACTTTTTTTTAGCATTGAGAGAGATGCCAAAATACATTTTAAATATTATTTTTTGTTTACATTTATAGCTCTTTTACCTTATACCATTAAAAGTTAATTTCCATTTAAAAGTACATAGAATCTTGAAATTTCTATCTATAAAAATGAAATACTACATTTTAATCTCAAAAGTTAATTTAACCTAACATTTTTGTCATAAAAATAGATGTACGAGTTTAGCTCCAAATTGACACAATCCCACATAAATGAAGTACCTATAATTAAAAAAAAAAAAAAAAAAAAGAAAAAACATTCACATGTCCAAAAGTTCCCACCATCAAAAGTACATTCTAGTTTTCCTATTTTGGAAAGTATCCAATACAATTATTGTAAAACTCGAACCCTACGTTCCCTACTTAAATATGTTTATTGTTGAGATTAGTAAAATGAGGTGTTAAATATTTGAGTTAAAGTGGAATTGTAGGCAAATGAGTAAAGGAATAGAAAAGTAGCTAAGGTGCAAGCTTGAAGGGAAAAGTTTTGCTAAACTATGCTTTAGAGGAGGAAAATTATCTAATTGTAGTACCTAAGAGCCATTGAATGGCTAAGTGTTGGCGATGGAAATGGTGGCCAAGCGTGGAAGTAGCCTTGGTGTTGAAGGGCCAAGCATCGAGTTAACTAAGGTAAGCATCGAGTACACACTAGGTAAGCATTGAATAAACATTAGGTGATCATCGAGTAAAAGCCATGCATGATCGAGGAAAGAATCGTGCATCAAGTATGTGGTCAAGGAAAGGCCATTGTGCATCGAGTAAAGGTCAGATCATGCATCAAGGAAAGGCTATGTGTGATCGAGGAAAATCCATCATGTATTGAGGAAAGGCCATCGCACGCATCAACTATTGGCCATCGTGCATTGAAGTATGGGCTAAGCGCGGGAAGGAAGCACTCGACTGCGCGCAAGGTTGGGTGCAAGGCGTTGGGCATGCTGTGAGGCATGCGTTGTGCGTTAACTAGACTGTGCGATGCTCATGTGATACCAAGGCTGTAGGACCATGTGATGAGGGTGATATGCATTGGCCTATGAACTATGTGCCAACCATGAGGCTAAGCATGAATAGGAGAATGAGGCCATTCAGACTATGCGTTGTCCATGAGAGACATGTTGGACGCATGGAGTAGTTGGCCAAAACCATATTAGGTTAAGTGTGGTGGTCGAGCCTAGTGATGCATTGAAGAGCCCTAGTCATGCATTGGGTAGCTTTGTTATGCATTGAGTAGCCTTGATATGCATTGATGATGAGGGCAAAGTCATGTACCAATGCTATTTAAGGTTAGTTGGTCGCATTAAGAGGCCATACGATAAGGCTATGCATTGGCTAGTCCATTTGAGGTTTAAAATGGGCTTCACAGCCACATAAGACAAGGTTGGTTAGGCATGAAGTTTGTGATATGAGTGGCATGCATTGGAAGGATGCACTGGTCTTGGTCCAAATGGACACATGTGCCAAGGGTAAGTCGTGCAAAAGGAAGGGTGTGCGGCCAAGTAAGGGTATGCGATGGTATTGAAATTAGTGTGGGCGTATAGGAGGTGATATGATGGCCAAGCCATGCGATCAAGCAAGCATGTGGCCATAAAGGGGGATGTATGCGATGATAAAGAAAACTTGGGGCGCAAGGTTGAGTTGCTAACTCATTCGAACATGTGGCTTGATAAGGGATGTCTTAGACTTCATGCAAAGTAAGGTGGAAGCACGATATGCAAGGTGAAGCATATGCATTGGTTAAGGGAGAAGAAGACATTTCAGGGCTAATGTGGCAAGGGGTTGGGATTGGCAGCATGAGAAAAGGGCACATTGACATGCAACCAAGCTATAGGTGTCAAGCTGGGAAGAGTTTGGGTGCCTATAAATAGGGCATGTTGGGACGATCAACTCTTAGAATCCACCTGTGCCATTTGAGTAAAAATAGTGTGAAAGTACTTAGAAAGGAGTGTAATGAGAGGCCCCGAGCTGCCCTCGTAATTAGAGTTCTGAAGAAGGAGGAACTTGCGTTGAAAGTCAGGTGACACAATTGATCGCATAGTCTTGTCACCCAACATTGTCTCGCGTCCTCGCCAGCACAAGCGCTCGCTAGATGTGCATCTGGACGGACGCATCCCAGTGCATGTCTGTGTGCATTTCACTGTCCAGTGTGGACAGACGCATCCCAGAAACATGTTCGGATGCCCAGCGCTTCCCTGTGCGAGGTCTGCCACCCATCTGCATGTGTTCCAGCCATCTGCGCGTACGACGCCCCCTGCAGCACAACATTCATCAGCTTGCAGAAATAACCTCTAAAGGGGTAGTTTTGAACAGTTAAGCTATTTTGGTTATTTTAAAGGGGGTAAGCTGGTTATTCAAATTTTTAAGGTAAATTAGAGAATAATTTGAAATTATTAAAAGAGTTATAGACTAATTTGCGTTTCCTTTGGAAAGAGGAGAAATTCAAGGAAATAGGGCTAGGAGCTGATTGAGGAAATTCCTGTGAAAGTCACCAAGAAAAACTGTGAGTGACTCTAAATGCTTTATGAATTTTTTAACATTTTAGTTGTGATTCTTGACGATAGGATCTAGTATAGCTCTATGTGCACATAGGACAAGTTCAAAGGCTAAGATAAAGGGTTGAGCAAAAGGGACACTCCCTTAAACAAGGTTAGGATAAAGGGTTGAGCAAAAGGGACTCAACCTTAAAAGAAGAATAGTGCGAAGGGCTGAGAAAAAGGGTCTCACCGTTAAATATAGATTGTTTAAAAGGTGATGGCAAAAGGGTCCACACCTTAGTTTAGACTTTGATTGGGAGTTGAACAAAAGGGCCTTTGTCTCAGCTAATGATAAGATTAGATATAATATGTTAGAAAATCGTATGAAAGCTAGGTGAACGAAGAGGGATGAACAAAAGGGGTTCGCTTCTAACTGAGATGAACAACTATGCCTTCAAGATGATAAGACTATGCCTTCAAAAAAGATAAGTTTAAGTTATACAGACATGATGTGCTTGTCTAGTATTACATATAGTTATTAGCTTCTAGTTTGTGCATGAGATTTATGTTATGTTATAAGTCACTCACTGAGCTAGTAGCTCACTTAGTTTTAAATGTGTTCTTCCCCAGGTAGAGATCATTCCCCAGAAGACAACTTTGCTGCTGTACTGCCACTCAAGAACTTAAGTTAAAAAGAAATCAAGGTATTGGTCTTGTAAATAATAGTACACATGTGTCATGTCAAATAAGGACTAGTTATGCATTTTGGGCCCATCAAGTGTACAATGTACATATGTTGTTAATATGAATAATTTTATGAAACCTGGTTGTTGTACATTTGTTGAAATTATGGCTAAACTACCCAACATAGTTATAAGTATGATTACAGTTCAATGTTTTTAGATCAATTAAGCAGGTTAGTAGGCAGTATGTGCCAACAAGAAGGTTGGTAACAGTTGTCATTGCATTCTCTTCCAGGTTAAGAGGGTAATCTTGGAGGGGGTGTGACAATTATGCTTCCCATTATATGTAGCTCTTGCATGTGTCGCCACTTCATTCAACTAATAAAAACAAAAACATCATGATTTTTATCTCAGATAATAGATAAACTAATAAACCATATTATATTAATAAAAAATATATATATAATCCTAAAAATGCAGCTTCAATCAATACAAAGGATGTTTAAATAATAGTGATACTGACATTCTTCCATAAATATGCAGCTTCAATGTTTATTGTCATTTTAGTTATCTGATAAAAAATAAACAATTTTTTTAATATACAAATCTTCTTATTTAACTCTAGTAATCTTAGTCAACCAACTAAGTAAAGATCTTGACAGAAGCTAAGGCCAAAGTTAATCCATCAATCATCAGGTGGATTCTTCATATAGAATCAATATGTACTACATTTAATTTGAGTTTTAAACATGCTACTCAAGAGGTCTTCATAAGAGGGTTTGAACATGATAATACCTTTGCAGTTCTCTTCACGATTTCAGCAGAATCTTCACAAGTTTGAGCTGGATTCTTCATATAGACCACGACCAAGATCTTCTGAACTATGCTCGAGAAGGAATGTGTGGTGGAAACACTCTAATCAAGTTGAACTGAAGATGAACAAGAGAGGGTGTAGTAGGGTTTCGATTTTTTAGCAACTTGGATAAAGAACTTAGAGTTCTCTCAAATTCCGTGCATGAAGCTTCATTATATAGCCTGATTTCAGACATTAGAATATGGTTGCATGTAGGGCAGCTCCTACTTGATATTAATTGAAGAACTCATGGTGGATTTTGGTGATAAAACACCATAAATGATGTTAGTGAAATTTTCCAATTTTTGGAAAAAATCAACTAACTCAAAATCAATCTCAAAATTGATTTTTCATTTAAATAAAACTATTTTATTTAAAATTTAGTTTTATATAATTAATTTGATATTAATTAATTTAATATCTCAATATTAAATTAATAAAACATCAATTCCACCAATATGATTCAAATTCATATAATCAATATTTAAATCACAATTTATATATTAATTGATTCTCCAATCTCGTGTTAATTTTGATTAAACTAAACGTTTTAATTGCATCATATACAATCAACTGAAAAACCCTAAAACTGAATTTGAACATTTCAATTCATAACCCTAAATTCAAAATTCATCCAATCAATTACTCAATTCATTATTCCAATTTATGAGCAAGTAAATGGACCTATTGGACCTATAGATCATGAGCTCCAACGATTTGTAATCAATTAGCTAAACTCTTTAAACCAAATTAATTACTTTTCATTAACCATCAAGATATACCACTATAGCTCGATAGTTGCACTCTCGTCACTAGAGATGTATTTATGTCCATGTTAACCATGATTAGTAAGTTGATCCTTCATAAGTTGTTTGTATTTATAGTTGGGTCAAAATTACCGTTTTACCCCTATAAATATATCTTGTTCTTTAAGCTCCCACTAACCCTCTAATGAACAACTGATTCATAATACCACTTATGAATCATGTCTCTCTCTATCATCAGAAGGCAAGGACCCGATTGTTCAAGACCTAGAATCAGCACTTAAGAGAACAACTTATCTGCTAACTCTAAAACGGGTAGGAGTGAATTCCATATCGCAAGGCTATGTCCCCAACTATCTATCTGGTCTTATCCCCAAAATAGAAGGCTTATTGACCAATGTTGTTGGACTACTCTCACCCATGACGATCAAAGAACAATCCTGAATAAACAGGTATTGATAGCTAGCTCAAGATTAAGATAGAGTTATCCTAGGTTACTTTAGTATGAAATAGTCAGTTTTAATAGTAAACGGTTGTTATAAAGAAAAGTGACTATTTCGTGGTCCAATCTTTATGTAAAATCATTACATAGGATGCTCCCATTCACATGTCTCTACATGAATGATGTGGATCACATCATTTATATTACCTATACAAAATGGGCCGCATCCAATAGTGTTACCAGGATGAGATACCCAATTTCATTCATATACTTATGGACCATTTAGACTATATACTATTAACTTGATCCCGTTTATGTCACTATATAGAGTTAAAGTATTCATACTATAGCCATGGATATGTTTCTTTGTCACACCCCCTCCCAAACGACCTGCTAACTTTGTCAGGGAGAAGGCATGAAGCCAACAAACATCGTCCTCCTCTAAGATACTTGTTGACGTTGCTGAATCGTTGAATGTGATAAAAAATACTAACCTTAGATATAAAATACTTTACATGTAACACAACATAGCGGAACCCCTGAAAACCTTTAGACACACATGAAGTGCAATCTTGACATAACTCGGTTTGAAAAATAACCTGACAGAGATATCACAACCAAAAACATATCCAACTGGGGTTTACATAACCACGACATCTAGTGCTTACACAATCATAAACTATCCAGTACTTACAAAGACATTTACAATACAAACAGACACAATGTACAACTCCACCCATATATGGAGCTTGATCTGGAAGCTTTTAGCAGAAAACAGACTTTGTCAGTTATCAGGCACCGGGAGCTCAATCTCTACCTGAAAAGTGGGAAAACATTTTTAAAGAGTGAGATACGAAGCCCAGTGAGTGACTAAATTTAAAACTATAAATCCACGAATCAGAACACGTGATAAACCATTAAACGTATGAATCTGTTCAATCAAAGCATTAAACATAAACGTGTAATGCTAAAAGTTTTCTCAAATATTCCGCAAGTACGTCATTAAAATCTAGCAAGGCATATCAAGTATATAAAACATTTTAACTAACATGACAAATCAACGTTGTGTAGGGCACGCCGAGTACAACCAACGTTTACTAGCTCTACGATGTAGTGGGGCCCGCCCAGCACTCACGACAGCATCGTTGTCACAGAGTACACTCAACGTCAACAACGGAATATAACCTGTGTGCACACGGTACCATATAGCCTCGGGCTCAATATCTCAGTCATGTAGTCAATAAAAGTCTCAGAAAACCACATGAAAATACCTAAACATGCCTGCTCATCTTTATCTTTCGTAAAACTCAAGCTTACTCAGCTTGCTCGTGAAAAACTAAAAATCTTTTAACAGTACTCGCTAATACATACTTTACTTTAAATGATATCGTTTCAACTACCTTTCAGGAATTCAATAATCACATGCTCGTATATAAATCTCATTAGAAAATCTAAGCTCAAAATTTATGCTTGAAACCATTTATAGAAATCATGTATCATTCATAAGTTCATATTCACGCATGTAAACCATTTAAGCATAAATTACAGTTTAGAAACCATTTTCGAAATTCGTTTTGTCACTCACAGTCTTGGCTAGTTCCCTGGTCTGTAGACTCGGCCTATTTCCTCTTGGCCTTTCAAACAAACCAAAACCGAGCATCAGAACTATATATCGTCTTGTCATTCCATGCTCATGAATTCTAAATTCTAGAAATAAAATCATACTTCACACTTTTTTCCAGATTTTCCAGATTCAGTACTCTAACTTCCAACAATCATAACTTCCTCAATACTTGACTAAAATTAATGTACTATATATCACACTCTTTATTTTAGAACCCTCTACAACTTACCTAAACGAATAAAAATGAGATTCCAACCGAATTTGTCCAGAAATCCCCTGAACACAGAAAATACAGATTCGTGCTTCTCTGCTACCCTCTACATTTCTCCTGAATTAAACCTACTTCTAATAATTTTGGGCTCACAAATTCTTCATGTAAGTTATAGGAAATGGAATAATATTTTCAACCATATCTAATTGAGCTTCTAATTCAACCTGTACACCCCAGAACGTTCGAAAAACCAGAGGAAACCAGAGATCCTTCTGATTTGCACGAAAATTATGTGCTCTGTTTTCCTTTTCAAAAACCATGAACTTAACATCATATTTAGCTCAAGATTCCTTCATGAAATTTGTTAAAAAATGGATTAACTTTCAAACCTCTTAGTTCTTCTTGTGTAGCTCAAACTGACTTACAAACTAGAGATAGGCAAGTTGAACCCAGATTCTTCCATGGTTGCACTTGCATGAACTTTTTCCTCCCTTCTTCAACCTCCAACTCGCAGCAAGCTTATTCTTCCTCTTTCTTCTCTCTCTCTCTCTCAAAATGCCTTGAAAATTTGATGGGAAATGATGGAGAAATGGGCTGAAATGAGTTAGGCGGTGGTGGGTTCTCACTTTAAACCATGAAGCACCGAATGGGTTCCCATTTCCTTTCATTTTCTTTTTTTTTTCTTTATTTACTTTCTTTTCTTTTCTTTATTAATAAATTCCAAAATTATCAAAGAAAACCTCAACCAAAAGCTTTGCCATTTTCCTTCAACAATGGAACAACAATAACTTAAATCCAACATCCTACAATATGTGACATGAGAAAATAATCTAAGGAAAGTCTCGGGTTTACAACTTACCTTCTCCTTATGAAATTTTGTCCTCGAAATTTAGAAGTCCTTAAGTGAAGAGTGTTGGGTAACTCCTTCTCATCTGGTCTTCTGACTCCCAGGTTGCCTCCTCCACTCCGTGATGTCTCCAAAGGACCTTCACGAGTGGAATCGTTTTGTTCCTAAAAACTTGCTCGTTTCTGTCAATGATCTGAATCGCTTCCTCTTTATAACTCAAGTCTTCTTTCAGCTCAACCGGTTGTGCCTACAACACATGTGACGGATCTGGAATATATTTCCTGAACATTGGACACATGGAAAATATCATGTATTCGAGCCAGTTCTGTTGGCAACTCAAGTGTATAGGCTGCTGGTCCAACTCGTTCTATTATCCGATAAGGACCAATATATCTAGGACTCAGCTTACCTTTCCTCCCAAAGCGAAGAACACCTTTCTGTCATGTGTCGATTGTCATGCGTTGGGCTGATAATGCGTTAATGAATGTATGTGATGACCATGCATCCTGTCACAAGTTTTCTTGCATTCACACCAAGTATAACATGAACGCAAGTTTCTCGAGTAATCTGAGGTCGAACACAGAGACTTGTAGCTATATGTATGCAGTAATGTGCATGTGGCGGTTTAAATAAAAGAATAGAAGGGAGGTTGCTAAGTTAACTCTACTCTTACTCCTATCTAACAGACAACGCAATGAGAATATGCATGAGAGGTAGAGAAACCTCAACACTTGACATGAAATAAATGTATGGGAAAATAGATAAAATGCGGAGATGATTTCATTGCAACCCTCAAGAGTGACAGCAAGGGCAACCTTAGTCAACGCAAGCTGTGCAATCATGCCACAAACACGTGAACCTAACTCTAGGACGTATGCGGTGTATCTGTGATATTGTCGAGAAGGCTATGCCTACCTAGACCTCCATAACCAGCTCACTAGCTCCCGCCGCATGAGCATGGTTGCCGCATAACCCCTTATCCTACTTCCTGGACGCATGCAATATCCAATCTGTAGGGTGCATACGCTGTGTGAAAGCAAACAGAGCTTATCTCTAAGATCCTCATTCTTGCCTATGCGTTCCAATCCACTCTCTCGAGTCCTAGATTTTTTTTTTAGACTACTCTCCCAAGTATGCCTAAATGATGAATGAAACACTCATAGGACAAGGTGCATGAACTTTGCTGACCTAAGATTGTTCCTATCCCTAGTGAACAATGCATACATTGCTTAATGTGACCAACCACTTACCTTTCCGGGCAGTTGGTTGTTGCTGACTTTACTCATAGACAAGCAATGCATTAGCCTATAAACAGGCGTTGCCGCAGCTTCACACTAAGCAAATAAGGTTACTCACACACTCATGCAACGTACACCTCTCGGTGGGTTGCTACATGTTTCATATCCCTAATCCACATACTAAGTATGCGATACCCAAGCAATCCCACTAAGTGTTGTAATGAAAGTAAAGATGCTAAGCAAAGAAGATGGAGATGGATTCGAAGGAGACAGAGAGATGCATTAATTCCTTAATCACAAAATTCCATACAATACAATATGAGAAAAGAAAGGGAAATGAAACTGTCTCTTATACACATCTAGATGTGTATAAGAGACAGACCTTCAAGTATAACGCGAACGCAAGTTTCTCGAGTAATTTGAGGTCGAACACAGAGACTTGTAGCTATATGTATGCAGTAATGTGCATGTGGCGGTTTAAATAAAAGAATAGAAGGGAGGTTGCTAAGTTAACTCTACTCTTACTCCTATCTAACAGACAACGCAATGAGAATATGCATGAGAGGTAGAGAAACCTCAACACTTGACATGAAATAAATGTATGGGAAAATAGATAAAATGCGGAGATGATTTCATTGCAACCCTCAAGAGTGACAGCAAGGGCAACCTTAGTCAACGCAAGCTGTGCAATCATGCCACAAACACGTGAACCTAACTCTAGGACGTATGCGGTGTATCTGTGATATTGTCGAGAAGGCTATGCCTACCTAGACCCTGTCTCTTATACACATCTAGATGTGTATAAGAGACAGGCATTAATTGGACTGCTCTGAGTCTGACATTCGGCGCGTTAGTCCTTTCTGATCCTCTGCCACTAACGGCGTGGTAGGTGAAATTTCAACATCATCTTTTGGTTTTTCTCGAAGTAGATGCGTTGATGCGTTCATTCCACCAACCTTGCGTTGCTCCCATTAGTATGCATTGTCGTGTCACCGCAATCATTCAATGACCGCATTCGCTTAATACCGAAACTCTACACGATGACCGCAACCAATTGACGAGTGTAACTCCATGCAATGGACGCATACAACTGGTTACCGCAACATCCATGCATTGATCGACGCGTTCGGCTTTACGATGGAGTGTTTCTTCGCATGCAGTCGTCTATACGGTGGTCCGATTTCCACGTTTGCATCCATTTCCTGTTTTAGCTACAAAAATAGAACATTGAACGCATAATAATGTATAATAATGGGTTAGCTGAGATTCAACATGCTGATCGACGCAAACTCATTTTCTCATGAATTCCTAGCACAATTGCCATATATTCTACTTAACAACCTTCATAATTCTAAGTAAAAGGCCTAAGATGACATGCATTTTTGCATGTCATCAACATCTCTCATTGCATGAGCCGAAATGACTTCTCCCATTCCCACCTTGAAAGTCATTACTTGTTTAGAAAGTTATTTCCAAGAACTAGTTTCCAGTAGAAAAGTACAAACATGATTAGCGGTGCATGAATCTAATATCTAATTAGGTGAGTATTCTCCACTACATGTTTTAACTACTAGTCAATCTGATTTATCTTTGTTCGCCTTTTTCGCTTTCTTTTCTGCTAAATACTTTGGGCAGTTACGCTTTTAATGCCCATCCTCTCCGCAATGGGAACACTTCTCTTTGGGAGTTTTGTTTTGTTTTTATTTTTCTTTGCAATGGTTTTCTTATCCCCTTTACTCTTCTTCTTCATTTGTACAATTTTATCTTTTGAAGAAGAGGGAACAAACTTCTTTTTATCTGCGGGTTTTGTTCCAGACGTAGAACCCTTTAGAAACTTTTTAGGTCGTGTAATAACATTTACTTCACTTTCTTTAAGTTTCATCATAGACTGATACGTCTGTAGTTCGTTCAATAGTGTAGTTAAATTGTAAGTATTGTTCATAACAACATTGGTTCTGAAAGGTAGATAACTCTTCGGAAGAGATTCTAATATCATACTGACTTAACTAATTTCATCTATCATCACCCCATGAGCCTCAGCAATATTAAAATGGACTATCATATCAAGAACATGTTCTCTAACGTTGGTACCATCTTTCATGTGAGTACTATAAACATACTTAATGGCTTCATGTTGAACAGAGGATGACGGTTGCCGGAACTTCTACTGGAGTGACGCCATTATCTCACGGGCAGTGGGCATTACCTCATGTTTCTTATTAAGTACATCAAATATACTTTCTAAGATATAAGCCGTGGCTTTTTTGTTAGCCCTATCCCACCAATCATAGATGTCCCGAACATTTCGATTCGCTGTTGTACTAGGAACCGGAGGACATTCCTCCGTCAACACAAACCTCGAATCATCCACAACTAATATCCTATTTATGTTGGATTTCCAGTTTGAATATCCTTCTCTGTTAAATTTATCGAAAGTGAGCAGTTGTATAATTGAATTTGACATTACTGAAAAAAATTTAAACAGATTCTATTAAACTTATGCATCTAAATCTAATTTTAGTAAAGAAATAAAGTACTCATTTTCTTTATTTATTTTGCAACGATACTTTAGTGATTCAGAATAGTTGCTACCTTGGGGCAGTTAAAATTTTTTTACTGAAGCAAAACAATCCTGGCCAAATACTATATCAGAATAACTCTTTATTCCTATAGTTCATTTGGTTATTGTTTTCAATCAAGCTCTTTACTAACAATTAGTAATTCTTGTAAGTATGACCCGCCATTTTCAGATATTATAGAATGATATGAATATGCCCTCAAGATGGAAGACAATATCCAAGACTGAACTATAAGACCCTATTCCTTTTTTAAGCATGGGTTGTTCCAAATCCTATGTTACAACCCTTCGTGGGGATTGTTATGGTTAACGACTAGCTAGTGCCACCTAAAAACGATAGTAGGTGCAACATAGGAAATTCACGGTTCAAACTAATGGAGGAGACCGTAGGATAATATTGACACATTTCCTTCACCCACTTACTACGAACTACTTCCCCCATTCACCTTGTTATTGACCCATGCAAACACTTTTCGAATGGATTAGTCGTGGTAAAAGCGACACGAAGCTGAGCATAGATCTCACAGTGTGAACTCTCGAGGACGTGAGAGCTAATAACTATATATCAAATAAATTGTTAATCTCCCACTCCAACGTATGAAAATATTCCATGTTTCTTCATTAAAAGAAAATAATTACAATAAGAAAAACAACACTTAAAATATACAAAAGTTACTAAAAAAAATGAAGATAGATAAAAGAAAATAAAAACATTAAGTCTAGATATTCTCAAAATCAAAAGAAACACCTAAATGTTTAGGTAATTATTTACTTAGGTTTGAAAACGGCTAACTTTAAACAACCTAAGTCTATATGATTTTCATCCAAGTATAACATTTATATTTGGATATTACCCTACGATGCCTAAGTGTTTAAACCAGTTTTAAATCTCATACCGCTCATGCAAGCTCATAAAATCAGTTAATAATACTCAATATTTCGGTCATAATCCCTAGGTAGGAGGTGTTACGTAAACCGTCAAGTTAAGTACCTCCAGCCTTAGACAGGTTTATGAACCGATTTGAGTTTGTAACCAAATTTTATAAGGTAACAATCTATTTTAACTATTAGAACTAGTTGTTAACCTAAGTGAGCATGGTGTTTATCTTTGTTATGTATTTTAAAGTCTAATTTCATTTTATAACAAGCAGCTTATAACATAAACATGCTTTAACATTCCATAACATGCTTCAAAATTATTTAAAATCAATATAACAATTACATCAATGTTTAACAAACCCTAAAACATGTATACTATATATTATAACTAATTATAACATGTTCACCCATGGTGGGATTTTAAATCTAAATGACATACTTTATGCGTATAAAAATATTTAATTATAACAAACATCAAATGCATAAATAATTAAACATAAAATTGATATGGTTTTTGGTTTTCGCATTTTAAAATAAATAAAAGTCTAACTATTACAAGAATCGGCAAAACTAGCTTAAAAAACTTTTGGACCACTCGAACCACCTTGAATCGGGCAAAACTCATCGAGTATCAGCAAGCAACCAACATTGAGTATTCTAGTATGCATCGAGTATGACATTGAGCATCAGATATTTCACAAAAAATGCCATCGAGCAGACACCATCGACCATCGAGTAAGGCATCTAGCATCGAGTATCGAGTATTTCATGAAATATTATCGAGTAGATGCATCGAGTACCATCGAGTATGGCATCATACACCGAGTATTTTATGAAATATCATCGAGTAAATGCATCGAGTACCATCAAGTATGGAATCGTGCATTGAGTATTTCATTAAATTTCATTGAGAATGCAATCGAGTATCCCATCGAGCATCGAGTATCTGGTAGAAATTCGAATTTCTAGTTCCTGCTGCTTCGACCTTCTTCATTTTTTTCTCCAGTTACATTCTAATTGCAACTCTAATGACTCCACATGAATTATAGACTCTTAAATACATATTAAGGCCCATCAAACAAGAGCCAATTACAAGAGTTACAACATAATTGAAAAGATTCAAATGCCAAAACACTGAAAAAAACCACATTAGCATACTATATTCATACATTTCATGAAGAACACCTACCAAACTCAAATTAACAATAGTTAAGCACTTAAATCATGCTCTGATATCAATTGAAGGAGTAATATAACATGAAACAGAATAATTCATAATCAATAAGCACTTAAACTACATTTAATTTGAGTTTTAAACATGCTACTTAAGAGGTCTTCATAAGAAGGTTTGTACATGACAATACCTTTGTAGTTCTCTTCACGATTTCAACAGAATCTCCACAAGTTTAAGCTGGATTC
Source organism: Benincasa hispida (assembly GCF_009727055.1). Taxonomy (NCBI): domain Eukaryota; kingdom Viridiplantae; phylum Streptophyta; class Magnoliopsida; order Cucurbitales; family Cucurbitaceae; genus Benincasa; species Benincasa hispida. The sequence goes on along the minus strand of NC_052360.1, from coordinate 43,388,222 downwards.
TTCAGATAGACCACCAACAAGATCTTCTCAACTATGCTCAAGAAGGAATGTGTGGTGGAAACACTATAATCAAGCTGATTTGAAGATGAACTAGAGAGGGTGTAGTATGGTTTCGATTTTTCAACAACTTGGATAAAGAACTCAAAGTTCTCTCAAATTCCATACATGGAGCTTCATTATATAGCCTGATTTCATGCATTACGGTAGCTCCTACTTTGTATTAATTGAAGAACTCATGGTGGATTTTGGTGATAAATGATAAATGATGTTAATGGATTTTTCCAATTTTTGGGAAAAATCCACTAACTCAAAATCAATTTCAAAATTGATTTTTCATTTAAATAAAACTATTTGATTTAAAACTGTGTTTTATATAATTAATTTAAATAAAACTAATTTAATTAATTTAATATCTTAATATTAAATTAATAAAACAGATCCACCAATATGTTTCAAATTCATATAATCAATATTTAAATTATAATTCAAATATTAATTGATTCTCCAATCTCGTTTTAATTTCGATTAAATTAAATGTTTTAATTGCATCATATACAATCAACTGAAAAACCCTAAAACTAAATTTGAACATTTCAAATTCATAACCCTAAATTCAAAATTCATCCAATCAATTACTCAATTCATTATTTCAATTTATGAGCAAGTAAAGGGACCTATTGGATCTATAGATCACGAGCTCCAACGATTTGTAATCAATTAGTTAACTTCTTTAAACCGAATTAATTACTTTTCCTTAACCATCAAGATATACCACTATAGCTCGATAGTTGCACTCTTCTCACTACAGATGTATTTCTGTCTATGTTAACCATAATCAGTAAGTTGATCATTCATAGGTTGTTTGTATTTACAGTTGGTTAAAAATTACCTTTTTACCCTTGTAAATATATCTTGTTCTTTAAGCTCCCACTAACCCTATAATGAACAACTGATTCATAATACCACTTATGAATCATGTCCCTCTCTATCATCTGAAGGTAGGGACCCGATTGTTCAAGACCTAGAATTAGCACTTAAGAGAACAACCTATCTGCTAACCCTAAAATGGGTAGGAGTGAATTTTATCTCACAAGGCTATGTCCTCAGCTATCTATCCGGTCTTATCCTCAAAATGGAAGGCTTATTGACCAGTACTATTAGACTACTTTCACCCATGCAGATCAAAGAACAATCCTAAATAAACAAGAGTTCATAGCTAGCTCAAGATTAAGATCGAGTTATCCTAGGTTACTTTAGTATGAAATAGTCAGTTTTAATAGTAAACGGTTGTTATATAGAAAAGTAACTATTTCGTGGTCCAGTCTTTATGCAAACTCATTGCATAGAATGTTCTCACTCACATGTCTCTACATGATTGATCTGTGGATCACATCATTTGTATTACCTATACAAAATGGGCCGTATCCAATAGTGTTACCAGGATGGGATACCCAATTTCATTCATATACTTATTGACCATTTAGGCTATATACTATTAACTTGATCCCGTTTATATCACTACATAGAGTTAAAGTATTCATACTATAACCATGGATATGTTTATTGTATTTTCATAATAGAATGCAATATCAACAACTTTATTGAATAAGATACTCTATAATATTTTATTAATAAATAGAATGTTTCACACGAATTTTACGAAATGCGAGTTCTAGGATATTCCCAACACCATTGAGATTTCAATTCAATAAAATACCTATATTTTTCATATACTTACGATAGTTTGTGATTCCTAAGATCTTTTGGAGCACTTCGCAAACAATGGTAAGTAAGAGCCTGCCAGTAATAAAAAAATGAGATAAAATGTTCCTCGAGCACAACCATAAATAGTTAGTAAAAATCAACCAAACATTAATATAACAAACTAAACAATTATGAGATGGAAATAAAAATTGAATGCCAAGCTTATACAAGCAAAGCAATTATCTATCAACAAGCTACGAAGAAAACTAATTTAGTAGACAATAGAAGCAGAGAACACAATTTTTTTGACAATGTTTCTGTGAAGCAATTATACCGTACCATATTTAAAAACTAGCCAAATTTGGCTCTTCAAATGAATCCAAAGTAAAAATTAATACCTAGAAGCCATCTTGGAAAGGTTGAAGGCATAGAGAAGGGTTGAGGATCTACTGAAAGGCCCAAGTTTAGAAGATTAGTGATGACCCCATTCTAGCACCAACACTCACACCTAAACATCCTTCAATTTAAAATTACTGAACAACTAAATTTAATTACTTTGTTTACCACTAATGAACATAACGACTATACTCAAGATACTAACCAAACCAATAAACATAACAATTTGAGCTAACTTTATTTTCCTTTTTCTTTTTAATAAGAAACAATCGTGTATATTCCAGCAGAGAACAAAGGAAAACAACCTAAGGACAAGGGGTTGAGAAGACAAATGGAAACAACAAGTTGATTGTGTTTGTGTCTCCCTCCTTATATCACTGTCCAAAAGAACAAAAAAAAAAAAAAGACACACTTCTGCCAAAGTAACTCCCTACAACCAGTCTTTTCATCAGTTTGAAAAACGAAAAACTTGCTCTTTATGACTATTATTAGAAAGAATCTAAAAGATTTGACAATACAAAGTTAGATGACTCAAGCAAGTCAGAAATCTTGTATTTAAACCATCTGCAAATAAGGGAATATCAATCAAGTTTATCTTAGATAGCCTACGAGACATCTAACTATAAATCAAATAGTAAAACACAAATTTGAAAGTAAGGCAGCTAAACAAAAAATATATATATAATATGCACCTAATTTTTCTTTTCCTTTTGAAGCTTCTGTTTAGTAAAGATTTCGTCGATAACGCATTGGTTACATATTGCACCTAATTGTATTCTAAGAACCTTTAAGAAATTGTTCATTCCATAACGTATTAGTAAATGATTATGGTAAGAACTTTGTACTCTCCATATTGTTTACTATAAAGTCTTTATTAAACGAGCTTTAACATGTGCCAAACGTAAAGAATACATCAAGTCAGGGACCAAAGTATGATGAAATAGTAAACTGAAGAAGCTTTGACTCAAATACCTTAGATTTCTGTTTGTTTATAACTAACACATGTAACGGTCAGCTGGTATATCCTTATAAATACTACTGATTCTGAATTTAAATTAATAGAGTTATCATTATTTTCTTAGTTTCCTGCAAACAACAAATCTGTAAGCAATCTTCATTAAATAAAAGATTTCAAATCTTCTTGTGGACGTAGGCATTCTTGTCGAACCACATAAATACTGTGTCTATTTCTCCTTCCCTTATCTTTATTGTTCAATCGAGTAATTTTTTACTGCAAAGCATGTCCCAATAGTTTACATTTCAATTCGCATCAAGTAATCAGATCATCGAGTCAATCGTGCATCGATTCTTCGTTATCGAGTAGCTCCGAGTACATTGTTTTCACCTTCGAGTTGCATCGAGTATCGTTCAAGAACCATCGAGTACGATCGAGTATTAGTTCTGTTGTCATCGAGTTGCATTGAGGATTTAACAGAAACTAGTCAAACAAAGAAGGAAATTCTGATCGAGGATCGAGTAACAAGCAGTCGAGCATCGACTTTCGTTTATCGAAGATTTTGCAGAATTGATATCAGCCATTTCTTCATCTCCCAATGTTGATCTTGAATATTTGGGACCAGTGAAGGGTCATGAACCCAACATAAACATATAATCAAAAGAAAGTTGTAGGTTGACTTAAACTTTTAATTAAATATATATTGAGTACAAGTGATTAATGATGGGCTTTTCGTTTAGTGAGAAGATTCAGAGTTAGAGTTAATGATACCTTTTATATGAGTTTTCTCGCAAAATAGATCAACTGAAGCCACAATAAGTCAAATGTATTATTATAGGAAGACTTGTGGTTTGCAGCAATACTCTGTACTAAACTAGCATATTTTAATATGCTGAATTTCAAAGTGTCACTCAATTGCTACAACAAGCCAATTAGCAAAATAATGGTAGTGAAAGAAAAGAAGCAAATAATCTTATTTCAAATTCCAAAAGCCTAGCTTGAATCTCAATGCAATTAATTTAAATTTTGTTTAATATATATATATATATATGTATGTATGTATTGGTATGTATATATATGTAACGACCCGACCCCTTAGGACTTAGGTTAGGTCGTTACTAAAATAAATGAATGCATAAAATTTAAAACGACGCTCAGTTATGTTGAAATAAATGCTAAATATACAAGAGAAGTTCAAAAGACATTTATTAAATGTAATTGTTAAAACAATATTAGGGTACGCATAATTTGTAAAGACTATTAAAAGTATATATAAAAGAAATAATCCGTAATAATAAGTTTCAAACAGTAAAACTAAACAATAAGGGAAGAATAAGAACTCTAAATTTCATGATGCGGAAGCGTAAAAACTAGTTCCAGTGGCACGATCACAAATTCCGCTGCGCCATCACCGGTGCCTCTATACCCTTACCTGAAACATCAACACAAGAAAAAATGAGCATGAAATACTCAGTAAGTAACCTCACTATTGGGGTCAGGCTAGACATCTATGTCCTCTAGATACCTACCCTAGTGGAACATATAAACTATTCTAGTCCTCATGGAACACATATATACATGAAAAACTTATTTCTATCCTAAGGTAATTGAATATGTCCACTACCTCTAGTAAGTCCTGTAGGACCCACAATCTCTGGTGAATCCCGAAGGAAACACAATATCTTACATACGTATGGTTATGCATACACCTCTTTCGTATACACATAACCCACTTAATGTGTACCTCTTTCGTACACTTAGTTACGTATATACCTCCTTCGTATACACATAACCCATTGAAGGTGTACCTCATTCGTACACCTAGTTAAGTATACACCTCTTTCATATATACATAACCTACTAAGTATGTACCTCTTTCGTACATCTAATTATGTATAACCTCTTTCGTATACACATAATCC
>NC_052360.1:43351729-43382993 GCF_009727055.1 Benincasa hispida | reverse complement strand
GAGGCGGACACTAGTGATAGGATAAATTTACATTTTAGACCTTGACACTTTAGGTTTGTTTTGAGACTATTTAACCTGCCTTCATTCTATGCTTAGTTAGTAAAGAAGACCATGTATGTTTCGTTATCCCTATGCAAGAGTTGTATTTTTCTAGAAAGAACTTTCGAGGACGAAAGTTCTTTAAGGGAGAAGAATGTAACACCCCGAATTTTCACTTTTTATATATCTGTAATTTTTTACTAATTGAAGCATTTTTGGAATTTTTGGACATTTAAGTGCAATTGTTGGAATTAAATCATTTAAATGAAAATTAATATTTGAAATTAATTACGAAGTTTAGTATTGGAATTCAAGGGCAAGATTTGTTGTTTAAAAATAGAAAGGAAGAGAATGGAAAAAAAAAGAATAACAATAATAATGAAAGGGATAGGAAGGAAATAAAATACTTCCTTTTCTTTTCTTTCCTTTCTTTTTTTCTTTCCTTTTTTTTTCCCTCTTTCTTCTCCCCTTCCATCTCTTTCTCACCCAAACCAAGCCGCTCGTCGCCAACCTCGACCAGCACCTCCCGCTGCCGACCCGAGATTCGAGCCGCGAGCAGCCCAGCTTCGACTTCGACTTCTTCGCGCCGCCCAGATTCGATTCAACCGCTCGCCGCTGACAGTTCTCGCTGCCACGATCTGGTTCCAGTCTCCCACGCCGAGCCGCCCGCCGCTCGTATGCCACTAGATCTCTCGGCAAGCCACATCGTCGGATCTGAAGCTGCGTCGTCGACTTAATCGCACAGCTCCAATCCGTCGCACCACGTCAGATCCGAAGACCGCCTCTGGTACCCATCCACACCGTCTGCATTGTCACCAGTTTGCAGAACGTGTCGTCATTGTCTGTGAGCTCACCAGAAGTTTCTTTTTGGATTGGAAGAATTGTCCACACAAGGTTGAAGTGCGATTTGGGTGAAATTTGGTAAGTACTAGGCCTTAGTGACCTTTGTTGGGTGTAATTTAGTTGACTAGAAAATTTGGACAAGTCCTTGAGATTGTTAAATCTTTTGGATTGTCAGTAAGACTGTAATATGTATTTTAATTCTAAAATGGTTATGTTTGGGTTAGGATGTTTGAGCTTTTGGGCTTGCGATGATTGTTGACCAACATATTTGAGTAGATCTATGTGGTATTGTTGGGGTAAATTAATGCATGAAATTTGGTCTAAAGCTTTAATCTACATTGGCTCATGACTTAGGATCAAATTCAAAGTTGTGGAAAGCTGGAAGAGGATTTGACTGTTGGATTAATTTTTTGTTTTAATTTAAGGTAATTAATTTTACTACTGGAATTGTTTTTTGTCGGCGATACTTTATGATTTATTTTTTTAGGATTTAAGACTAGTTACAAGAGTACTTTTTGACTATTTTGAGATTTAATGGATGTTTAGAAAGATATAGGAGCATGTGATAATATGTCTGAAGCATTTTAATATGTATGAGCATGATTTAGAATTTTATGAGTTATATTAAAAGGATGATTGAGCATGACCCTTAAATGTAAGTTAAGTGGCACCTCCTACTGGAATGTCTTAAAGTTAGATGAGGATTCGACATTTGCTGATTCATATAGTTATGCTGATTATTATGAGAATGTATAGACCGTACTATATATTATGAAATCTCAAAATACCTTGATTGTTTACATAGTTTAGTGCATGAAAGTGATGTACTAGAGCAGATCCATTAACACTAGATTATAATGTATGTTGAGGTTAATTAACATGACCTTGATGAGGAGATTTTAGAGGATTCATGATTAGGTGAATGTTTATGTAATAGGAAGTTAGATAGCCATTTTTTTCTTTCCAGACTATGTGACTGCATGAAAGTATGCATGTCCAAGGATAGTACATGAAAGAAGACGTAACTAGGGTTGGTGTGTATGAAAGTGATACATACCTAGAGGTACTGGGTGTACGAAGGAGGTACATACTCAGTGATTATGTTGTATAGAAAGAGGTGTATGCCTAACCAATGTGTACAAAAGAGGTACACACCCTATATTTATAAGAGAGATCTGGGGTGTACGAAAGAGGTACATACTCAGTGATTATGTCTGTATACCGAAAGAGGTTATACATAATTAGATGTACGGAAAGAGGTTATACTATAATTAGATGTACGAAGAGGTACATACTCAGTGGATTATGTGTATACGAAGAGGTTATACATAATTAGATGTACGAAAAGAGGTACATACTCATGGATTATGTGTATACGAAGAGGTTATACAATAATTAGATGTACGAAAGAAGTAATACTTCAAACGGTGTTGGCTGAAAAATACTTCTCATAAAAGTGCTCCTTGAACTGCTCCCAGGTTGCAAGCTTCCCATCGGTATCAATCATCTTCTCTACTGAACGCCACCAGATTTTCGCATTACCAGTCAACATGAAAACTGTGCATTAAAGCTTGTGCTCTTCCGGACACCTCATAAAACAGAATATCATCTCAATGGATGACAACCACATCTTTTCTTTGGTGGGGTCCCCTAATGATCCAACAAAGGAGCAAGGGTCATACTTCCTGAAATCCTTCAGATGTTTAGCCTTAAGAGACAGGCCCTGCATGTCTCTATTATGCAGTCGGGTCTGCTGTAACTGCTCGGGTGGTACTGGTTTCTCCTAAGCCTGGGTCTGGGCAGCCTATCCTGCCATCGCACTACGGATTAACTCTTGCAGTTTCCCCATTAGGGAGGATGCAACAACATCACTAATTCTGGCTTCCATCGCCTTCTCATCGACTTGGGCCATAGGTGGATTTGGAGCTATCGGGACAGTCTGGCTACTCTCAGCTCCCTCTTCCTACACTCCTCTAATTGTCTTTCTTGTTCCAGGTCTAGGTGCCATGTCCTGTCATGAACTCATACATTAACTATCTCTGGGTCTTTCTCCGAAATCAAGCATTTAAAACACTACATCATTATTCTCACATATGCATTGAAACTTTCATTAGTAGTACATACCTGACGATGACGAGGGATCCGTTACTGGGCTATATGGACTATCTAGACATACGTAGTAAGTCAGTCTACAGAACCCAAAACATCGACTCTAATACCCACTGTAACGACCCGACCCTCTAGGACTTAGGTTAGACCGTTACTAAAATAAATGCATGCATAGAATTTAAAACGACGCTCAATTATGTTGAAATAAATGTTAAATAAACAAGAGAAGTTCAAAAGACATTTATTAAATGCAATTGTTAAAACAATATTAGGGTACCCATAATTTGTAAAGACTATTAAAAGTATATATAAAAGAAATAATCTGTAATAATAAGTTTCAAACAGTAAAATTAAACATTAAGGGAAGAATAAGGACTCTAAATTTTATGATGCGGAAGCGTAAAAACAAGTCCCAGTGGCACGATCACGAATTCCGCTGCGCCATCGTCGGTGCCTCTCTACCCTTACCTGAAACATCAACACAAGAAAGAATGAGTATGAAATAATCAGTAAGTAACCCCACTATTTAGGTCAGGCTAGGCATCTATGTCCGCTAGATTCCTATCCCCAGTGGAACATATAAACTATTCTAGTCGTCATGGAACACATATATACATGAAAAAACTTATTTCTATCCTAAGGTAATTGAATATGTCCACTACCTCTAGTAAATCCCGTAGGACCCACAACCTCTGGTGAATCCCAAAGGAAACAAAATCTCTTACATGCACATGGTTATGCATACACCTCTTTCGTATACATATAACCCACTTAATGTGTACCTCTTTCGTACACATAGTTACGTTTACACCTCTTTCGTATACACATAACCCACTGAAGGTGTACCTCTTTCGTACACCTAATTAAGTATACACCTCTTTCGTATAAACCTAACCTACTAAGTATGTACCTCTTTCGTACATCTAATTATGTATAACCTCTTTCATATACACATAATCCACTGAGTATGTACCTCTTTCGTACATCTAATTATGTATAACCTCTTTCNTATACACATAATCCACTGAGTATGTACCTCTTTCGTACATCTAATTATGTATAACCTCTTTCGTATACACATAATCCACTGAGTATGTACCTCTTTCGTACACCCCAGATTCTCTCTATAAATATAGGGATGTGTACCTCTTTTGTACACATGGTTAGGCATACACCTCTTTCCTATACACATAACTCACTGAGTATGTACCTCCTTCGTACACCCCAGTACCCTCTAGGTATGTATCACTTTCATACACACCAACCCTAGTACGTCTCTTTCATGTACTATCCTTGGACATGCATTACTTTCATGCAGTCACATAGTCTGGAAAGGAAAAAAATGGCATCTAACTTCCTATTACATATAACATTCACCTAATCATGAATCCTCTAAAATCTCCTCATCAAGGTCATGTTAATTAACCTCAACATACATAATTAATCTAGTGTTAATGGATATGCTCTAGTACATCACTTTCATGCACTAAACTATGTAAACAATCAAGTATTTGAGATTTCATAATATATAGTACGGTCTATACATTCTCATAATAAATCGCATAACTATATGAATCAACAAATGTCGAATCCTCATCTAACTTTAAGACATTCTAGTAGGAGTGCCACTTAACTTACATTTAAGGGTCAAGCTCAATCATCTTTTTAATATAACTCATAAAATTCTAAATCATGCTCATACATTAAAATGCTTCAGACATATTATCACATGCTCCTATATCTTTTTTAAACAATCCATTAAATCTTAGAATAGTCAAAAGTATCCTTGTAAATAGTCTTAAAATCCTAAAAAATAAATCATAAATTTATCGCCCGATACAAAGGAAATTTCAGTAGTAAGATTACTTACCTTAAATTAAAACAAAAAATTAAACCAACAGTCAAATCCTCTTCTAGCTTTCCACCAACTTTGAATTTGATCCTAAGTCATGAGCCAAAGTTAGATTAAAGCTTTAGACCAAGTTTCATGCATCAATTTACCCAACAATACCACATAGATCTACTCAAAATATGTTGGTCCAACAATCATCGCAAGCCCATATGCTCAACATGTTCCTAACCCAAACATAACCATTTTAGAATTAAAAATACATATGATAGTCTTAATGACAATCCAAAAGATTTAACAATCTCAAGGACTTGTCCAAATTTTCCAATTAACTAAATTACACACACACAAAGGTCACTAATGCTAGTACTTACCAAATTTCACCCAAATCACACTTCAACCTTTGTTGGACAATTCCTTCCAACCCAAAAAGAAACTTCTGGTGAGCTCACAGAACAACGACGACACGTTCTGCAAACTGGTGGCAACGCATACCAGCGGCTGGATGGGTACCAGAGGCGGTTTCAGATCTGACGTGGTGCGATGGATTGGAGCTATGCGATTGGAGTCGACGACGCGGTTTTAGATCCGACGACGTGGCTTGGCTCAAGTAGATCGACATGATAGAACGACGACCGGAGACGCTAAAAGGAAAGAAAAGAAAAAGAAAGTAAAAGAAAAGGAAGTATTTTATTTCGTTCCTATTCCCTTTCATTATTATTATTATTCTTTTTTTTTTCCATTATCTTCCTTTCCATTTTTAAAACAACAAATATTTTGCCTTGAATTTCAAGGCTAAACTCCGAAATTAATTTCAAATATTAATTTTCATTTAAATGATTTAAATTCCAACAATTGCACTGAAATGGCCAAAAATTCCAAGAATGTCGTCAATTAGTAAAAAATTATGGAAATTATATAAAAAGTGAAAATTCGGGGTATTACAATATATATATATATATACATATACATATATGTATATGTATGTTATGTATGGTATGTATGATATGTATATGTATCATATGTGTATATGTATATGTATTGTGTATATATATATATATATATATGTACTCTATGTATGTATATATGTATTATATATATGTATGTATATATGTATTATATATATGTATGTATGTATATATATGTGTGTGTATGTATATATATGTGTGTGTGCGCGCATTGTATGTATATTAACACCTTAAATTAGATACCAACGATTTATAACATATATAAAATAAGATAGAAGTTACTATCCATTATACTATATTATGTCTAATTCTAAATTAGTAGCCAAGGAATTCACTCTATAAGGAAAAAGTAGCAAAGCTAAAGCTTGGTTGGAATCTTGGAAGTGAGAATAGTTAGTTGTTATTGTAGAAACCAAATCGACTAGCGAAAAACTTATTTGAATAGACTTTAGTCTACAAGAATTATACCAAGCTCAGACATACATCTAGAATGTAAACATATTTATCATTTCTAGTGAAAATATATATATAAAAGAAACTAGTAACAAAATAGATTTCTTTCCTTCAAAACTATAACTCTCCTGCTCAGATAATATAAGAAAGAATCTTGTGTGTCAATGATCACAAAAAAATCCCAAGAAAGGAATATCATAATAATTGTTATTTTAAATCCATGAATTATTGAAATGGGGCAAGTAGACAACTCTCTATAATGCCTATTTGGTTCAAAGTCAAGTACAGAGTTTATTATATTTGAAGTTGTGTTCTAATAACCATTTTGGTGTTGTTTTTATCACAATAATAGGCCAACTTCATATTATACTCTCAAGAAAATCGACAAAAATAAAAATACAAAAGCAACAAGTGAGAGGTGAAAGGAATTTAAATAACATTATATAATGCCTATTTGATTAAAAATCAAGCATAAAGTTCAATAGAAATAGAAAGTTCAAAATACCTAAATGATCTCTCCACTTACTGACATTACAATGACAAATAAGCAAAAGTCAAAAAAAGAATAGTAGTATGCATATATTCATTTTCACAAATGAAAACCCATGAACTTTCTATACAAATTGATGAGTTTGAAAGATTAAGATCCTACCTTAATTAGAAACTTTGAAAAAACAAAGAACTACCAACATTAAATAATCTACAAATAAGAGAAGTAATGTTGAGTATTATTTATAAGTTGAAGCCATTCACAAAATACTTTTCAAGTATAAATATGAGAAGAAAAATGCTATTATATAATAGGCCATAACAAAGCTCCGCATATAATTCAATCAAATCTTAACAATCTAGTAAAAATTGTTTTTTTTTTCAAACTTGTCACAAAAATACAACTTTAGTAACATAAGTACATGAAACCACATCATTTCAACTTATAACGACTCAAATACATTTAGACTAGGATTCAAAAGCCTGAAAAAATTCACTTACAGCATTGTAATTTGAGGAAGATATAAACACAAACCAGCAACCTTACTTACAGCACCTTCATCACAACACAGATCCCATGACAGTGCACAACAATCATATCCTTCTCTTTAGCATCATAGTACCACATTTCACTTCTATGGAAAGTCACTAATGGGAAAATTCTCTCTCTCTCTATAGTCACTTTCCTTAAATTACTGTTATTTAGTTACTTTATACGGTTAATTAATTAAAATTTGCTTATATTAATCAAAACTCTTAAAATCAAACACATATTGATTTCATAAATGTGAAACAAGAATCTAACATATCCCTCATATAAATAGAAATCAAATCAAATATACTCTTTGAAACATTATAACAAAAGTGGAGGGAAATCGCAAATACAATATTAATTCTCTCTCTAAGTCCAGATTTTAGTCTATGTTCAAGTGAAATTAACTGCATAATGTGAATCAACACATATGTCACACCCTGCCCCAGACTAATCTCTAAGCCTGAGAAAGGGCGTGACTGCAGCAGTTATCAACCCTTTGGCTGACACTTACTGTCTCATAACTCTGATACCAAAATATAAACTATATACAGTGGAATGTCTTTAGGCCAAAATTTATTAATTCAGAAACATAATATATTTAGAGTCATTACAACACTAGATTCACAAGTCCCAAAACCCAAAAACCCTAGTCCTTATATGAACAACAGTAACATGTGTACAATATTAATAGTATCCACTTAAACAGACAGGTTACAAATCTCTTTATTCTTTAGTGGCAGAGCAGATGCAGAGCTATCTTCAAAGGATTTGACCGCTACCTGTGGGGGGGAGGGGAAGAAAATATTTGAAAACGGGGTGAGCTTACGCCTAGTGAGTGACTTAAGAAAAATAATTGATTCTCATGCAAAATCTCAATCAAGAGTTTAATTGAAATATAAGCTTCTACAATACTTGTACTGCAGTATAAACATTTTTCAAGCATAAAACATATAAAGTTCTTTAATCATAAAACAGTAAAACTATTTCTCAGTTGAGAATAACCCTTACTGTGGATAAAACAATCCCAACACCAACTGCTAGTCAAGAGAGAACCCTTTTGCTCAATCTCTGACTCTAACTACCTACGTGCACGTGGCCATACTAAATACCGTCATACCTTAGGTACTTCTGTTCAGATACCTTCTCAAACGTCCTTCAATATCTGGTTGGTTTGGTACCTTCTCACACGTCCTTCAGTACCAATAGATACCTTCTTAAATGTCCTTCAGTATCTAGTTGGGCGGATACTTTCTCAAATGTCCTTCGATATCGCGTTTTAAGTAAAACTAGTCATAAATGACTTTCTCTTTAAAGCATGTAAAGTATAACACATATAAAAACATGGCTTTAAAGGTACCAACGTATGTTTGAGTATATCTAACACATATAAATCGCTTTTCAACAATTTCTCACACATGTATGTGTTTAAAACATAATTCATAGTTTTCTTTGAAATCACTTTGTAAAACTAGCTGGCATGAGAATAATCTTCTTTAAAAAATGCTTTTTATAACACGTTGTAATCAAACATTTTAAGCAAATGTTTTAGTCAAAACGTTTTAGCCACTCACCTTGATTGCTTAGGAGCTTTTCACTCTAGTAGCTCCCTTTTCACTCCTAAAATCAAGCTTATTCAACTTAGATTACTCATAGTTCTAGACCTTATTTTGAGATACTTCCTTCTACAAACATGTTCTAAAATTTCTCAGAAAGCTTACCGTAAACTTTGAGCTCAGAAATCCTCGTGGTTGGGCTAGAATCACATAATCTTCAAGACTAGCCCAAGCTTATTCGACAGCCTGACCCTTCTGCCTTCTTCTCAGTTTCCAGCCCGATCCCTTCGAGCTTTTCTTCCAGCAGCTCTACCCTGAAACTAGACTTTCAGAGCTTTCAGGTGGCTTTGGAATCACTTCAAACGCACGAGTAAATTGGGAGAAATCTTCGTCTCAAGTTGATGCGTCCTATTTAGACTTTACTGTCCAATGCGTCCTCTATGACTAACGCATGGATTTGGCTCCAACGCAAGGCTTGCCCAACTCTCCCACTCTTTTTACGGTATTTCTGAATTGTGATCTAAAAATGAAGTCTTTTGGCCATATTTATAGGCGTCCAAACCTTCTCTAGAGTTGACACCACCTACTTGGCTGCATGGCCAAGTGTCTCCTTCTCACCCCATCAATGCAATATTGTGATCATCGCAAGCTAAGTGTCTTCCTCCCACGCTGCCAATGCATGAGCCTCCAATCTGATGCCACCACCTCAAATTCTTAAGGCTTAAGGCTTTCCTCCCAAGAAGACACATGGTTTTGATGATGTTCTCCTACTAATCTCATCCTTTGTATGCGTCTAACTCTTGGATATTCAACACATAATTCATACTCAATGCATAGCCTATCATCAACGCGTAGCAAGCCAATTCACTCTCATTACAATTCAACTTAGCCATCACAAGAAGCTAACCATCATCAATGCATAGGGTGACCATCCATCGTCAACGCATGGCTCACTAGGTATCATCGCACGGCTTGCTTGGCATGGGCGCATGGTGCTGGCCACCAACGTATAGGCGCGCTGCATAGGCTGGTCGCTCGATGCATGGGTGCGCTGGCCTCTTGACGCATTGGGCGTGCTTGGCCGCATGAGTTGCACGTGGCGCCTTGATGCTTGGTCGGGTGATTCAGCGCATAGGCATGCTACTTCGACGCATGGGCGTGCGGTGTATGCTGGCCATCGCTCGCTTGCTCGGTCGTATGGGCGTGCTTGGCCGCATGGGCTACGCGCTTGGCTACATGGTAGGGCACCTCGACGCACGACATGGCTGCTCGGCAGGGCGCTCAATGCATGGACGTGCCTGCTCGACGCATTGGCAGGACGTCCGACCGAGGCTGCTCGATGCATGGGCAGGGCGTCTGGCCGAGGCTGCTCAATGCATGGCATGGGAGCTGGTCGAGTCTGCTCGACGCATGGGCTGCCTTTCCATGCATGCCTCGCCTACTCGTGTGCCTTCCAACGCATCATCTCCTTTTTTCTTCTTCAGCCGCATGCCTTCACCAACCACTCTTCCAACGCATCAAGACAAAAAATTCTATACTTAGCCAAATTTCCAAATTTTTTCCAAAAATTAAACTTCCAAATTTCCTCTTTTCTTCAAATCTCCACTTTTTCCTCTACCATTCCACACTAGTTTCCACATCAACCTACTCATCACACTAGTCTTAGTAGAGAACATACTCGAATAGAGAAATTAAGATTCGGGGTTCACAACATATAAGTTTCAAAACTAGTACACAACATACTAGAAAGCATTTACTATGTTTTATTTCGTCGAAATTTTTAACCTACCTTGCAATCTTGCACTACATACTTTCCAATGATACAAATCTATACCTATGATATGCTTAAGATATACTAAACCATAAATCTAATGGTTTTGCTCACAACTTTAAATCTCGTGATTCCTTTTTATAATGCTCTTTACCAATTAGTTCTACATAATTATACTTAATATAGTTCTACTCGTCAATGGAGACATATTGCTCCAAGTGTATTAGATACATTACATCATTTGCAAATTATTCTAGTTTTCATATGCTTGAACTTACCACTTAGGATTGTTCAAAAAGGACATCAGAATTTCAGTGATACTTTCTCAGCCACCTTTGGGGTTTTTTAGCACAAATAATAGTCCAACATTCAAATTATACTTTCTCAAGCAAACCAAAACATATATATATATAAATAATCTACATTCACATTCTTTGGTTGCATCATGTTTGAAAGAAAATGAATAATCTACCATAACACTACACTAACAAACGAATCGAAATACCTATTACAATTTTGAACTACACACGATGTATGCAGGAACACCTCCCTTGAAATTGACATGAGAGCAAAATTATAGCCACACAGCAAAAACAACTTCAAAGTAAAAAACTATTTAAGTTAACAATTTACTTGAGTTATTGAAATAAGAATTGCGCTAAGATGGTCTAGCTCATGAAAATCAACATCAATGATAAGTTTAATAACTGGTTTATAAGAATCCAAACTCATAGTGGCTGCCAAAAGCAAGAAGAATAAGAAGACTCGTCAAAATTACACAAACCGAAGTCACATAAATAAAATTTAAAACATAAAAAGTAACTGAAACAATCTGTTTAGAATTAACTCATCCACTTTGTAATTTCTAAATATAACTAACACACCTACTATGTTTGTAGACACCCACCATTACTTAAAACTTAGCAAAGATGATAAATTATTTTCATTCATGGGATCAGTTAAGCGTAGATGAAATAATTCATGCATCAAATTCTCTGGTAACTAGTGATTTTTTAACCCAAACTAGTGAGGTGGAACAAAATGTGAATAACGACAACAAAGAAGAAGCATAATCATCTCTTCATGAGAGTGGCTATTTGGATTATCAGGTTTTCGTATCTTGAATAATGAAACCATGGTTTTAACGAAAGTGCCGATGAACACTTAATGAAAGTGCCGATGAACTCAGTGTGTTCATGCATTCCAAATACTACAAGAAATAATAGATATTATAGCTAACAAAAAAGGCTATAATAGATCTTTTATAGCCTTTTTCGAAGGTCCTAACAACCCATGTTATTAAAAGTCCAGGACTTTTGATAACGTTTTTTGTTAGCTATGCCAAATGCTATTAAAAACCTAAAAACTATAGCATATTTACCTTGCTATGAAAATATCTTATAGTGTTACTAATTAAAGCTATAATAAGTTTCTATAGCTTATAAAGAGAGCTATTATAACTTTTTAATAGCATTTTATTTATGTTATTATAAGTTTTTAGAAGTATTTTGTATGCACTATTATGAGGATTTTATAGCCTTTTCTTAATGTTATTTAAAAATTTATAGCCTTTTCTCGTCAATGAAAAATTATCTGTCACAACCCCACCCGAATTCCCTCTTGAACTTGGAAGGAGGTGTGAAGACAAAAAATGCCACCCTTTTGTGATATTCATTGTCTCATTCTATCATCTGTTTTGATTTATATATAGCATAAGACGCATTCCCAACATATAGTAGTTCATTGCTCGATAAACTAACTTAACTATTTTGCCAAACTGGTCTATTATTTTACAGACTTCACTCAAGGTATCCAGACCTAGTTTTAAGCACGAGATTAAGTAGCATTATGTCTTTGGTATGTGACAGATTTTAACCTCTTGTGGCAGAAAATCGAGTAAGGGGCAAGAGTTTGGCGTCCAAGAGGCTAGCTAGGCCTTAGAGCCTTGTCTTTGCATTGGCAGGGTGAGCCACATGTCCAAGCTTTGTCAACAGAAGGGCAGCCTTGCATCCAGGACAATAAGGGTTGATTAGGAAGCTTAGTTCTCGCCTGTTAGAGTTGGCTTGGGGATCGCAGATAAAGGAAAGAGTTGTTGTTGATTGAGTGTGATTGACTATTTTAGCAAAGCTTTAATAATTATGCTTTTATGATTTGAGTTATTTGAAACTCTTGTTTGAATGTTTAAGTTGTGAATTTGATAAAATATTTCAAGACCATTAGTTCTAGTATCAAGTTGAGAGCTTTGCATGTATGTATGATGAGTGCTATGCGTTGAGTAGGTTCTGCCTTAGCACAAAGACTGAGTGTGTTGAGTTGGTTCCACCTTTGTGAACAAAGGTGTGAGTATGGTTCCACCTCATTGATCGAGAGTATGGAGTGGTCTACCCCGGTAAAGTTTTAGTATAGGTTTGAAGTATAATTGTCTCATGCTTACTAACATGCTTACAGTTTATCACATGTTAGTTGTTAATTCCATAATGATTGAATTATCATTGTATGTCAGGAAGTCACTCACTAAGCTCGTCAGCTAACATTTTCAAATGTTTCCCCTTGCTCAAGTAGCTACACGAGGAGTTCCAAATATTGATCCTAAATCGCCACAAGAGGTTAAGATCTGCCACATACCAAGGACATAACGTTGCTTAATCTTGTGCTTAAAACTAGGACTAGATACCATGAGTGAAGTTTGTAAAATAATAGACCAGTTTGGTGAAATAGTTAATCTAGTCTATTGAGCAATGATCTACTATATGTGGGGAATGTGTCTTATGTTGTATATAAATTTAAAAAAAAATGATAGAATGAGACAATATATATCATAAAAGGGTGGTATTTGTTGTCTTCACACCTCCTTCCAAGTTCAAGAGGGAACATGGGTGGGGTTGTGACATTATCAATTGCCATAATGGCTATTTTTAGCCAATTTTCATTATTCATAACAATATAGCAAATCATTTTACTAATGTTCATCAAATTTCATGTAAATGATAGCTAGAAAATATACATGGATTATCTATAATAAAGTATCTCGTTAGCTTTCAAAAAGAGTTATTATTCCTAGCTTAATTCGGGCTCGTTATTTGATTTTATGTGTTTATTTTTCTATTTTGTAGATATCGAGCAACCAAAAGGTAGAATTTTGGTGAAGAACGAGGTTAATTTGAAGTAATTTGGAGTTAATTTGAACATTCGGGCTTGAAAGGAGTTGAAAAGACCAAAATGTCATCGAGTTTCACCAAGAATGATCAGCCAACGAGCACCATCGAGTACCATCGAGTAAAAGGTTATAAATTAATTTTAAAAAAATGCTATCGATTGAACGAGGATCGAGTATCGAGCTATCGAGCATCGAGTAGCGAGTATCTAGTAGTGGACGCAGCGTTGCAATGCTACTCCAATCGTCACAACGCTCCGAAGTTACATCACTGCCAATGTCGCAACGCATCTCAATGCTGAACTCCAACGCTTGAAGGCAGAAGCATCAGCGTCGGAACGCTTCTTTAGAGTGTTGCAACGCTGTGACGAATGACGGACATGGAGTTGAGCGCGCGTGCAACCAAGCATTGGACCCAACGTTGGACTTCTTGCCTGATGCTTCCCTCTCACCACATTAGCGTTGCAACACTGCAATGAACCTATAAATTCCTCTTCTCGGCCCTAGGTCGAAATATACTAAATTTTGGGGGAATATGCCAAATTTTGGAGGTCAAATCAATGGAGGCCAAAGTAAAATTTCATCCTTCTTCTTTTTCCTTCAATTTTCAATATCTTTAGGTTAGTTTTTAATTTATTTTCAGATTATGAACATGTATTGGAACGTACGTTTGACTATGAATCATTAAGGTAATCTTTCGTTTAGTTCTTGGATCGAACATTCTTTGTATTTTGATGAGTTTTCTGTTCAATCTTTGTGCTTTAATTCAAAATTATGTTTTGCTTGAATCTTGTATAATTTAGACTTGCTTTTATGTGTTGGATTGAAGCCCCTATCATGAATGCATGTCTTCGCTAGTTAAATTCAAGCTCGCACGCATCCTTGTAATCGTCCATGCTTTGAACTTACCCATGTAGCACAGATTAGATAAGCATGCTCAGTTTTTTAGGCTGTCCATGAATCTTTGCATCGCACGTGTAATCTAGATTTAAAGAATAAATTGATTATTTGAACATGGTTGTCCTGACACTTAATCAACATAGTTGAATCTTGAATCTTAAAGCATGTGTTTCTAGTTCTTTATAGCCGCTGAGGACCCAATTGCATCTAGGAGCATGTAGGTTAGTTAGAGCATGGTCTTTCCAAACTCAATTACAAATTAGGATGCTCGATTGGTTCGGATTAATTGATTTTTAGGCTTATAGAGATTAGTTAATTCGCATCGATTGGGTAACTATGCATGTATAATTCGAATATATGATATGTTGGCTGAAAACAATGATTTAATTTATAATGAATGGCTACTTGATCAAGAATAAATGAATCCATTACCGTTTCATATATCCATTGCATTTTATTCAATTTCACGCATTTATCCCTTCTATATCAAACCCCCAATTTATCGCTCTAGTTAAAAAATTAGCTTAACGAAGCCAATCACGCTTCTCTACGGATCGACTCGAATATACGACTGTTATAACGTTAAAGTAGTAATTGGAGTAGTTCAATATTATAAGTTTTCTTTTGACCTAACTCGAAGTTTATTAACGACGTGAGTTTTGGCCCTGTCATATCTTGACACGTAAAATATCACAAGTCTCATCTCATAATTGAATTTTTTTAATACCCTACATAACATATTTAATTAGTGTAATACGATGAAAGAAAGTTACAAAGTAATTCCTACAAAGTTATTAGCAAAATACAAGATTCGCCAATTTTTTAATATTTCCGTAATGAGTACAAAATTTAAGGGTTAAGTGAATTTTCATCTTCATTCATCATCAATATGCAAAGCCTCATTCGACCCACCTACAAAAATAATTCCAAAAAAAAAATAATTATACACATAAATTTTTTTTTTCGAACTCTCCCAAGCTAATAAATTATCACTATCACAACATAGAAGTATATTTACAAAAAATATCAGTCTTTTTTTTTTTTTTTATTGAGAGTGAAAACTCATTAATGTGATAAAACAAACAAATGAATGGAATCATAGACACTAGTATACTAGGGGAAGAAGACCATCAACCATCTCATATTATATCCATTTTTTCTATTCTAGGTTGCTAACCTCTTACTTTAAGTCTTAAACCACTTAAAGAGCAAATAATGTTTCAAGTTTTTGTGAATAATGTTCTATCCACCCCACACACACACTAATTTAAGTGTCTTCCAAGTGATCTACCCCCACCCCTCCAAATCTACTTTAATTTGAAGTCTCTTAATTTTGCATTTCCCACTTAAAGAATTTAAAAAATCCAAGGAAAATCTCCCACTTCTTTGTAAGACATGGTTGAGGAAAAAAAAACAAAAAGTTCATATGTAGAAACTTCTATAATCCCAAAATGAAGTGTGAAAATAGAAATCCATGTATGTCGTGGTAAATCATCCAAGACTAGAAACAGGACTCATTAACACATCACTTACCATCTCCGCCACATATTCTTAAAAATGACCAAATTGTGCAAGCATCTACTATAACACATAGCATCCCAGAAATTTAGCTAACCCAACTTGCACCTCATCTAACTTGATTTGTGAGTACGAGTTCCTTGTATTAATCCATAAACATAAAAACCAAATATTATAATGAATTCTACTTTTCCCTACACTATTTGAAATGTCAGAGTTTGATAACATATAGGATATTTATCAAGATAAGCTTAGAAGAGGAAAACAAGTTTCTCCACCAGCAATACCTTAACTACGAACTTGGTATCATCTCCCCTTTTCTTTACTTTGGCCTGCGACCGAACATGGGTGCCAACATCAAAAAAACATGCAAAGTAGTAGATAAGAATGTGCTAACATCAATAAATTGTAGTTAATATAATTATTTAGTAGAATATAGGATCTTGGGAAGATTAGGTTAAAAAGAATGCTAATATATGAGCACTAGACAAGAAAGTAATGACATCAGTTACATTTTCGTTTTCTTTTTCCTTTTGATAAAGAAATAATAATATTTTGATTCATATCATTGATTGAGGGGGAAAAAATAATACAAGGGTATACAAAAAATCAAGCTCACAAAAGGAAGCTCAATAAGAGAAATGGGCTCCAACTATGCATAACAAAATTGAAAAGGAGGTTCAAATGCCTCAGTACATTACTTGTGTAACATGTTCCACACAATGTGAATTGGTCAAGAGTTTATCATCACCATGAAGGAAATCATAAACAAAGATCTCCATGAGCAGCAGAAGTGGATCGTTCCAAATCTCATTCAGATTGAATATAAACAATTAGTCTTAAATGGAAACTAACAGATTATGCATCAATAGAAATTACAGCATGCTACAAGAGATTCAAGGGATAAAGTATGCGTACCTTTGAAGAACCATTCTTCAAGAATCCCTCGATCAGTCTTCAATACATCCAACAATAGCACTTGAATGCAACGAACAAAATACCAACAGCACGAAAGTCTTTATGCTTCTTGAACCCAATCAAGTCCAACTCGATTCACGAAAAGAGTAAGGACACCACCACAAGTGTTACCTTGGTATTCTCGATGTGAGAATCTAGAAGTTGTGGGCTCTGTATGATCTTGGCTTCAGAAAGAGAGGAGGTATGCGATCAAGTAGATGATCGAGTAAGTAGGAGATATGAACATTGTTTATCGCATAGATGATATACTCGATGGTTTAGCAAAGGCAAGCCTATCACATAGACTTTGCTACTCGATCGTGTAGCAACAATCAGCTGAGTAACCATCGTATAGTCAACTCTAAGCGATCGTGTAGACTCTCAACGGCCATCGTTTATTAAAAATAATCTTCACTTGATAAGCCTTTTTCGTGAGAAATTTCTGTATGAATCAACTTCTAAATTTGGAAAACAATTTTCCTTTTTATCTCACTATTACCATAACATTTCCAATAACCTCATACTCAAATTGGTTATTAGAGAAAAATAATTAATTATTATATAATTAATTTATTATAAATAAATATGATAACCAACTTATCATATTATATTTATAACCTATAGTTTTAATATTTCAACATATGAAATATATAAACCATAGTTCTTTTTTTTTGGGATTGTTGTCTTAATTCTCTCGGAGTCTCGTAGTTTGTAAACTCACATTGTTATGAATAAAATAAGAGAATAAAATAAGTTATTTTATCTGGCATTTACTCATATTCAATAAACAAAGCTCCATGGTTATTGTATGTAAACTTAAGCATGTACATGAGATATACAAGTGGATCATGCCTTAAGTGATCGCCCAAAAAGGTCTGTAGTATAAGAATTAAGGAGGGATGCCTGATCTTGGTAACACTACGGATACGACCCCCTTTGTAGAGTTTGCAACTACTGTGAACTAGTACAGATGATAGATCTTGACCATTCATGTGGAGACATGCGAGCGGGGGTATCCTATACAAAGAATTCGTATAGATCGAACCACGAGATGACTAGTCTCTGTATATAACGCCATTGATACTTGGGACTTACATCTCACCTAAACAACCATAGGTGACATGACCTCAATCCTGAGTGTTTTGGAAACTCTTGCCTTTAAGGGTGGTCCTTTAGTTAGTATAGGTGAGAATGGCCAGATTTCCAACTCAACATGTTTACCTTTTTGGGGATTTGTCTGATTTGGGAACTGGGAACTCAATTACACAAGATGGAATTCCCTCCTTACGAAGCAGGGGTATATAGAAAAATTGCTCCCTTAAGGGCTGATTTCGGGTCTTGAACATAATGGCCACAACTTCTCTTTGGAAGAGAGTCCTCGGTCATAGTAAGACTATGACTTATGTTCATTAGAAGGATTAGTGGTATCTAAGGAGCTAGATGTAACTACAGGGGCATAATGGTTATTGGCCCAGTTGTACTTACAAGCGATCTATGAAAGGTTATTGCATCGTTAATTGGTTGATATGGATACATAATATATTTGTAGTAAGAAGAGTTCAACTATCGGTCTTTAGTGGAGTGCCTAGCAGTTAATGGATGGTGAATCCCGTGACTAAAGAGTTTAGTTAGTTATTGATGCACCGTTGGAGCTTCAAGCTACAGATCCATAAGGTCCCCTTGGTAGCTCAATGGATTCAAGTTGAGAATCAGTTCTTGGTGTTGATTTCAAATGTTCAAATTGAGAAGAGGAAATTCGATTATATATACATTAAGTACCATGAAATAGAAAAGGAACTATGGTTTATGTGTTTCATGAGATGAAATATTAAAACTATAGATTATAAATATAATATGGTAAGTTGGTTATCATATATATTTATAATAATATTAATTATTGAATNATTAAAACTATAGATTATAAATATAATATGGTAAGTTGGTTATCATATATATTTATAATAATATTAATTATTGAATAATTATATCTTTTTCTCTAATGACCAATTGAGTGGGAGGTTATTGGTAGTTTCATGGTAACCATGAGATAAAAGGAAATATGTTTTGCCTAAATTTAGTAGT
Source organism: Benincasa hispida (assembly GCF_009727055.1). Classification (NCBI taxonomy): domain Eukaryota; kingdom Viridiplantae; phylum Streptophyta; class Magnoliopsida; order Cucurbitales; family Cucurbitaceae; genus Benincasa; species Benincasa hispida. The sequence goes on along the minus strand of NC_052360.1, from coordinate 43,363,773 downwards.
TGTTGTGAGAGCTTCTAGTCTCGGAAAGTTCTCACGGTAAGGCTGTCAAGTGAATAGAATTCACTAAACAATAGATGAAGAGAGACTAAACGATCATGGAGTGACACTACATGATAGCTCACTCAGTTGGCCATTAGCTAAACGATCGTGGAGAATTTGCTAAACGATCGTTGAGCATTTGTTAAACGATTGGGCATCGTCTATACTATAGACCTTTGTCATCTCCCACTTGCTCAATCGTTTACACGATTGTTCTTCCTCCAGCTTCATCCTTTACGAAGTCCACACAGAGCCTACACTTCTAGATTCTCACACCGAGAATACCAAGGTAGCCATTGTGGTGGTCTCATACTCAACTCGACTGAAGTCGAGGTGTTAGGAGGCCATTCGTTGTGTTCACGGTGTTCGTGTGGTGGTTGCTGATTGATCGTGTTGAGTTATGGTCACTGAGTTCGAGTGTTCATGTGTTGAAGTCTTGAAAATTGAACGAGCGTTCGTGATTGATGGAGGTTGAAGATGAGTCCTCAAAGGTATGATGCTTTATCCCTTGATCTTATTTAAAGAATGCTATAATTTCGTTTTCTGCATGACCAGTTAGTTTTTCGTTTCTTGATTGTTATTGTGTATGTTCAAATATGAATGGAATTTAGAACGATCATTCCGCTGCTCATGGAAATCCTCATGTATGATTTCCTTCAATTGGTATCAGAGCCAGATTGTTATGATATTCCAAATTTCAATTCTATTTTAAACTTCTTTTACAGTCGTGGTGGGTTTTCTACATTTGCGTTCAAGTCTTAAATGCATTTGTGGATGGTGTTGATGAATGGTTATGAATTAATTTCCTCTGTTTAAAGCTTTCTTTAAATTACAAAGTGTTAATTTGTAAGGGCCCCTGTGTTTTTGGGCATAATTAACAAGAAATTGAGTCTGTAATTCAAAGTATTTGAGTTTGTCGAGTCGTTCATGATGATGTTTCGAAGCATGGAGATGCAGTTCTCAGTGAAGACGAAGAAGACCAAGAGTTGGTCGTATCGTGTAGCCTCAGGTAAACGATTGTTGAGATTTGACTAAACGATCGTGTACATTTTTCTAAACGATCGTGTAGTATTTACTAAACGATCGTGTAGTATTTACTAAACGATGGGGTAAAGCGTTTACTCTATCGCGTAGCATTGGTTGCCCGATCGCGTAGACACTTGAGGTAAACGATTGAGTGGGAGCATTTGATGCTCATAGTTTAGAAGAAGACGCACGCACTAAACAATCGTGTAGTTAGCATGCTCATCGCATAGTCACTGCCTTCACGATAACGCGGTATACAATACTTATGCACTCTCTCAGCGATCGTTTAGACGATTGTGCTTTACCCCATCGTTGTTGTTTAGACAATCGTTTAGAGATTGCGTTATGTGTTACGCGCTACACGATCGCATATCTCATGCTTCATCACATAGTAAAAGGTACAGGATCGTTTTAGTTCTGGAAGCATTAGTAAACGATTGAGTAAAGCGTTTACTCTTTCGTGTAGATGATCATGAGGAAGTTTGGTACACGATCAGTGGAGACACGTTGCTTTGCCTGAATGGTTCAAGACCTGGTTTGCCTGTTTGAACCGGTGACTCTTTGCTTTTGTAATAGTTAGCTTTAGTTTTTTAGGATTTGAGGCAAATTATCCTAGTTCATCAGTTTTTGCTTAATATACATGAGATATATGTGGTTTATATGGCATAGTGTATGACATATAGATTTAAAACCCATCTTAGGTTGTGCAATTATTCATGCATCATGTATTATAAGCGTTATAATATGGCATGATGAAATTAGAAGAAAGCATGTGCATACATCATGAAATATAGGACTTATATTTATGCATGCAATAAGCATTTTCATGCATCATCTTTATATTATAAGCGTTATAGTATAAGGGTGAATGGAAGCATATTTTTCTTGGTTCGTTGCTTGTTTGTATAAGTGTTATATAAAAGGTAGCAATGAATGAACGATGCATGGAGCATGACACTTAGGCTGTTTATAAAAGTTATGAATGCCTTGTATGTGTTTGCTTTGCATTATGAATGGTTTTGGTTGTTTTTGTTATAAACGTTATAATATAAATTAGAACTAAAATCGATAAGAAAGAGTTGCATACGGACTTAGGGTGAACATGTTTTAAAAGGGTTTTAAAATTGTATTGAGATAGACCTAAGTTCAAGGTTCTAATGGGATTAGCAACCTAGTTTAATCTTTTAAATAAATTTAATAGAATTAAATTTATTGGCATACAAGATTTAAATTACATTAAATCTATCTCTAAGGGACCTTTTGTCTAAGCGAGTTCTGTCTATGTTGGGGTACTTAAGCTGACAGAAATGGAACATCCCTACTTGGGTGTGAACCTTGAGCCTTAATTTCTCTACTTGAGTATGTTCCCTACTGCGACCAGTGTAGTGAGTAGGTTGATGTGAGAATTAATGTGTAATTGTAGAGAAAAGGGGGAAAAGTTAGAAGAAAAGTATGAATTGGAAAACTTGACTCTTGGGTAAAGCTTGAAAAATCGGCTAAGTATAACCCATGCGTTGGAGACTAGAAAATTGGCTAAGTGTTGTGCCATGCGTTGGCCTTGCTCATTTTAGAGGTTATTTGGACGTTGAAGGAAGACAAAGTGTGGCCAAGAGACTGACTCTTATACACATCTAGATGTGTATAAGAGACAGTTCGCAAGCAATGGGCGTTGGGCATTGGAGTTACCGCGCTGATGTGTGATTAATGCAATGAAATAATGGTGTAGAATGTGATGGTGGAATATGCATTGTGCATGCATATTTTCTTAGCAAGATTCAAGTATAAACCCTACTAAGTTGCCTGATAAGCCCAGAGTCCAACACAGGAACTATGGAAACAGTATGCAATGATAATTTCAGATCTCTTTGCATTGACAAATAAAACAATGCGTTGGTTGGTATGTTGTTTAAGGTATAAAGTTTATGCGGCAGAATTGAGAAAAGAGTTAATAATGCGAAAGATACAATGAGTATGCGGAGGAACGGGTTGAGAAGGTATTTAGCTAGCGCTTTTTGAGGTTGCATTCAAGCTATGCGATCATGCTACACACATACAATAGCAATTCATCTTCCAATGTAAATGCTATAGTTCCTAGTTTTAGGATGCATGCAATGTATGCAATGATGTCTTTAGGACTTATTCCTAAGTCTCTATCTCTTGCCTATGCGATGATGAATGATGCACATAGGTACATGGTGACCGCATACCATCATATCTTATCTCTAGCGTGCATGCGATGCGTTAATTGCAAACAGAACTTATTCCTAAGTTTCTATCTCTTGATTATGCGGTTCTAATCTGACTCTCCCGAGCCTAGTATCTCTAAAGGACGAATGATGCATACATAATACAAGATGATCGCATATAATGAAGATCTCAGGTTATGCTAGCTAAGTGCTTCTCAACCCATTTGACAGTTTAGTTATTCATGTGTAATGTAAAGAAAGTGAACAGATATAGAGGTGGAAATTCCATTTTATAAATAAGTTGAGAATACAAAATGACAATGGAAAATAAGGATAGAGAGCCGGGTAGTAATGTCTTGCTTCCCAAGGCTTTTACACTGAGTTCTCTCTACTCTGCCCAAAGAATATTCTTGCTTCCACAAGAGTCAGCCCTCTCTCTGTTCTCTACGCTTCCCAGCACTCTTCTGAGTAAACTAGGATGATCTTTCGGCGTTTTCTCTCTTCACTCGCCTCCGCCTTCTACATATGTAAAATCTAAGTATATGGTGAAGACGAACTCTAATTTCTAAATAGCAGAACCAAACTCCTTTAATGAAGGTGGCCTTCGGTATTTATAGAGCTTCAGGGTGAAGAGCTTTTCTCTCAAATGATTGCACTGATGGGATGTAATTAATTCTTTTTCTGATGCGCCGATTATTTGTCACCGAAAAGTTGAGTGTACTTGCTACAGTGTGTCGTTAACGGCTTGTTAACTAAATTCGGATTCGACCGTCATCAACTTTCTACCCCATCATGATTTATTAAGCTTTCACCTTGATGCGCCGGTTCTATGTGGCCATCTTCTTGAGCAGATCTTTGCGAATGCATATGATCGCATAGCCTTGTGGTCGCAGTTTCATATGCGCTCGGACGCTAATTTCCTTGGATCGCAATTCCGCCTTGCGCCAACGCATTTTTCTGCATAAAATACATAAGTTAACTGCTTTAATGCGATGAACGCATGCGATCGCAATGTTCTAAACTTAATGCTTTTGGACGCAATCTTATATATTTTTACCGTCGCAATCCTTCATTGTTTTATATATTTGCACTGTAATAACGTGCATTTCTGCCCGTTATCACGTGTTGGACAATCGTGTAGCAAATGAGCGTCACTACACGATGAGGTTGACGATCGTGTAGCAAATGAGCGGCGTTACACGATGAGGTAGGCGATCTTGTAGTAATACGTGGAACTAAGTGATACTGTAGGCAATCATGTAGAAAATGCGCGGAGCACAGTGATGCGGTAGTTGATCGTGCTGCAAAGTGCGATGCTGGACGATGTGAAGGGTCGCGCTAAACGATAGCGCTATGCGATGGACGATAGCTTTAAGCGAAGGGGGTTGACACTACACGATCGGCATCAACACTAGACGATGACGCTAGGTAATGGCGCTATGCGGTGGGCGAGGGTGCTAGACGATAGCCGTGTTGCACTAGACGATGGGTGTCTGTAACGATAATTTAGTCTTTAAGCATGTGGAAAAATATGAATGTGAAGTGCTATATACACTAAAGTGCTTGCAATAAAGACATTTTTATGCGATACTACGTCTAAATATATGCGTTGTTAATGATATGCTCGTAGTAAGCGATGGAGTAGTGCGTGTCACAAATTTCCTTGCACTGAAACCAAGTATAATTCCAACGCAAGTTTCTCAGAATAATCCAAGGTCGAACACACGGATTTTTTTTGTTAATGCGCTATTATTTTTTTAACAATGAATAAAGAATTTGGGTTTATACAAAAATATAAATTGCGGTGAAAGTAAAAAAATGCGTTAATAAAATAAATCCTAAACTAATATGATACATGATATATGATACTGAGGTCGAGAACGGACTATGAAGTTGTAGAAAGAATTGATGTATGCGATGGCAAGTTTTTATGAATGAATCAGAAAGAGAAAGAGTAAATAGTAAAAACATCGCAAGTCTTTCAATTGCGTTAAAGACGCAACTAAGGTTCCTCTTCCTTTGGCATACATGTCACACCCCGCCCCAGACTAACCTCTAAAGCCTGAGAAAGGCGTGACTGCAACAGTTATCAACCCTTTGGCTGACACTTACTGCTAAAACTCTTGCAGAATAACTTTGATAACCAAAATATAAACTATATAAGCGGAATGTCTTTTAGGCCAAAAATTTATTAAATTCAGAACATAACATATTTAGAGTCATTACAACACTAGATTTCACAAGTCCCAAAAAACCCTAGTCCCTATATGAAACAACAGTAACATGTGTAAATATTAACAGTAACATCTAAAACTGACAGATTACAAATTTATTCCTTTGTGGCAGAGCAGATGTAGAGCTATCCTTCTGAGGATTTGACCCACTACCTGTAGGGGGAAAAAAACATTGGAAACGAGGTGACTTACGCTCAGCGAGTGACCTAGAGAAGATAATTGATTCTCATGCAAATCTCAATAAGAGTTTAACTGAAATATAAGCTTCTACAGTACTTGTACTGCAGTATAAACATTTTCCAAGCATAAACATATTAAGCTGTTTTAATCATAAAACAATAAAACTATTTCTCAGTTGAGAATACCCTTACTGTGGATAAAAACAATCCCAACACCAACTACTAGTCAAGAGAGAACCTTTTTGCTCAATCTCTGACTCTACCTATGTGCACGTGGCGCATACTAAGTACCATATACCTTAGATACTTTATTCAGATACCTTCTCAAACGTCTTTCAGTATTTGGTGGTTTGGTACCTTCCTCACACGTCTCTAGTATCCAATAGATACCTTCTCAAATGTCCTTCAGTATCTAGTGGGATGGATACCTTCCTCAAATGTCCTTCGGTTATCGCGTTTTAAGTAAAAACTAGTCATAAATGACTTTCTCTTTAAAGCATGTTAAAGTATAACACATATTAAAAAAATGGACTTTAAAGGTGCTAATGCATACTGAATATATTAACAAATATAAATCGGCTTTTCAACAATTTCTCACACATGCATGCGTTTAAAATCAAACTCATAGTTTGCTTTGGAAATTACTTTTTAAAACTAGCTGGCATGAGGAATAATCCTCTTTAAAACATGCTTTCTATAACACTTGTAAATCCAACATTTTAAGCAAATGTTTAGTCAAAACATTTTACAACGTCACCTTGATGTTAGGAGCTTTCCTCTATAGCCCCTTTTCTACTCGGGCTAACTATTTATCAACCCTGAATTCATTATTAAAATTACGGCTAATTATTCATAGTTACTAAACTTATTTTTGAGAACTTTTCTTTCTACAAAACTATTTCTAAATATTCTCAGGAGCTTACCCTAAATTGTGCAGCTTCCGAATCCTTCGTGGTTTGGCCAGAATCACAGAATTCTTCAAGACTGGTCAACGATCACAGTCTGACCCTTCTGACTTATTCTCAGCTTACCAGCCTGATCCTTCGAGCTTTTCTCTCAGACAGCCCTACCTAAAAACTAGACTTTCAGAGCTTTCAGGTGGCTTTAGAATCACTCCAAACGCACGAGTAAATTTGGAGAACTTCTCGTCCCAATTTGATGCAACCTCTTCATACCTCACTGTCCAATGCGTCCTCTATGACTAAAGCATGGATTTGGCTCCAACGCTAGGTTTGCTCAACTCTCCCACTCTTTTTGGTATTTCTGAATTTTGATCTAAAAATGAAGTCTTTTGGCCCTATTTATAGGCGTCCAAACCTTCTCCAGAGTTGACACCACCTACTTGGCTGAATGGCCAAGTGTCTCCTTCTCACCCCATCAACGCAATGTTGTGATCATTGCAAGCTAAGTGTCTTCCTCCTGTGTAGCCAACGCATGAACTTCCAATCAAATGCCACCACCTCAAATTCTTAAGGCTTAAGGCTTTCCTTCAAAGAAGACACATGGTTTTGATGATGTTCTCCTACTGATCTCATCCCTTGTATGCGTCCATCTCTGTGATGTTTAACACATAATCCATACTCAATGCATAGCCTATCATCAACGCATAGCAAGCCAAATCACTACAATCACAATTCAACTTAGCCATCGCAAGAGCTAACCATCACCAACGCATAGGGTAACCGTCCATCCTCGACGCATGGCTCACTAGGTAGCATCGCACGACTTGATTGGCATGGGCGAATGGTGCTGGCCACCAACGAATAGGTGCGCTACATAGGCTGGTCGCTCGACGCATGACATGGGCACTGGCCGCTCAATGTATTGGCGGTGCTTGCATGGCAGGGGCGTCTGGCCGAGGCTTCTTAACGCATTGCAAGGGCGCTATCCGAGGCTGCTCGATGCATGGCTTGGCATTTGGCCGAGGTTGCTCGACGCATGCCACCCTCTAGCCCTCATGCCATCCCAATGCCTCACTTCCATTTTCCTTCCTTCACCAACGCATCCAACGCATCCAACGCATCCATCATCTAACGCATCCATCATCCAACACACCCTTCCAATGCATTGGTCCCTTCTAACGCATCCCACACAAAATTCTATACTTAGCCAAATTTTCCAAATTTTCCTTAAGACTTAAACTTCCAAATTTCCTCTTTTCTTCAAATCTCCACTCTTTTCTCTACCATTACACACTAGTTTCCACATCAACCTACTCACCACACTAGTCTTAGTAGGAAACATACATAAGTAGAGAAATTAGGATTCAGGGTTCACAGTACACCTCTTGGTGATCGGCTGCGTTCCCATATCTCTATGGTGAAACAGGGATGAACGTGATGAACGCAAGGTTGTTTCCATCTCTGGAAATACTTCTTGCTTTAGTTAACGCATTCTTCCAACCTTCTCTCGATAGGCAAAATAACATCTTCACTTCTGCTCTCATAGGTGAAGATGCCATCGAGCATGCTTTAGCTAAACTTAATTACTTCCTTAACACAAATTAACTTACTCGCTTAATTCTTGCTATTTACCCATGGGATTAAGAACACATCATGGAGAAAATGGATTATGGATGTATGGAAAGAGACAGAGAGATGACAATGAAAATTATCATAACATTTAATTCTATGATTAAGCATTTGATACATGGTGTGAATGAAAGATTAAAGAAGATGAATACAGATGATGAAATAGAGATTAGAAACAAATACAGAAAGAGTGTCAACGTCTTGACACAAATCCTGAACAGAGGTTGTGCTTGCCGGCTTGTGGAAGTAGTGGAAAGGAAAGCTTCCCTCTCAGGCTTGCTTTCCCGATAGAATTGACCTTCGCACAGAGCTTCAGCCACGGGGATTGGAAGGATTATCTAATCGGAGACTCACGTCTCGGCCTTGTCTCGTGATTATCTCGGATCTACTCTACAAGTTGCTTCAGACTAGCCTCTCTCTTAGAATCAGTATATGTACATCTCTATGTATTCATGTATATCTTTCAGTGAATTTGCAGAAGCTATTTATAGGTGAGGTCTGGCTCTTTGAATGTGTGGTCACCACTATATGGTTATGGTAGTTCCTGAAATGGCGGAATACAAATTTTCTTTTGTTACGCAATTAACCCGTCAGAAATGCAAAACTGAAAGCTGTACATTTGTCATAATCTTCCACAAATGCGTTGCTCTTCACATCTTCGATCGATCTTCGCATGCGATGTTATTTTTTTATTACCGCATGCAGTTGAAATTGCATTGATCGCTAGAGCTCTTGATCGATTGTTGCATGCGCCATCATTGCATTGATCATCTCTTCGTTCTCGATTGATGGGTGCAATGCGACGTAGATGCGTTGTTCATTTTGTCTTTGAGCCATGAACGCATGTGGTGACCGATTTCCTGCAAAACAGAAATTGAAACATTCTATTCTACCATCGCAATGGTGTTAATGGGTGTATTGACAACATGTTATAATTTTCGCATTTCTTAGCCAATTTCTATACTATCGACGCAACTTTTCTTTCTTTTTACCGCAATATCTAAATAAAACAGTATAAATAACTTGTATTTCTACAAGTTATCACATCCCCAAATTTAGATATATGCTTGTCCTCAAGCATATCTTCTACTAAGGCAATATTGTTCAATTCTTATCCTAACTTTCCGTCGATTGGTTGCTCTGAGTGCTCCACCTAGGCAACATTACTTAACAATGCAATTTCTTTCTGTCCTTGATAATTCATAAACATGCCCTACTTTATTTTTTTATACAAAAAATCTCTACTAAAAAATTCCTTTCTTGTTTTGAAAAGAATGTTTACCTCTTCATCCAAAAACAACTTGGTACGACTGTATGCGGTGGTCTAGTTTGCGTCATTTTATTAGAGACTGTTGATCATGGTTACACCCTTCATTTTGGCTTGTTCCCACGGGTGTCATGCGAACATCCAACTACGGTTGTGTGCCAATCTCAACTTCAACTCTTGATTTTCAGCTAAGTTTAACTTTTGCTGGTCAAAGGAGTTGTCCTTTATATTCTTACTTTTAAATTCAAATATATTGAGATATATATTAGACATTCGCACATATTAAAGAAGTAGCTCAGTGTTTGGTTTAGAACTGATGTGCTGTTTTTGTCGTTCTTTGATCCCTTTCGTAATTCTGGGAAGTAATTTGGGTACAACATAAAACTCTATAGTATGGGCTTCATGTCTAATAATCAAACCTTGCAGCGAGATGATGGGTGCCAGCAATTCACTGTACAACTGGCTTCTAAATTTCTGTTTAATATTATTAAGGATTTCTATCTAATATGATTTCCGGTTGTTATCCACGATTGTTCTAAGACAAGACCCTAAAATTCATTGAACTTAATTTTCAATGTTGTCACATGAAGTTTTGACGAAATTTGGCCATGGATTATTATGTGCTTGGAGAGGAGTGGTTTGTGACTGATTAGACCTGTTGAACACACGCATATTCTGCATTTTGTGTGTGCTGTTGAACAATGTCGAAGTGAAAAGTAGTGCGATTTAGTGTTTTCTTCGTACTATGGTGGCATGGAATGTGCGTGAAAAAATTGGACACTGGATATTTGTTTTGTATCGCTAGTTAAGTTGGGGGCTGTTGACATATGCTGCGATGATTTAAAATGAATTTAAATCACTTACGCTCCCACAATGTTTAGATCCCGAGTTTCACGTTCCTTCAGAAATGCATTGTTGTTGGATGAGGTGGTTGTCGTGTGATTGTTAATGGCAAGAGTGACACATGTAACATGTTGTCGTTTGATTATTTGTGGATGCCAGGTCTCCCTGCAGTACGTTATATGCAATATTTTGATTTCAATTATGCGTCTGAGCATGATTGTATAGCCTAGTTGTAAGGTATGGCAAATACATTTTTTATCGCTCTATGCACACTTTATTCGTGGGAAATATACTACTGATAACGAGAAGAGCGATTATGTGAGAACGGAAGTTTTTTGCTTGAACATTCTCTCAGTGCCTTATGTTATCATTCTGATTTGAGTAAGTATGAGTTCACTTAACCCGGCTGCCACCCGCTGCGATGAAGTTATGTCTACTAATGTATATTCTTTATTTTACTTTTAGACGTTGAGACGAAGGTCCCCATTGATATTTGGATGAAGTAACTTTTTTGATTCCGACTACTCGAGTTCCAACTACTTTTAGTACATTTAAGATCTAAATGTGGTAATGAGGTAATCCTAGGAATTCTTCGGCTTGCACAGGTGTAAGTATTTTTGTTTTATAAATGAGCGATTACATGAGGTAAAGGATCCAGTTATCTTCGCTTTTTCTGACACGTATAAGTTGTTCGGAAAAAGTCCTCACTAATTTTGGTAATCCTTTCCTAATTTTATTTAATTCCACCTAGGTGCATTCTCCGTACTTTCTGTGAAATGCATTGAATTTTTTATAAGGTTTGTGTCTAAAATTCCCGGTTCAGTTGGTTTTTTCCTTGTGAGTCCACCCCTCTTATTTTTTGCGTTATTTTTAATTGTTGGGTGGCAAGGATTAATTGCATACCCCTTAGCATCCATTTTCACAATCTGGTATTTATTCTGGACTAACACTTAGATAATTTGTAGCAATAGCAACCCTCGAAAGCTCATTTAGCACCTGGTACCAATACAATTGGCCTGATATCAACCCAATCTCTTGTGTGCAGGATCATCTTACCCATCCACATCTAAGTATGGTGGCCACATAGCCTTCTTATTTGAAATCAAAAACTTTAGCACACCCTTAAGCTGATATGTTTCATGTTTATCTATTACTTCTGTTTTTCAAATAGATAATCACCTATATCTGACCAATGCACAAGTAAGGACCCCTTGATACCTACATTGCTCTGAGAATTTTTACAGTTGGGTGTTTGTAGGCCAGTGCGTGGGTTACAGCAATCACTATGAATGCGTAATTCTAAATTGTTAATAGATCGCTTCATATATCCTTCATTCAGGAAAGAGATTGAGGCTTGTTATCGGTAGCTGGAAAATAATGATAGGAGGGATTACACATATAGAGGATTAGAAACTATAATGATTAGTCCGAGAAAGAAGAATTTGGTCGACTAAGCGCTTTTTACCTACTTTCTGTCTTAGAGAGTACTATTCTGTACAATTGGCATTATTAAAATCGAGTTCTCAACTGTTATCCTTATATATTTCAGAGACACAGTTTTGATATTAGAATACCTTTGCTCCGTAATTTTTTGATATCTAGTTGAGGCCATTGCTTATCGAACTATGTTGATTCAGCCGTTTGCAATCTCCCTGTTCATTATTTTGGGCAGCTCAACACCCACGAAGGTGGTTCCAAGAATTGACGCAATATTTTGAAGAAAAAAAATGAGAAGAAAA
>NC_052360.1:43308239-43351602 GCF_009727055.1 Benincasa hispida | reverse complement strand
GGCTTTATCTCAAAACATGCGTTCTCCTCAACCACTGGTTGTGAAATTCCAGGCGAGAAGTCATAGAGATTGGGCGCCGCATAATTCCTCATGGGGATGTTGTGGTCAGCAGCAAGAAATACAAGGTCTTGCACTGGCCGGTTTGCCCCTTGATTTCCTTCGGGTGCCTCGTTATTATTGTCTGCCATATTGACTCCTCTTCACCTTGCTCTGTTCTGGCGTGCCATTGTGCAAAAAGTACGCTCGTTCTCTAGGTCAGCTTCGAATTCTGGATCAGTTCCAGTACTCATAAATCGGCCTGTTCTTCGCTTTAAACAGACAGTACACAGAGATCTGTCATGCAAAATACCACAAAAGTACTCAACAAAAACCATTACCAATCCCCGGCAACGGCGTCATAAATTTATAACGATAATTTAGTCTTTAAGCATGTGGACAAATATGAATGTGAAGTGCTATATACGCTCAAGTGCTTGCGATAAAGACATTTTTATGCGATACTACGTCTAAATATATACGTTGTTAATGATATGCTCGTAGTAAGCGATGGAGTAGTGCGTGTCACAAGTTTCCTTGCGCTGAAACCAAGTATAATTCCAACGCAAGTTTCTCAGAATAATCCGAGGTCGAACACAGGGATTGTTTTCATTAATGCGCTACTATTGTGATACATGCGACTGGTTGTTAACAATGAATAAAGAATTTGGGTTTATACAGAAATATAAATTGCGGTGAAAGTAAAAAGATGCGTTAATAAAATAAATCCTAAACTAATATGATACACGATACAAGATACATGATACATGATACTGAGGTCGAGAACGGACTATGAAGTTGTACAAAGAATCGATGTATGCGATGGCAAGTCTTTATGAATGAATCAGAAAGCGAAAGAGTAAATAGTAAAAACATCGCAAGTTTGTCAATTGCGTTAAAGATGCAACTAAGGTTTTGCTTTCCCTTGGCGTACACCTCTCGGTGATCGGCTGCGTTCCCATATCTCTTTGGTGAAACAGGGATGAACGTGATGAACGCAAGGTTGTTTCCATCTCTGGAAATACTTCTTGCTTTCGTTAACGCATTCTTCCAACCTTCTCTCGATAGGCGAAATAACATCTTCACTTCTGCTATCACAAGTGAAGATGCCGTCGAGCATGCTTTAGCTAAAATTAACTATTTCCTTAAAAAAAATTAACTTACTCGCTTAATTCTTGCTATTTACCCATGGGATTAAGAACGCATCATGGAGAAAATGGATTATGGATGTATGGAAAGAGGCAGAGAGATGATAATGGAAACTATCACAATATTTAATTCTACGATTAAGCGTTTGATACATTGTGTGAATGAAAGATTGAGAAGATGAATACAGACGATGAAATAGAGATTAGAAACAAATACAAAAAGAGTGTCAACATTTTGACACAGATCCTGAATGGAGGTTGTGCTTGCCAGCTTGTGGAAGTAGTGGAGAGGAAAGCTTCCCTCTAAGGCTTGCTTTCTTGGTAGAATTGACCTTCGCACAGAGCTTTAGCTATGGGGATTGCTCAGAGACTCACCTCTCGACCTTATCTCGTGGTTCTCCAGGATCTACTTTGTAAGTCGCTTCAGACCAATCTCTTTCTCAGAATCAGTATATGCACGTGTAAACGCAAAATGTAATCTTATGCGTCATAAACTTGTAACGACATAGATTTTTTGCGATGATATGTGATACTACTTCTAGATATACGTTATTAACAAATGTTCTTGTAGTATGTTGTGCGTTGTCACAAGTTTCCTTGCGTTGAAACCAAGTATAATTCCACCGCAAGTTTCTCGGTGTGATCCGAGGTCGAACACAGGGACTGTTTTAGGTATTGCATTATACTTGTGATACATGCGACCAGGGGTTTTTTTCAAATTAATAAAAATCTTGTGTACAGGAAATTAAACATTCGATAATGTAAAGTAAAGCGGTAAAAATGCGTTAATAACATAAATTGCATTAAAGTAAAATGTGATAAAGTAAATCTAAGCTAAGATGATACAAGATATAAGTTTCATGATACAAGATACTGAGGTTAAGACTGGCTGTGAAGATTATGCAAAGATCGTGTAATGTGGTGACAAGTCTTATGTACGAAGCAGAAATAGAAAAGATAACTAATATAAACAGCGCAAGTTCCTTAATTGCATTAAAGATATAAGTACTGTTCCGCTTTTCCCTTGGCGTACACATCTCGGTGATCGACCACGTTCCCACATCTCTGTGGTGAAACAGGGATGAACGTAATGAACGCAAGGTTGCTTCCATCTCTGGAAGTACTACTTGCTTTAGTTAACGCATTCTTCTAACCTTTTCTCGACAGATTAGAATGACATCTTCACTTCCGCTCTCACAAGTGAAGATGTCGTCTAGCATGCCTTAGCTAAATGCATTTATCTCATTAGCACAGATTAAGTTACTTGTTTAATACATATTAATTACCAAGGTATTAAGAAAACTTCATGGAGAAATCGATTAATGGAGGAGCAGAAATAGACAGAAAAGTGGTAATGAAAGTGATTGAGACATTCGATAAATCTATTTAACGCCTGATACATGATTTGTGAATGAAGAGATTAAGAAGATGAAATACACTTGATGAAATAGAGTTAAAAACAAATACAAATAAGCGCCAACGTCTTAGCACCAATCTGGATGGAGATTTGCTTGCCGGCATGGATGAAGTGAACAATGGATGAGCTTCCCTCTCAGGCTTGCTCAATCGGTAGCAGGGATCTAAGCACAGAGCTTCACGGTGGGGATTTGGCAGATTCGCATTGAGACTCACCTCTCGGACTTGTCTCTTCTCTTCCGGAATTTCTTTCGATCAGTACTTAGCTCAGCCTTCCTCTCAATAATCCAGCAGTAATTAGCCCTCGTATCAATTATACCCGTATCAAGTATATCTTCTCTGAATTCTATTATAGGTGAAAAGCTTTGACTCTTGGCTTGTGGACCCCACTTTTTGTTATGGAAATTTTGAAGATGGAGGAATAAATATTCCATCTGTTATGCAATCAGACCGTCAAATCTGCATAACGGTTAGTTGTACACGTGTCACAATCCTCCGCGTTTGCGTTGCTCAGCTGCATCTTTCGATCAGTTGCTCGCATGCGGTGTTGTTTTTATTACTGCATGTGGTTGAAATTCAGCTATGAATCGACTGTCGCATTGCGCCATCATTGCGTTAATCGTCTCTTCATTGTTGATTGACGTGCGTAATGTCATAAAGATGCGTATGTTCAGTTTCTCGTTGAGCCTTGATCGCAAGTGGTGACTTGGTTTCCTGCAAAACAGAGTAAAAATATCCTCTTCTACCATCTTGACGATGTAAGTGGGTGTAATTACGATAATTCATAATTATTGTATTTCTGAGCTAATTTTCATACAATCGACGCATAATCCTTCTTTTTTGGCTGCAATAGCTAGATAAGGTAGCATAAATAACTTGTATTTCTACAAGTTATCACACACCCAAATTTAGATATATGCTTGTCCTCAAGCATATCTTCTACTAAGGCAATAAAGCTAAATTCCTCTCCTATATTTTTGCGTCAATTGGCTACTCCAAATGTTACAATTAGGCACATTTCTTAACAACTCAATTTCCTTCTATCCTTGCTAATTCTTAACAAAGCCCTACTTTATTCTTCTATATAACAAAATTCTGCTCAAAAATGCTTTTCTAGTTATTAAAAATAGAATGTTTATCTCTTCTTTGTCAAAACAACTTGATATATCTATATGCGGTGGTCAGACTTTGCGTTATTTATTAGAGACTGTTGGTCATGGTTACACTATTCGTTTTGGTTTGTTCCTACGGGTGTCATGCGAACATCTAACTACGGTTGTGTGCCAATTCCAACTTTAACTCATGGTATTCAGAGGAGTTGTCTCTTACACTCTTTTATTTTCTTTCATATTGCGTTGTTCTTGGAAACCCACCTTCGTTTTGGCTTGCTCCTACGTGTGTCATACGAACATCCAACTACGAGCAGGCTCCTTTCACAACTAAACTCTTATTAGGTTGGGAACATTTTTGAAGTTTTCCCTTGCGCTGACATTGGAGCTTGGAAATTAAAAATATTATTATTTATTTTATTTATTTATTTTTGGAAATGAAAATGAACGCATTTTCATGAAGATCGCATATTCTTGATCTTATCTGGCAGACCTTCCCCACCCCCAAATTTAAAGATAAACAAGTTCCTCATTGCGTTGTTTGGATAGACTAGACAAACACTTAGAATAAAAATTTCAAAAAGAAGGTTTGAGCAGAACTTTGAAAGATAAAAGGTAAAGTACTGCTAAACTAAGAATTAACTAAGTATTGGTCAGAATTTACAAAGTATGGGAAATGTTTCTTAGTATAAACATATATTACATCATGGCAGCGCAATGAATAATGCAAAAGTAAAAGATCGAAACATTGCAAATATTGACAAATGATGATAAAGAAAAAGTCACAGAAAAAAAAGAGTGAATATATACTTATTTGATAGTAACAAAGTATACAAATAATTAAAAATTAACGCAATACGAAAATTATTGCCTATACAAAGAATCAATGAATTTCGCTGTTATCTTAGAAAAACAATGAATTGAATAAAAATATAGAATGGCCGCAAAAATTGTAAAGATTATTACTGAGGAGTAGGAGGATTTTGAGGTGGTACTGCAGGTGCTTCTTCAAAATTCAATTGCTGCCTGAGATGCGGAGGCACCATGGGATCATGAAGATATGCGTGAGAAAATTAAAGTACTCACGGTTCCGCAATCTATCTTTGGTGGCGATGAACTTTATAAATATTGGGTCGAGTATTGATCAACGCCTCCCTTGATATCGTCAATTTGCTCCATTAATACATCAAACCTCTGGTTGAATAAGGCTTGTTGTTGAGTGAAGAGTTATTATTGTTGGGAGAAGAGGGACTGCATTTCAGCTAACTCTGCAGCCAGGGAAGGAATGGAAGGTTGTGCCTGCGATGTCTCGCCAGCATCGTTTTGGGGTTGGGTAGAGGTGCCTTCACCCAAATTGTGTGGGTCATCAATATGCGGCAGTGGAATGGAAGGTTGCGGTGATAAAGTTGCAGGTGAGTAAATTGGTGGGTATGAAGTTGGAGAATTTGGAGTGAGGAGAAGGTTGGTAAAATGCTCAAGGAGTGGAGAAGAAGGTTTTGCGGGTGGGCTCGAAGGGCTTGGATGGAGGATTACTAAGGGTAAAGGGTCCAAAGTTTCTCGATCTTGCGTTGTTTCTTCTTGCGCATTGAGATCGATTGCGGGCCTCTTTAAAGGTAACTCTGGGCAATGAGGGGAGTCTTTGAGGAGCAGCCTCAGGATTTTGATATTGATGAGGCCATGGACTTCCTCCATGGGTTCTGTCACACCCCGCCCTAGACTACTCTCCGAGCCTAAGAAAGGGTGTAACTGCAGCAGTTATCAACCCTTTTGTTGACACTTACTGCCTAATAGCTCTTGCAGAAATAACTTTGATACCAATGAATAAATTCAATAACCAACTGATTAAGTAGGCCCATTTTATTACAACAATGTAACGTTTATACAACTCAAAGGCTTATCAACAAAGTTTACAACAACACCTGTAAAACCCTCCGGGAGTGTAACTGTGGCACGTGCACAAGACCTTGACCTTAGCAGCACCTGGAACTCCTCACTTTCGCTTCCTGGTGGGGGGAGGAGGGGGGGGGGGAAGGGAAACATAAAACATGGAAAACATATCTATAAAGCCCAATGAGTGGTGCCTTTAGATAAACAATAACTTTGTCAACAGAAATATAATTTTGGGAAAGCAATGCATAGTCAATAAGAACATTACCACAAGTTCATTATTATTTTCCAGCCAAACCGCTGGACAATCCCCAGCTAGACCGCTGGTTAAAACAATCAACCCCAGCTTGACCGCTGGTTAAAACAATCAACTCTAGCTTGACCGCTGGTTAAAACAATCAACCCTAGCTTGATAGCTGGTTTATCACATAATATAAACATACATAGTACTTTCACACATATACTAAGATAACAACAATTCCCATCGAAACATTCCCTGTACCCTATTATCCCCAATGTGCACATCGACTATTTTTCCGCTAGTTATACTTAGGTTACTTGACTATATTCCCGCCGGTCGTCAACTGACTATATTCCCACCGATCGAAGCCAACTATATTTTTCCCGTCAAAGTACCTTTTCAAGCATGCTAACTATATATCCCGGTACAATTCAAGTTTCCAACACAAACATACAAGCATATATCTTAACAAGCATAGTAATCAGATAAACACATATCCCTATCATGCCAATTTAACATTATCTCCTATATATATTTACCTATATATAGAATTCATATCCACAATACAAACACACAATAACCATTCACCTTGGTTGGTTAGGAACTTTCCTTTCCGAAGTTCATTAGGTTTCCTTGGTTTCCCTTTTGAATCCTAAATTCCAGATTCAAATATCAGCTTAGATTACTCATAGTTCCAGACCTTATTTTAAGATACTTCCTTCTGCAAACATGTTCTAGACTGTCTAAGGAATCTTACCATAAAATCTTAGCTCATAAATCTTCGTGGTATGTTTGGAATCATCAAAACATTATGGCTGGCCGAGCTTACCCGAAAGCTCGACCCTTCTGTCTTTTCCTCATTCTCCAGCCCGATTCCTTGGAGCTTCTTCTCCGAAAGCCCTACCATGAAAACTAGACTCTTTTAGCTTTCAGATGGCTTTGAAATCAAATCAAACTCATGAGTATTCTGGGAGAACTTCTCGTTCCAACTTGATGCTGCTTTCCAGACTTCACTGTCCAATGCGTCCTCTTTGAACTTCTATGTCCAATGCATGGATTTTGCTCTAAACGCAAGGTTTCCTCAACTTCCCCACTCTTCTTAAACTTATTTTAAGTTGTGATCTGAAGAATGAAGTCTTCGGTATGGCTGGGCACTGGCAAAATGTGTCCTAGCCATGCTCCACGATCACGCTCGTGATAAGGTCAGGTAGTGGCGTTGGCGCAGGATAAAAGCCATCTCCATCAACAAGTCGCCATTTTCTTTCTTTCTGGATGGATGCGCCTTTGCCAACGCGGGCTTGCTGCTTTCCGCGACCGCTTTGCCCTTTGATAACTTGTAGAAATACAAGTTATTTATGCCACCTTATCTAGATATTGCGGCAAAAAATTAGTAAATATGCGTCGATTGTATGAAGATTAGCTTAGAATTACAATAATTATAAATGATTGTAATTACACCTACTAACACCATAAAGATGGAAGACAAGCCGAATTTTACTCTGTTTTGTAGGAAACCAAGTCACCGCTTGTGCTCAAGGCTCACAAGATGCTGATCAACGCATCTCTGTCACATTGTGCCCGTCAATCAACAATGAAGAGACGATTACCGCAATGACAGCGCAATGCGACAGTCGATCCAGAGCTGAATTTCAACCGCATGCGGTAATAAAAATAACACCATATGCGAACTCATGATCGAAAGATGCAGCTGAGCAACGCAAAAGCGGAGGATTGAGACACGTGTACAACTAACGGTTGTGGAGAATTGACGGTCTGATTGCATAACAGAAGGAATAATATCCCTCCATCTTTGGAATTACCATAACCATCAGTGGGGACAACAAGGCCAGAGTCAAAGACCTACACCTATAAATACCCCATAGATTTCAGAGAAAACGTATGCTACTGGATACAAGGCTAAGTGCTGATAAACTGTTGAGAGAAAAGGCTGAGCTGAGTGCTTAAGCGAAGAAATCCGGGAAGAAGACAAGATAAGGCCGAGAGGTGAATCTCAGATCTAACCTGCTGAATAGCCAATCAGAAGCTCTGTGCATATATCTCTACTACCGGTGGAGCAAGCCTGAGAGGGAAGCTCTTCCTACCATCAAATCCATCCTATCCGGCAAGCAGATCTCCATCGAATCAATTCCAAGACATTGGCACTTGTTTGTATCTGTTCTATTTCTTTCATCGTTGTATTTCACTTTATCTTTGTCTCTTCATTCACACACCATGTATCAAACACTTAATAGACATATTAAATGTTTCGATAGCTTTCATATACCATTCTCTGTCTATTTCCATTCCTCCATTAATCACTTTCTCCATGATGTCTTTTTTTTTATCCCCTGATAGTTAATATGAATCAAACAAGTACTTAATCTGTGTTAAAGGTATAAAATTTGTTTAGCTAAGGCATGCTAGATGACATCTTCACCTGTGAGAGCAGAAGTGGAGATGCTATTCTGATCTATCGAGAGAGGGTTAGAAGAATGCGTTAACTAAAGCGAGTAGTATTGCCAGACATGGAAGCAACCTTGCGTTCATTACGTTATTCTCTGTTTCACCATAGACATGTGGGAGCGTGGCCGATCACTGGAAGGTGTACGCCAAGAGAAGAGTGGAACGATATTTCTAGCTTTAACGCAATTGGGAACTTGCACTGTTTATATTATTTATTGTTCTCTTTCTATTCTGTTCATAAGACTTGTCGCCACATTCCACGTTCTTTGCATAACCTTCACAGCTAGCCCTGACCCCAACATCTTGTATCATGAGCCTGTATCTTGTATCATCTAGCTTAGGTTTATTGTATTTCATTTTATTATCGCATTTTTACTACTTTACTTTACGTGACCGTGATTTTAATACTTGTACAAACACACCTTTAAAGATTGAAAAACCTGGTCGCATATATCATGAACATATCACAATAACCTAAAGCAGTCCCTGT
Organism: Benincasa hispida; assembly: GCF_009727055.1. Taxonomy (NCBI): domain Eukaryota; kingdom Viridiplantae; phylum Streptophyta; class Magnoliopsida; order Cucurbitales; family Cucurbitaceae; genus Benincasa; species Benincasa hispida. Next base: position 43,342,812 of record NC_052360.1, on the reverse strand, counting down.
GTTCGACCTCGGATCACACCAAGAAACTTGTAGTGGAATTACACTTGGTTCCATTGTAACGAAACTTGTGACAATCATACCTATCAGCGTTTTCATCATTTCGAGCATAAAACGTCATCAATCATACCTATCAGCGTTTTCATCATTTCGAGCATAAAACGTCATCAATCATACCTATCAGCGTTTTCATCGACAAGCTTATGGTGCCGTTGCCGGGGGACTGGTTAACAGTTTATTGTTTGAGTATTTTTTTGGTATTTTGAAGGATAGATCTCATTGTACTGGCTGTTCAACGTGGAGAGCAGCCTGACGGTTTATGAGTCCTGGTGCTGAACCAGAATTCGAAGCTAACCCTGAGATCGAGCGTACTTTCCACGCAAGGGAACGTCAGAACCGAATTAGGCAAAAGAAGGCGGACAACCATGACAATGCGGTACCGGTTAGAAATCAAGGGGCGGTTCGACCGGCTCAGAATCCTGTCTTCCTGGCGGTTGACAACATCCAATTGCGTAATTATGCGGCACCTAATTTGTATGATTTTTCGCCTAGAATCTCGAGATCGACTGTGGAAGAGAACGCGCGTTTTGAGATTAAGCCGGTCATGCTATAGATGATTTAAAATGCTGGGCAGTTTGGGGGTCTGCAAGGTGAAGACCCACACGCCTATCTGACCAACTTTGTTGAGATGTGCGAAAATTTTTCCTTACCTGGCGTGACCCCAGAGAATATAAGACTGTATCTATTCCGGACACCTTGAGGGACGAGGCTAAGAGGTGGGCTTACTCACTTGAGCCAAATGAAATCACTTCATGGGATCGACTGGTAGAGCGGTTCATCCCACCTGTCGTCAACGCAAGGCGATGAAAGAATGTGTTGAATTTTGAACAGATGGAGAATGAGACCCTAAGCACCGCCTGGGTCCGATTTAGGAGACTGGTGAAAAACTGCCTGCATATCGGGATTCCCGATTACGTCTTGATGGAAACGTTTTATAATAGCCTGAATAAAGCAATGCAGGCTGTTGCTGATGCCTCCGCGACAGGAGGTTTTATGGATAAGACATACACAGAGGCTAAAGTCATCCTCGACCGCATTTCGTAGAATATGGATGACTGGATCGACGATGGATATGGAGGCCGAGGCGCCGAGAGAAGGAAAAGTGAAACAACCGTTGTCCCTGTGGAGACAAGGACCACGTTGGCCGCACAAATGGCCGCGGTGACCTCGATCCTTCAGTTAATGGCAATCAACCAAGAAGCCATTGCTCCACAAACAGCGCAACCCCCTACACCGGCTCAAGTGGCCGCAATCAGTTGTGTCAATTGTGGAGGGGCTCACGGAGCTGACATGTGCCCATTGAACCTTCAACAAGTGTGTGCTATCCAGAACAACCCCTTAAGCAACACTCTTATACACATCTAGATGTGTATAAGAGACAGATCCAGAACAACCCCTTAAGCAACACCTATAATCCGAGCTGGAGAAGCCATCCTAACTTTGGTTGGGGAGGCAATCCCAACCCAGAAGGGCCAGTTAACCATCAAGGGGGTAGTAGAAGGAATCCATCTTTTCACCACAATCAAGGGCAACCAAGACCACACAACCAGTAACCATCATCATCTAACACCTCGGGAAGCTCGTTAGAGACGATGCTGAAGCAATATATGGATAAATATGATGTAGTAATGCAGGCACAAACGTCTTTAATAAGAAATTTGGAGATCCAGGTGGGCCAGCTGGCCTCTGAGCTAAGAAGTTGAACACTGGGAACATTGCCCAGCAATCCAGAAGCCCCGGGATCTACAGGAAAAGAGCAATGTCCTTAAGACATTAAGCAGGCAAGCCTGATCGCCTGCGGAGATGGGGATTGCGATCACTCATGACAATGCAATTTTTGGTCCATATCTCAATACTATGTTTAATGCTTTATTGAATTTCTATCTCCTTAAAATCTGAATTCTGTCTTCAATTCTTCATTTAATTAAATTTTAACTTTATGAATTTATTTCCTCATTTATTTCTTTACATTTAATTCTCTCTCGTCTAAAATTCCTTGACTTTTTCTGTAATTAATGCGATGAACATTAAATGGTGAATGATTGAGTAATAAAGAGAAGATTTGTTGCCGCAAGTCACAGCATTTGCGTTGATGAAAAATATATAATAAAAATAATAAATCAATTAACAACAAGAAAGCAAAGTGAAAATGGACGCATCTTAAACCAGTAAGAAATGCTTTGCATTCACCTAACTCAACTGTATTGAGTTGAGGGGTGTGTTGCGCTCGTATATGACTTTTCCCGTCCTTAGCTAAATGCACTATGTTGAGGTATCCTCCAGAAATGTGTTGGTTAATGGGTGTCTTGCGGGGATATCTGCGTTGTTGCCCATCCTCTGCGAAAATGCAGTTGCATTGGTAAGCACAATGCGTTATTCTTTATCATGCGTCCATTCAAATGAAATATTAAAGAAAAATTCTTTTGGCAATTTGAGGGGAGAGTCTAATCGATTCGTATCCCCATGCAATTATGACTTGGCAGACGAAAGGACAGCTTTATCTGAAAGTCCATAAATGAGGGAGGTGGAACGACGCGCTTGTTGAGCTGCTCGAGGCCTGACACTGCAAAAATTGCGTTGGGCCCCACCACGGCCCAACCTATAAATACGGCCTCCTCCTTCATTGGAAACTCTTTACCTCAGTTTGGCAAACCAGAAACTAAGTGTCTTGCACCCAGACCTTTCTTTCTCCCTAACAGCTCAAGTTTTCACCATACCTTTCCAAGCTCGTATGCATGGCTGACCAAACTCCAAGCCGATCCACTTCACCTTCCACCCCTGACCAAGTAGCCATGCGAGAGACAGCATTCGTTGGAGGAGGTTGCGGGGGAAGCGCAACCAGAAGTGGCTGAAGAGAAGAAGAAGAAGAATAAGAAGAAGAAGAAGACCAATGGAAAGAAGGCTGGGGAGGCTGAATCCTCCCATCATCACAAAGAAAAGAAGAATAGAGAGAAAAAGGATGATGGTGAAAATGAGGAAGCGAAACAGAGGGCTGCGAGCCCTGAGAAGGATGGAGAATCAACCTCCGTAAGGGAGGATAGGGAGGAAACGACATAGTTAATGGAATTGGCGCAGCCCATACCAACGCAAATAGTTGCGACCGATGAAGGAGAAGAAGTAGAGGGAACACCTCTAATATGACATCGTAGGGAGAATGCGCTAAGAGGGTCCACAATTGACCCTCAAAGATTATTTTTGGCTTTAGAAGAGAAGGAGAAAAAAAAGAAAGAAGCGGAAGAGATGCAAGAAAAGATGGAGCCGGGCAAGCTCATCATCGCAGAGGGGAATAGAAAAAGAAGATTGGAGTTTGAGGAGATGCGAAGCAACAATGAGCTTGCCCGACTTGAAGAAATCTGGAAGCACGAGGAGGAACAACTGCTGTTGCAGGCCTCTGAGAAATTTGAAGAAGAATTCGGTTGAGAAGAAAAAGAAGAAGAAGAAGAAGAGAGGAGAAAGAAGGAAGAAGAAGATAGATTATTGTTGGAGGAGAAGAGGAAGAAGCGCGAAGCCAATAAAAAGCGCTTATATAAGAGCAAGGGAAAAGAACTTGCTGAGCTCGAGAAAGAAGAGCAACGCAGAGAGCGGGAAAAGAGAGAACGAAAAGCAGCCGGCCTTGCATTGGCAAAAGGCAAGGCCATAGCAGAAAGCAGCAAACCCGCGGCGGCCAAGAAGCGATCATAAAAAAAAAAGGAGAACGATGATATGTTGATCCAGATGGGCTTCTTTCTTGTGCCGAATCCACTACCTGACCTCATCACGAGCGTAATTGTGGAACATGGGTGGGACACATTCTACCAGTGCCCATCCATCATAGTTCCTCAGGTAGTGCGAAGATTTTACCGCGGGCGGCTACATGGAGATAAAGATGCGGTGACCTTTAAGGGAGAAATAGTATCCTTCAACGCAAGGGACATCAACGAAATTTATCAGATGAAGGACAACCCTGATACACCAGGGAACAAGATGATTGATGATCCCACAAAAGAGTAGATGGAGGATGTGTTGAGGATACTAATGCAACCAAGCACGAAGTGGTCGATCTCGCCTAAAGGCATCCGTACCTTAGAGTCTAAGTCCTTGCTACCGGAGGGGAGGCTCTGGGTTTACTTGGTTAAGAAGCAGTTGATCCCAACAACACATGACAAAATGATATCAAGGGATCAGGTCATGGCCGCATACTGCATAGCCTGCAACATTCCTATCGACGTAAGGCAGCTTTGATCGCGAGGCAGATCAGAGCATTAGTGGGAGCTGTTCGAGGGCGTACTTCTTCCCATGGATCATTTCAAGTCTATGCCTGTCTATGGGTGTAGGCGTTGATGAGGAGTCCATGCTAGAAGTCCATGACCTCATCAACATAAAAATCTTTAGGATGCTCCTCAAAGATTCTCCACATTGCCCCGAGTTGTTCAGCAAAGAGGCCTGCGATTGATTTGAATGCGCCTCAAGAGCCAAGGCCCAAAAGATAGCGAAGAAAAGATAAAGGAAAAGAGAAGTTCTAGGATATCACCAACGCAAAATCCAGAACCTTATGGACCCTCTTCCCTTAGTCAGTCCAGCCTCCAAGCCCTCTGTGAGCCCGCCATGTGCAACCCTCTTCCCCCTTACACGAGCATTTTACAAACCTTCTTCTTGTCCCCAACTCTCCTGTTGTTCACCCAGCAGCCTCACCTTCACCAACAGCTTCATCACCGCAACCCACCATTCCACCTTCACCAACAGCATTTTATAAACCTTCTTCTTGTCCCCAAGTCCACGGCCTATCGATGGAGCAAGCCTGAGAGGGAAGCTCTTCCTACCATCAAATCCATCCTATCCGGCAAGAAGATCTCCATCGAATCAGTGCCAAGACATTGACACTTGTTTGTATATGTTCTATTTCTTTAATCGTTGTATTCCACTTTCTCTTTATCTCTTCATTCACACACCATGTATCAAATGCTTAATAGACATATTAAATGTTTCAATAGCTTTCATATACCATTCTCTGTATATTTCCATTCCTCCATTAATCACTTTCTCCATGATGCCTTTTTTTTTTTCCCTTGATAGTTAATATGAATCAAGCAAGTACTTAATCTGTGTTAAAGGTATAAAATGCGTTTAGCTAAAGCATGCTAGACAACATCTTCACCTGTGAGAGCAGAAGTGAAGATGCCATTCTGATCTATCGAGAGAGGGTTAGAAGAATGCGTTAACTAAAGCGAGTTGTACTTTCAGACATGGAAGCAACCTTGCGTTCATTACATTATTCTCTGTTTCACCATAGACATGTGGGAGCGCGGCCGATTACTGAAAGGTGTACGCCAAGAGTGGAACAGTATTTCTAGCTTCAACGCAATTGGAAACTTGCACTGTTTATATTATTTATTGTTCTCTTTCTATTCTATTCATAAGACTTGTCGCCGCATTCCACGTTCTTTGCATAACCTTCACAGCCAGCCTTGACCCCAGCATCTTGTATCATGAGCCTGTATCTTGTATCATCTAGCTTAGGTTTACTGTATTTCATTTTATTATCGCATTTTTACTGATTTACTTTACTTGACTGCAATTTTAATACTTGTACAAACACGCCTTTAAAGATTGAAAAACCTGGTTGCATATATCATGAACATATCACAATAACCTAAAACAGTCCCTGTGTTCGACCTCAGATCACACCGAGAAACTTGTGGTGGAATTACACTTGGTTCCATCGTAAGGAAACTTTTGACAACGCATGGCATACTACGTGAACATCTATAATTAGCGCATATCTAGTAGTAGTATCACATCATTTCGAGCATAGAACGTCATCAATCATACCTATCAGCATTTTCATCAACACCCCTTCATTTTGTGAAACCTGAATTTTCATTTTTCCTACTTAAGCAGGTGATGAAGGGATTAACTAGGTGAAAGTTAAATCCTATGTTGAAGAAAAAGGAAATTACAAAGTGTTGAATAGATTTTCCTTGAGTAGCTTTGAGTTAAGCTTAAATCCTTGAAAATTGACTAAGTGTGGTCTAGGGTTGATAACTGCTACTGTCACGCCCTTTCCCAGACTTGGAGTGTGGTCTGGGGCGCGGTGTGACACCTTTGGCCAACACAAGGTAGGATTGTTGCCTTTGTTTTCTTTCCCGTTCCTTGCATTGTTCCTTCTTCTCTCGCTCGGTAAGTTCCTTGCCCTTCTTCTTTTGTAAGCGCCTCCTATTAGCTTTGCGCTTATTCTCCTTATCCTCTTCTAATCTCTTTTTCTTTTCTTCCTTCTTATTTTTCTCTTCCTCTTCTTCTTCTCTTTCTTCTCTCTTAAACTCTTCTACAAACTGCTCGGAGGCCAGCAACAAACGTTGTTCCTCCTCGCGCCTTCTTATCTCTTCGAGCCTTGCGAGCTCATTATGATTGCACATTTCCGCATCTTGCTACCTTCTTCTACGATTTCCTTCTGCCATGTTGAGCTTTGTGCGCTCCATTTTCTCCTGTTTCTCCTGTTTCTCCTCCTCTTCTTTTCTCCTTTTTTCCTTTTCTTCTATTGCGTTGATCAAAATTAAAGGGTCAACAGTAGACCCTTGTGGCGCATTCTCTCTGTGACGCCCTCCTCCGTCGTAACCAATTGCGTTGTTTTAGGTTGCATCGGCTCCATCAATTGCATTGTTTCCCCCCTGTCCTCCCTTATAGAGGTTGATTCTCCATCATTTTTCAGGCTCACAACCCTCTTCTTCTTTTCTTCTTTTTTTTTTAGGCTTTTTTCTTCACACCGGCGCATTCTTCTTTCTTCCTTCTCTTTCTTCTTCCTCTCCTTCTTCTCTTCCTCATCTTCATCATCATCCTTCTTATCTTTATTCTTTTTCTCCTTGTGATGATGAGATGACTCAGCTGCTCCAACCTTTCTCCCTTTGCTTTTCTTATTCTTCTTTTCCTCTTCTTCTATTTCCAGTTGCATCTCCATTGCAACCTCATCCACCGTAACTTCAGCCACTGCAATCTCCTCCACCACAACTCTGGATGTTCCGTCATAGGTTTCTGCGTTGGCAGTTACCTCAGGAGTCTCTAAGGCCAGAGTGCCTTTTCCTGCTTCTTCTTCATTCACCACTGTCTCTACCACCACCATTTCTTCATTTACCGCCGTCTCTTTAGTCACCATCACCGTCACCTCCTCTGTGCACAGTGATTGGTTTACAACCCCTACCTCAGGTAATCCTCCTCCTTGCTCCAAATGACTCAGAATGTTGCCAAACATTTCATTGTCATCACGCCTCTTCTTCTCGCACTCAGTTGAGACGGCAGGAGTTCGAACTGGGGTATTTTCAGTGCTGTGCCCCCTCTTGAACAGAGAAGGCCGGATGGACAATGGGTTTCTCCAAGTTCTACTGGTGATTCTCGGGACAGTATGGGGTTGGGCAGCAAGCCTGTGACTGGCAGCAAGGAATGCTGAATCTCGCATGGTGATTTGGTCAGATGAAGGGGTTGATGGTGAGGTAGATTGGTTGGAAGCTTTGTCAACCATGGATGATAAGCTCGGGAGAACTGGAAAATCGTTGGGATGCTGGGGGAAGAAGAAAGCTCTATATGATGGCGCTAGGATTTTTTAGACTGCAAATGAGGTAAAAATCTCACAGACGAGGAAGGGTTCCTATTTATAGGTTGGGCCGCAGTGGGCCCAACGCGATTTTTGCAGCGACAGGCCTCGAGAAGCTCAAAAGGCCCGTCGTTTGAACTTCCCTCATTTATGAAATTTCAGAAAAATGTCGTCTGCAGAGTCATTATTGCTTTGGGATATAAAATAATTGGACTTCTCAAATGCAAAAAGAATTTTCTTTAATAATTTATTCAAATGGACGCAAGATAAAGATTAACGCAATGTGCTCACCAACGCGACTGCATCTTCGCAGAGGACGGGAAACAATGCACCCCCCACAACACACTCCTTAACTAACACATTTCTGGAGGATACATCAACATAGTGCATTTAGCTAAGGATGGGCAAAGGACACATACGCGCGCAACACACCCCTCGATTTTAATGCATTTGAGTTGGATGAACGCAAAACGCGTCTTGCTTGGTTCAAGATGTGTTAATCATCGCCTTGCATACTTTGTTGTTAATTGTTTCATTTTCTTTATTTTATTTTATTATTCATCAACGCAAGTTGCTAAGAATTGCAGCAATAAAATTCTCTTTATTTCTCATTCATTCACCATTTAAAGACTAACACATTAATTACAGAAAAGTTCAAAGAATTAAAGACGGTATAAAAATAAATGCAAAGGGAATAAATGAAGAATTAAATTCATAAAGTCAAGATACGAATTAAATGCAGAAGTAAAGACAAAATTCAAAAATTCAATAAGACAAAAATGAAAGAAAGCATTAAACATAGTTGTGAGATATGGATCGAAAGATGCGTTTCTTTGAATGAGCGCAATTCACATCCCTGCAGGTGGTCCGACTTGCCTGCCCAATGTCCTAGGGACATTGTTCCTTTCCATTGGATCCCGGGGCTTCTGAGTTGCTGGGCAACGTTCCTAGTGCTCTATTTCTCAGCTCAGATGCCAGCTAGCCTACTTGGATCTCCAAGTTTCTAATTGAAGACGCCTGCGCTTGCATTACTACGTCATTTTTGTCCATATATTGTTTAAGCAGGGCCTCCAATGAGCTTCCAGAGGTGTTTAATGATGATGGTAGCTGGTTATGTGATGGCCTTGGTTGCCCCTTGATCGAGTTATGGTGAAAGGGAGGATTCCCTCGACAGCCACTCTAATGGTTGATTGCCCCCCCTTGGTTAGGATTGCCTCCCCACCCGAAGTTAGGATGGCTGCTCCAGCTGGATTGTAGGTGTTGCTGAAGGGGTTGTTTTGGATGGCGCATACTTGCTGGATATTCGATGGGCACATTTCTGCTACATGAGCCCCTCCACAATTAACGCAACTTATTGCGGCCACTTGAGCCGGTGCAGTAGGTTGCGCTGATTGTTGGGATATGGCTTCTTAATTGATTGCCATCGATTAAAGGATCAAGGTCACCACGGCCATTTGAGCAACCAACATGGTCATTGTCTCCGCAGGGACAATGGCAGTTTCATTCTTTCTTCTTTCGGTGCCTCGACCTCCATAGCCATCATCAATCCAATCATCCATGTTCTGCGATATGCGGGCAAGGATGACTTTAGCCTCAGTATACGTTTTTTCCATAAAACCTCAAGCCGCGGAGGCGTCAGCAATAGCCTGCGTTGATCTATTCAGGCCATTATAAAAGGTTTCCATCAACATGCAATCGAGTGTCCCGATATGCGGGCAGTTTTTCACATATCTTCTAAATCGCACCCAGGCGGTGCTCAGGGTCTCATTCTCCATTTGTTCAAAGCTCAGCACATGCTTTCATCACCTTGCGTTGATGGCCGGTGGGAAGAACTTCTTGGCTTCATCCCTTAAGGTGTAAGGGAATAGATACAGTTTAATACTCTCCAAGGTTATGCCAGGCAGTGAGAAGTTGCTGCACATTTCGACAAAGCTGGTCAAGTGGGCATGCGGGTCTTCACCTTGCAGACCCCCAAATTGCCCTGCATTTTGGATCATTTGTAGCATGATCGACTTTATTTCGAACCTTGCGTTCTTCTCAACAGTAGGCCTCGAAATCCCAGGCGAAAAATTATACAGGTTGGGTGCCGCATATTTCCTCAAGGGGATGTTGCAATCAGTAGCTAGGAAGACAGGATCCTGCACTGGCCTAACAGCCTCTTGATTTACTACGGGAACTGCATTGTCGTTATTATCTGCCATATTCGCTGCTTTCTTTCGTCTTATCCGATTCTGACGTGCCCGTGCGTGAAAGGTACACTCCATCTCAGGGTCAGCATCGAATTCTGGTTCAGCACCAGTACTCATAAACCGTCAAGCTGATCTCCACATTGAACAACCAGTACAACGAGATATGTTCTGCAAATACCACAAACACACTCAAACAATAAACCGTTAACCAATCCCCAACAACGGTGCCAAAAACTTGTAAACGCAGAATGTAATCTTAGGTGCCATAAACTTGTAAATGCAAAATGTAATCTTATGCGTCATAAACTTGTAACGACATAGATTTTATGCGATGATATGTGATACTACTTCTAGATATGCGTTATTAACAAATTTTCTTGTAGTATGTTGTGCGTTATCACAAGTTTCCTTGCGTTGAAACCAAGTATAATTCCACCACAAGTTTCTCGGTGTGATCCGAGGTCGAACACAGGGACTGTTTTAGGATATTGTGTTATGCTTGTGATACACGTGACCAGGGGTTTTTTTCAAATTAATAAAGATCTTGTGTACAGGAAATTAAACATGCGATAATGTAAAGCGGTAAAAATGTATTAATAACATAAATTGCATTAATGTAAAATGCGATAAAGTAAATCTAAGCTAAGATGATACAAGATATAAGTTTCATGATACAAGATACTGAGGTCAAGGCTGGCTGTGAAGATTATGTAAAGATCGTGTAATGTGGTGACAAGTTTTATGTACGAAGTAGAAACAGAAAAAGATAACTAATATAAACAGCACAAGTTCCTTAATTGCGTTAAAGATATAAGTACTGTTTCATTTTTCCCTTGGCGTACACCTCTCGGTGATCGGCCATGTTCCCACATCTCTGTGGTGAAACAGGGATGAACGTAATGAACGCAAGGTTGCTTCCATCTCTGGAAGTACTACTCGCTTTAGTTAACACATTCTTCTAACCTTCTCTCGACAGATCAGAATGACATCTTCACTTCTGCTCTCACAGATGAAGATGCCATCTAGCATGCCTTAGCTAAACGTATTTATCTCATTAGCACAGATTAAGTTATTTGTTTAATCCAAATTAATTACCAAGGTATTAAGAAAACTTCATGGAGAAATCGATTAATGGAGGAGCGAAAATAGATAGAAAAGTGGTAATGGAAGTGATCGAGACATTCAATAAATCTATTTAGCGTCTGATACATGATTTGTGAATGAAAAGATTAAGAAGATGAAATACAGTTGATGAAATAGAGTTAGAAACAAATACACATAAGCGCCAACGTCTTAGCACCGATCTGGATGGAGATTTGCTTTCCGACATGGATGACGTGAACAAATGGATGAGCTTCCCTCTCAGGCTTGCTCAACCGATAGTAGGGATCTAAGCACAGAGCTTCACGGCAGGGATCTGGAAGATTCGCACTGAGACTCACCTCTCGACCTTGTCTCTTCTCTTCCCAGATTTTTTCCGATCAATACTCAACTCATCCTTCCTCTCAATAATCCAGCAGCAATTAGCCCTCGTATCAATTATACCTGTATCAAGTATATCTTTTCTGAATTCTATGGGGGTATTTATAGGTGACAAGCTTTGACTATTGGCTTATGAACCCCACTTCTTGTTATGGAAATTCCAAAGATGGAAGAATAAATAATCAGACCATCAAATTTGCACAACGATTAGTTGTACACATGTCACAATCCTCCGCATTTGCATTGCTTAGTTGCGTCTTTCGATCGGTTGCTCGCATGCAGTGTTGTTTTTATTACCGCACGCGGTTGAAATTCAGCTCTGAATCGACTGTTGCATTACGCCGTCATTGCGTTAATCGTCTCTTCATTGTTGATTGACGGGCACAATATAACAGAGATGCGTTGTTCAATTTCTCATTGAGCCTTGATCACAAGCGGTGACTTGGTTTCCTACAAAACAGAGTAAAAATATCCTCTTCTACCAATTGACGACGTGAGTGGGTGTAATTGCGATAATTCATAATTATTGTATTTCTGAGCTAATTTTCATACAATAGATAAATGAAGCTTGGCTCTCTATGTATTCTAGATAAGGCAGCATAAATAACTTGTATTTCTACAAGTTATCAACACCTCTCCATGTATTCATGTATATCTTTCAGTGAATTTGCAGAAACCATTTATAGGTGAAGCTTGGCTCTTTGAATGTGTGGTCCCCACTGTATGGTTATGGTAGTTCCTGATATGGCGGAATGAGAAATTCCTTCTGTTACGCAATCAACTCGTCAGAAATGTATAACTGAAAGCTGTACATTTGTCAGAATCTTCCATAAATGCGTTGCTCTTCACATCTTCGATCGATCGCCACATGCGGTGTTATTTTTTATTACTGCATGCGGTTGAAATTGCGTAATCACTAGAGCTCTTAATCGATTGTCGCATGCGCTGTCATTGCGTTGATCATCTCTTTGTTCTCCATTGATGGGCGCAATGCAAAATAGATGCGTTGTTCATTTTTTCTTTGAGCCATGAACGCATGCGGTGACTGATTTTCTGCAAAACAGAAACTGAAACATTATACTCTACCATCACAATGGTGTTAGTGGGTGTATTGACGAAATTTCCATTTCTTAGCCAATTTCTATACTATTGACACAACTTTTCTTTCTTTTTGCCGCAATATCTAAATAAAACAGTATAAATAACTTGTATTTCTACAAGTCATTAGCGTCAGCGCTACATGATGGGCATCAGTGTGCTATGCATTGGGCGAGATCGTCGGGTTATAAGCATCAGCGTGAGGTCACTAAACGATGAGCTAAACGATGGGGCAGTGAGCTAAACGATTGGACTTGTATTGATCGGCATTAATCACCGATTAAAAATACCAGATGTTTTTAGCACCTGATTTAACTACATGAAAAATGAAGTGTCACGCTATGCTTTAATGAGAAGCGGTGGAAATCAGTATAAAAAGAAGAGGTCAAACTTCAAACGATAAGTTTGATCAATTCCTCCGCGCACATTTAGAGTTCTTGGTGTCGTTGGAAAGTTATGAGCTTTCAGAGGTGACACTGCTGGAAGAAGACCTCATCGGAATAAGGCCAGAGAAGGAGAAAAAGGACCAGAGGTTCTGTTCTCAGGTGAATCCGGGCCAGCGTTAACGAATTGAGTCTCTAGGACAGACCACGGGGAGTCGGAAGCTAAAATTTTGAGGTAAGATTTTAAGACAATTTGTAACAAGTTTTTAAAAGAAAATATGTTGAGATGAGCTCTGTAATTCCAGTAACTAATTTCGTAAGTTGAATCTTGAATTTTATGAACAAGCAGGCAGCTGCTTGAGTTGAATAAGTTGACAGTTTGAAGAAAACGCTTGGACAGACCAAGGGCTGAGCTTTTCCATGCATTAGACCTGCTGTGTAGGTCGGTGAGAGCTTACAGTGAAGTCTTGGATGCATAATCAGCCTTGAGGACGACCATATGCAACTGTAAGAACACTTAGAGAGAAAAGTGTTCGTTGCATAAGTGGTGTTGCGTTTGTGAAGAGCGGTTGGAAGCTTTGCATGAGCCAAATCTCAAAGAAATTCCTAAGTGTTTAAACCTACAACAAGGTGCGTTTTTGTGAAAGTCTTCAAGAGAAAGGCTAAACGTGAAGCTTACTTAAGGGTTAGTCTCAAAAGGGAGACTTATGCTAGTAGCAAATATATGCTTTTGTGTCCACAGGATTGACACCAGTAATAGAAGCATATCTACTCTTGAGGGATAGTTCTAAAAGGTTTGAATGACTAAATATTTACAATATTTTAAAGAAACCATGTTTTAAAGAAAGATTATTCTCATGCTAGCTATTTTTACAAATTAATTTCCAAGCAAACCATCAGTTATGTTTTAAACGCATACCATGTATGAAAGTTTATTGAAAAACTATTTATGTGTGTTTAATTACACAAAGCATGCATTAGAATCTTTAAAGACATGTCTTCTATGCGTTATGCTTTACATGCTTTAAAGAGAAAGTCATTATATGACTAGTTTTACTTGAAACTCGATACCGAGAGACATTTAAAAGATAAGCAGCTCGATATTGAGGGACAAGTTTTGAGAAGTTATCTGAGTAAAAGTACCTAAGGTATGACGGTACTTAGTTATGGCCATGTAAACGTAAGTAGTTAAAGTCAGAGATTGAGCAAAAGGGTTCTCTCTTGACTAGCAGTTAACGTTGGGATTTAACCATAGTAGGGTTATTCTCAACTAAGGAACAGTTTAATGTTTTATGATGAAAACAACTTTATATGCTTTATGCTTGGAAAACGTTTATATTGCAGTACAAGGTTACTGTAGAAATTTATATTTCAGTTTAATCTCTTTGTTGAGACTTTTGCATGAGAATCAGTTTTCTTTCCTAAGTCACTCACTGGGCTAGCAAGCTCATCCCGTTTTCAAATGTTTTCCTTTCCCCCAGGTAGTGGTCAAATCCTCAAGAGGTAGTTCAGCATTTGCTCTGCCACTCAAGGATAAAAGTTATTGTATCCTGTCTGTTTGGTAGTTACTATAAATATTGTACACATGTTACCGTTGTTCATATAGGGGCTAAGGTTTTGGGTATCGAGACTTATGAAACTAGCAATGTAATTTCTCTAAATATGTTGTGTGTTAACACTTAATGTTTGTTGATTATGGAAAATCTCCTCCTACCTTGTACATATGATTTTATTCCATGTAATTAGGTTTTATTTTTATTCTTACATTATGTACAATTTTTTACTGTTATAGGTTTTTCCATACTTAGCTATCATAGTTGTATATATAAGGGGTGCTCCCTCTTATAAAATGAACACAAGAAATAAAAAGAAAGAGTTATGTATTTCAACATGGTATCAGAGCCATCTCTTTGAGTCTTTTCTATTGGTTTCATGTCCGAAACCCTAGAAAAGAAAAACACAGAACATTGAAATCTCAAACATACCGTTTTCGTTGAAGCAGTACATCAGAGTGTTTGGAGCTTCACGTCCGAAGAAAATTCGTACTCCAAATCTCACGAACAACTGGTACTAATTGAAGCATTCCCAGCCAAAAACACATTCTTCCATTGACGACCACGAAGCTCGTTCATCAACCGAAAGTCGTCAATTGTGGCTCAAAGTCATCGACCGAGGGTGCGGATTCTTGTAAGCGTCTTCTCCAATCGTGGGTGGTCGCTGATCGTGGATGCAGAGTGACGATTAACTACTGAACCAAGTCGGATCGTGGTAAGGAAGATCGTGACAAATTCGAGCAGGCTTTAAACCTAATCGGGTCGGTAAGTTTTGTCAACTTGATCGGGTCGGGTTTGGAGCAGCTCTTTGGAACCGGATCTGGAGCAGTGTTTTTCCGGGTTTTTTGTTAACCTAATCAGGTCGATAAACCAGGTCTGGAGCAGTTCATTAAAACCGGGTCTGGAGCAGCGTTTTTCATTTTTTGTTAACCTAATGGGTTGATAAACCGGATCTAGGACAATATTTGACAAAAACGGGATCTGGAAAGGTTTTTTTTATAAGTTTTCCTTTTTATTTTCCCCCATTTCATCCTTAATTTCTTGTTTTGCCAATCATCTATTTTTCTATGGAATCCATAAATTCTAACAATGCTAAAGGGACCATTCTTCAAATCACTAATCACAAATTAAATGGAAGGAATTATCTACATTGGTCACAATCAGTCATGACATTCATATGTGGAAAAGGAAAGGAAGACTACCTGTCAAACAAAATTCCTATCCCAGACCAAACTGATCAAAGATACAAGACATGGAAAGCGGAGAATAATATGGTTATGTCATGGATAATCAATTCCATGACGACCGAGATTGGTGAAGGATTTTTACTATTCTCAACTGCAAGCGAAATTTGGGAAACAGCCCGTGAAACTTATTCTGACCAAGAAAATATGAACTCGTATTCACTCAGAATTATCCTTAGATCTGCATAGGTGAGGGCAGCTCAATATCGCTGTCCCAATAAGCCTCTCATTTCAGGGGTAAGATCGGGTGGATAGCTGGGAACATAGGGTGCAAGACGAAATTCACTCCTACCCGTTATAGGGACAGTAGATAGGTTGTTTCCTTTAGTACTGAATCCAGGTCTTGAACAAGAGGCCCCACCCTCTCCTTGGCCCGAGAGGGATTACGTTTATAGGTTGGACTTTAAACCAATTATTCATTAGAGGATCAGTGGAACTTAAGGAACAAGATGTAGTCTTGGGGGTAAAACGGTTTTTATGACCTAGTCGAGATTACGAACAACATGTGAATGATTAACTTACTAATCATGGTTATATAAAATGGATACAAATATATCTATAGTGAGGGGAGTGCAACTACAGAAGTTTAGTAGAATGACCCGTTAGTTAATGAATGTTGATTAGCTCCGCCTAAAGAGTTTAGCTAGCTAATCTCGGATCGTTGGAGCCCATGATCTATAGGTCCATTAGGTTCCCTACTAGCTCATATGGAATAAACTTAGAACAGTATGATAGAATAATTCGAATTGTTCGAATTAGAGAGAGAGAAACCGACAAGTATATGTGATATAGTGGTCGGGTTTTTCAGCTTAGAAATACAGCTTTAATATTTAAATATGATTTAAATATGAAGTATATGAATATGTTCATATTCGGAAGCTCGAAAATATTGGAAATGGTCAAAGTTGTAAAAGGTCAAAGAGTTGTTTTTTGACTTTGAAAAGTCAAACTTTGACCGACCTTATATTCAAATGTGATTTGAATTTTGAAAAAATGAATGCAGATTCATGCTCGGGAGGTCAAAATTAGTCAACATGGATAAAATCATAAAAATCCAAAATTTTGATGACCAAATGACTATTTTGCACTTTGACTATAGTTAGTGGAAAAATCCAAACTTTTGTTGGATAATTCCACTAACAAAATAGTGGGCTAGGTGTTGGCTTATAGTGGAGACATTAAGCCCACTAAGTGAGGGGATTCTAGGTGTTGGGTTTTTATGAAGTTTTTTCATGCAATTGTTGCATGCCTTTTTTCTATAAATTGAACTTTTCAATTTAGTTAAAAGACTTTTTCCATTTTGAAATTTAGTTTTTTTATATTTGGGCTGGAAAATTATAATTTTGTGAAAAACAAAGGAAACACCCAAACCTACTCAAAATTCCATTCCTTTTTCTCATCTATTTTCTCTCTCTCGGTTCTCTTCATCCACCGGGTCCCACAACTCGGTTCTGAGTCCAGAGGATAGTAGGTCAACTCTAGTGGTGGTCCAGAAGAGTTCGGGTCGAGATTCAATGAGGAGAATCGGCTTTCGAGAGCTTCAAAGGTAACATCTCTACACTTTTAATTCACTGTTTTTTCCTTCATGATGCATGCTTATTTCCTTTAATTTAAGAGCAATTAAAGTGCAATTAGGTCCTAATTCCGCTGCGTATGTCTCGTGTTCCATCAAATATGGCCTGCTTTATAGATGTTACAAATGTTGTAAAGTACTACAAATGATCTGATCCTGATCGTTCATGTGGAGACATGTGAACAGATATATTCTATATAAAGAAGTTTGTATAAGACCAGACCACGAAATGTTTAGTCTTATTATATAACGCCGTTCATAATAGAGACTTACATTTCACTAGCTTGGCCAGAGGTTATATGACCTGAATCCTGAGTGAATTGTAAACTCCTGCTTATGAGGGCAGTCCCTTGATTTGTATGGATGAGGGTGGCCAGATCGCCAACTCAACAAGCCTACCATTTTGTGGATTAGTCTGATTGGAGAGCTGGGAACACAGCTACACAAGAAAGAATTCACTCCTTCCCCAATGTCGAGACGAGTCGATAAATTGCTCCCTTAAAGGTTGATTTCGGGGCTTGAACAATTTGGCCCACACCATTTCCTGGCCTGAGAGGGATTTGATCATGGTTGGACTATGATTTATTATTCATTAGAGGGATTGGCGGTACCTAATGAGTTAAATGTAATTACAGGGGCAAAACGGTAATCTTGGTCCAATTATACTTATGAGAAATTTGTGAAGGGTCATCTTACTGTTGATTGGTTATATCCAATGGACATAGAAATATATTTGTAGTGCAAAGAGTGCAACTGTCGATCATTATTGAAGTGTTCGACAGTTAACGGATGGTGGATAATTTAATTAAAGAGTTTAATTAATTATTCACATATTATTGGAGCTTCAAGCTACAGGTCCATGAGATCTCCTCTGTAGCTCAACACGAATTAATGAGAATCAATTTTTGGATTAATTTGAATTGTTCAAATTAATTGAGGAAATTAATTATATGTGATATAATTAATTTAATCTAGATATATGATATAATTACTATAATGTATTTGATACATTAATATAATATTTACTTGAGAGGAAATAAATATTTGAATATGATTCAAATATTAATTATAGGAATTTGATTCATATATTCAATTTAATATAAATGGCATTTATAGAAAATGATTGATTAGAGAATTAAAACTATAGGTTATATTGTATATGATGCAATATTAGACTATAGGTTGTATGTTATATATGATACAACATCTGGTTATATATATATATATATATATAATGGTTTCAACTATAAACTAAAATTAATTTATTTTTATTTTTTAAAATTTGATGGGAGGGAAATAACTTCCCTCCCCTATTCTCTCTCAACTACTACATGATAGCAGGGCAGTTTTTTGTTCTTCTTATCCAATGTGTGTTTTATAAAGAAGAACGAAAAAGAATTTTTTTCCAGAAAAGTTAGAACCTCCCCTCCATCTCCTCTCTACTCTATCATTCCCTCTCTTCCAAAATAGCGAGAGCCCATACCTTCTGGATTCTCATCCAAAAAAATACAAAGAGATTCTCGTGGTGGTGTTCCTATCGATTCGAAGGTTTTTACTTGAAGAACGGTCTTCAAAGATAACGGTTTTTGAAACCCAAATTTTACTTTTCTGTAATTTAGTGCGAGCATGGTGTAAATTCATTAGATGCATAATTTCTGTATGTGTTTGCCGTAAATTCAATGTTCGGTAAATTTTGGGTTTGGGTCCAATCCCATATTCTGCTCAAGGACCTTCAATGGTTCTTTCAACTTTAGTCCTATTGGGTTCTATAGAGGCCATCTAAGACTAAGAACATGCGCATTATGATTGGGATTTCTGTAATTTAGTGTGAGCATGGTGTAAATTTATTAGATGCATAATTTCTGTATGTGTTATTTGTAAATTTAATGTTCTGTAAATAAGTTTGGGTCCGATCTCGTGTTCTGCTCAAGGACCTTCAATGGTTCTTTCAGCTTTAGTCCTATTGGGTTCTATAGAGGCCATCTAAGACTAAGAACATGCACATTATGATTGGGGTTCCCATTGTATGATTAACCAATTAATTAATTTTATCTTTGAACCTAGTTAAAGCATGCATTGTAAGGTAGCTATAGAATACATGATCAACTAATTGTTACTTAGGTGATCCAAGCTAGACGAGAAGCAGGGTGACACACATCTGTAAAGAAATATGCAATCCATAAACATGCATCAGGAAGTTAAATAATATTCAAAGATTCATTAATCAAAATACAATCAGACCATTGAACAAAAAATTCACAAAATAAACATAAGTTCTTGCTTTCAAAACTAGATAGAACTACATAACTCCACAATCCATAGACCTTAGAAAGGGAGCTCCATTCCAAGATTACAAACCAAAATAATTACAAACCTCGCCTAAAGATGATAGAAGTATGATGAGAAAAAAGAAAACAAAATTAAAGCATGGCTCCGCTACGCCAGCTCTTGGGGGCAATTTTATCTTCTTGCATCTTTTGGAGCTCTGGTTGCCCAATTCACTCCTACTAGCTCCAAATCAACCTCGAATGGATTGTATAACTCTGAAATGCATGTTTTGCTCGAGAACCTACAGTAATAGACATTTAAACACATTGTACCTAACAAGAAAGTGAGATTAAAGACATAAAATTTGCTCCTTTCGAGAGCTAACAAAGTTTTATATGTGATGACATGCAGAAATGCATGTCATCTTATGCCTTTTACTTAGAATTATGAAGGTTGTTAAGTAGAATATGCGACAATTGTGCTAGGAATTCATGAGAAAATGAGTTTGCGTCGATCAGCATTAAAGAATCTCGGCTAACCCATTATTATGCGTTCAATGTTCTATTTTTGTAGCTAATGCAGGAAGTGGACGCAAACGTGGAAACCGGACCACCACATAGACGACCGCATGCGGAGAAACTCTCCATCACAAAGGCAAACACATTCGATCAACGCATGGATGTTGCGGTGATAAGCCGCATGTGTCCATCACATGGGAATTGCGCTCGTCAAGCGATTGCAGTTATCGTGTAGAGTTTCAGTATTAACCGAATACGGTCATTGAATGATTGCAGCTACACGATAATGCATACTAATGGAAGCAGCGCAAGGTGGTGAAATGGATGCACCAACGCATCTACCTTGAGAAAATCAAAAGTTGATGTTGAAATTTCACCTACCACACCTTTAGCGGCAGAGGTTCAGAAAAGGACTAACGCGCCAAATGTCAAAATCAGAACAGTCCATTAATGCTTTCGGCGATCCAAGCTCTATAAATAGAAGCCGCTGAGTAGAATTCCAACTTATCTGGGGATTATCCTTGTGGTCTAGGGATTACCCCTGCAACCCAAGGTTTTCCCTGCGATCCAGAAAAAATGCGTGAGAAGATGCTTGAGAGTTCTTCACCTTCTTCATCCATTCCGAGTGACGACCGGAGCCTTCGATTGAAGCTAGCACTCGGGAGAGTCAACTCCACCACCCATCCATGGCACCACTGGCAACCTTGACGCACATCCGCTGGAAGCAAGTCTTTGCTTCCAGCCGGTCATTTCATTTTCCTTTCTTTTCTTATATTGTATTGTATGACATTTTGTGATTAAGGAATTAATACAATTTGTTTTCAATGCATTTCTCTGTTTCCTTCGACTCCACCTCCATCTTCTTTGCTTAGCATCTTTACTTTCATTGCAAAACTTAGTGAGATTGCTTGGGTATCGCATACTTAGTCATGTGGATTAGGGATATGAAGCATGTAGCAACCCACTGAGAGGTATTCGTTGTGTGAGTGTGTGAGTAACCTTATTTGCTTAGTGTGAAGCTGCGGCAATGCCTGTCTATAGGTTAACACATTGCTTGTCCATGAGTAAAGTCAGCAACAACTAACTGCCCGAGAGGGTAAGTGGTTGGTCGCATTAAGCAATGTATGCATTGTTCACTAGAGATGGGAATAATCTTAGGTCAGCCAAGTTCATGCGGTTACCTTGTCCTACGAGCGCATCATTCATCATTTAGGAATACTTGAGAGAGTAGTCTAAAACCTAAATATAAGACTCGAGAGAGCGGATTGGAATGCATAGGCAAGAATGGGGAACTTACAGATAAGCTTCGTTTGCTATCACACAGCGTAACGCCCTACAAATATGATATTGCATGCATCTAGAAAGTAGGATAAGGTGTCATGTGGCAACCATGTTCATTTGGTGAGAGCTAGTGAGCGGGTTATGGAGGTCTAGGCAGGCATAGGCTTCTCGGCAATATCGCAGATACATCGCATACATCCTAGAGTTAGATTCACGTGTGTGTAGCATGATTGCATGCCTTGCGTTGACTAAGATTGCCCTTGCAGTTACTCTTAGAGGGTGCAATGAAAAAATCTCCGCATTTTATCTATCTTTCCCATTCATTTGTTTCATGTCAAGAGTTGTCGTTTCTCTACCTCTCATGCATATTCTCATTGTGTTGTCTGTTAGTTAGGATTAGGAGTAGGATTAACTTAGCAACCCCTCCAACATTCTTTTATTTAAACTGCCACATGCACATCACCGCAAGTCAATGATTGAGGCACTGGATTGCGGAGGTGTTACACGAAGAAACAACTTATCTTATTCGATCACCGCAATCCAAAGAAGATAGATTACCGCAAAGAAGGATGCGTCAATACACAATGCGGGCGATAGTGCAAATTTGAGGATTGTATTCTTCCTTCACTTTTTTTTCAAATTTCGCTCTATCGCATCGCATTTTAGTTTTAAAAGTTTTATCATCGAATCCTCTATGATTACCGCAATCATTTGACATGGATAAATTTAGTAAGTACCGCATACTGTCTCTTTGCCAATTATGATTTCAATGATGAAAAATATGCTTCTATTTCTTTCATATATACTAAAGTCAACTTAACTTTAAGATAGGCACCTCATGAAATATTTCTAGAAGATAGGGGTTAGCTAGCTTTCGTTCAAACTCTCTTTACGAAGCTTTCTAAGAACATCGCATGACTTCTTTCAATCTTTTGGCAATGGGGACATTGCCGTATTTTAAATTGGGGGTGAGATATTTATTTCCGACCTTGCTATTCTAAAAAAAAAAAAAAAAAAAAAGAGAAACATTTTGAGAATAACAACTCCATTGTCAACGCAATGGGGAAACCCATGTTGATAAGAGTTAAGTTGTGAAGGGCACTTACCCGTAGTTGGATGTCCGCATGACACACGTGGGGGCAAGCCAAAATGAAAGTAAGTCACCTGGATCAATGCATAAATAAATGACCGCAACTCCGCTGCCAAGTAGGCATGAGTTTAGTCTGAGGAAGAGCACATTGCTCGTAGTTCGATGTCTGCATGACACACGTGGGGGCAAGCCAAAATGAAGGCAAGGCACTTGGATCAGCGCAAGGTCAGAAAAAAATAATAAAGTCAAGAAATATGCAAGGATAAAAAATCAATTGACACCCCGGTGGAAAAGTTTTCTTTTTGAAATAAATCATACAATGTCCCGGAATTTAGTAAAGTCCTTTTGAAGCTTAAGTTTTCAATCCCTAGAACTTAGAAATATTTTAAGAAGAGACTTGAATAAGACTTGAAGAAATTTTGGTATATAGGATTTGAACGAAGTATCCTTATGAAATCTAGGAAAAGAACATTGCAGTAGACTTGCTAAAGGAAGTCTTTAGCTTATGCTTGAGAACAAGCATTGTTTAAATTTGGGGGTGTGATAACGGGCAGAAATGCATGTTATCATAGTGCTAAGTTCTTAAACAATGATGGCTTG
The DNA here is from genome assembly GCF_009727055.1 of Benincasa hispida. Classification (NCBI taxonomy): domain Eukaryota; kingdom Viridiplantae; phylum Streptophyta; class Magnoliopsida; order Cucurbitales; family Cucurbitaceae; genus Benincasa; species Benincasa hispida. The sequence goes on along the minus strand of NC_052360.1, from coordinate 43,319,915 downwards.
CGTTGATAAAAGATGTTAAATTGCATCCAAAAAGCATCAATTTCATAATATTGCGGTCGCATGCGTTCATCGCATAGAAAATTGCGATCATAGGAAATCATTGGTCGAGCGTAGCATTATCACAAGGCTTTGTGGTGATTCTGTTTGCAAACATTCGATCAAGAAGGATTGGCACAACTTGGTGGGCGCATCTGGGCGAAAGGCATAATTAATCCCGATGGGACAAAAAGCTGATGACAGTCGAATCCGAATTCAGCTGACAGTCGCTAATGATAACAAGTACATTCAGCTTTTCGGTGACAAATATTCGGCGCATCAGTTAGGGAATTTAAGCCATCCCATCTGAGCAATCATAAGAGAGAAGCCGCCTTCACCCCGAAGCTCTATAAATACCAAAGGCATTCTTCAGAAAAGGGGTTCACCTGTTAGAAAAATCATCAGTTAACTTAGCACGCCTTTGTCCATAGTTTTTCCTTTTTATTTTAAGGCAGAGCAAGAGAAGAGTAAAGATGCCAGAAATCGCTCAGGGAAACTCAAGAGAGAACCTTGAGGCGTAGTCGCAGAGAGCGGGCCGACTCTCGCGAGAGCGAGATTATCTTTTGAACACGAGTAGAAAAACAGTGTAAAAGCCTAGGCAGCAAGAGATTGCTACCAGGCTCTTTATTCTATTCTTGCATTGTTATTTTGTACTTCATCTTTATATCTATACAATGGAAGTTCTTATTCTACATCTGTTCACTCTCTTAGCACGCATGAGTAGCTAAACTAGTCGAATGGGTTGAGAAGAACTACGCTAACATGACCTAGGAAGTTCATTGCTTGCGATTATCTTGTGTTATGCTGTGCCAAATACCCCTTTAGAGCTACTCGAGAGAGAGTCTGAAGAAAGAACCTAAGACTCGAGAGAGCTAGGTTAGAATCTAGATTTGAGAGAGCATTTCATCCAACATGCATACAACAGTAAACCACCTCTCGGTGCGAATGCCACTTCTTCTAAAGCTAGAACGCATGCGATATATGTGATAAGTCTATAAGACCTACACATGAGCCTCTATTCTTATTTATGTGATGACAAAATTGCACATACACAAATAAGGCGACCACATAATATCATTCACATCTCTAAGATGCATGCGATGCAGGTTGACAAATAGAGCTTATCTCTAGGTCCTTATCTCTTGTTTATGCAGTTCTAATGTTGCTCTCTCAAGTCTAGATTCTAACCTAGCTCTCTCGAGTCTTAGGTTCTTTCTCTAGACTCTCTCTCGAGTAGCTATAAAGGGGTATTTGGCACAGCATAACACAAGATAATTGCAAGCAATGAACTTCCTAGGTCATGTTAGCGTAGTTCTTCTACACCTCAAAAGAGGTATTTGGCACAGCATAACAAAAGATAATCTCGCTCTCGCGAGAGTCGGCTCACTCTCTGCTTCTACGCCTCAAGGTTTTCTCTCGAGTTATCCTGAGCGATTTTCGGCGTCTTTACTCTTCTCTTGCTCCGTCTTAAAATAAAAAGGAAAAACTATGGACAAAGGCGTGCTAAGCTAAGTGATGAATTTTCTAACTGGTGAACCCCTTTTCTGAAGGATGCCTTTGGTATTTATAGAGCTTCGGGGTGAAGGCGGCTTCTCTCTTATGATTGCTCAGATGGGATGGCTTTAATTCCCTGACTGATGCGCCAAATATTTGTCACCGAAAAGCTGAATGTACTTGTTATCGTTAGCGGCTGTCAGTTTAATTCGGATTCGACCGTCATCAGCTTTTTGTCCCATCGCGATTAATTATGCCTTTCACCCAGATGCGCCCACCAAGTTGTGGCAATCCTTCTTGAGCGAATGTTTGCGAACACAATTACCGCAAAGCCTTATGGTAATGTTGTGCTCGACCAAGGATTTCCTATGATCGCAATTTTCACCTTGCGTCAATGCATATTCTGCATAAAAAATACAAAAATAAACTATTTCTATGCGATGAATGCATGCGACTGCAATATTATGAAATTGATGCTTTTTGGACGTAATCTAACATCTTTTATCAACGCAAGCCAACATTGTTTAAGAACCTAGTACTGTGATAACGTGCATTTCTGCCCGTTATCAATATGGTGGGCTATGACCATAATCTGTAGGATTGTATCAACAACAGCGGAAGAACAAGGATCATCTAGGCATTCAAATTCACTAATTTTGGCATAATATAAAGCATGCTTCTGCAGGGAAAATGGGTTTCAAGACATACCTCTTGTAGAACTACTTCAATGCTTCTTCTCTAGCTACAATCCTCTCCATATCTTGTTGTAGACCACCTCAAGATCTTTCCCACTATTCTCTTGGTGCTTTAGATTGAGTTGTGGGACTGAAAACAAGCTTGAATCAAGGGATGAAGGAGAAAAGCTCACTGCAGCAAACTTGTTGAAGAACCATTCTTCAAACCAAAATTTCTCCCAAAATTCTATAGATTGCATGCCCGATTTTCACTCCAATCTCTTCATTATATTGCAGATCAACATGTAAAAAGAAGAGTTGCATGAGTTGCAGCTCATGCTAGGAGAAGACAAGGCCAAGATGTTGCTTCATGTGTGAGCTACTTCAAAGATAGATAATGGAAAAACCCATTTTTCCATTTAAGTGTGTCTTGTTTTCCAATTTTCAATTTGATCTAAAAATCAAAATTTGATTTTATAAATCTATTTTCATTTTAAAAATGAAAATTTCATTAATTTCATTAATTAATTATTAAATAAAACTTAATTAATTTAATATAAAATATTAAATTAATTTTAACACATATCCATCTTTATATATTTAAATCATATTTAAATATATAAATTCTCCCATTCCGTTTAATTCTAAAATTAACATAATTATATCTCATAAATTCATTAATTCTCTTAATTCTAATTTGAACGTTTCAAATTAACTTATCACGCTATTCTAGAGCTAGTCCGTTACGAGCTAGTAGGGGGACCTCGTGGACCTACTGATCATGGGCTCCAACGATCCGAGATTAATTGGCTAAACACATTAGACCAGATTAATGTCCATTCGTTAACTAATGGGTCATTCCACTAAAACCCATAGTTGCACTTCCGTCATTGTAGATATATTATGTCCACATGATTTAACCATAATCAGCAAGTCGACCCTTCCTAGGTTGTTTGTAATAACGGCTAGGACAAATATCTGTTTTACCCCCGAGATTACGTCTTATTTCTCAAGTCCCTACTAATCTTCTAATGAACAACTGGTTTGTGATCCAATCACCAATCCAAACTCTCTCAGCCCAGTGAGAGGGTGGGCCCCTTATTCAGTAGATTCAGTACTTAAGAGAACAACCTTTCTCCTATCCCTAAACCGAGTAGTTGTGAACTCCTTCTTGAACCCTATGTCCCCAGCTATCTATCCAGTCTTACCCCTGAAATGGGAGTCTTATTAAGGCGGTGCTATTGAACCAACCCTCAACTATGCAAATCTAAGGGCAATCCTGAATAAACAGGAGTTCATAGTTAGCTCAGGATTAAGATCGAGTTACCTAGCTCATCTAGGTGAAATAGTCTGTCTTAAACAGTAAACAGCTTTATAAAGTAAGAGTGACTTATTTTTTGGTCCTAATCTTATGCAAACTCGTTCCATAGGACGCCCTAATTCCTCATGTCATAACATGTACGAATTAGGATCACATCGCATGTAGCACTTTACAACTCTTTGTAACAACTACAGAGTAGGCCGCATCCAATGGTGTTACCAGAATAAGGTACCCATCCTCATTCATGTACCATAGATTATTTTGACTATTTACTTGTACCCGATCCACTCTTATATCTCCACATAAAGTTCAAGTACTCATACAATAGTCATGGGTCTTAGTTTTTTGGATTTACACTTTCATACAATTTATGAAATCAATAACAATTATATTGATTATAGAAAATGTTTATTATTTTACAAACTGTGAGTTTTTAGGACATAAAGCCCAACAATACTCCCACTTGGACTAAAACTTTAGTGGATCAATATATACAAATATATACAATGTTGAGTTTACATGGAGAGAATAAAATGTATAAATACAATAAACTAGGGCATTACAATACCCATAAATTCTCCACCTTGCCCTAGTATACAAAACTCGTAGATCTAGTCCTACTAGGTGACCCTTGAACACTTTAACTGAGAGAGCCTTCGTAAATGGATCAGCTAAGTTGTCTTGGGAAGCAATCTGTGTGACAATGACGTCTCCTCTATGTACAATCTCCCTAATGAGATGGTACTTCCGTTCGATATTCTTTCCCCTTTTATGACTTCGTGGTTCCTTTGAATTTTCAACTGCTCCACTATTGTCACAGTAGAGAGTGACAGGCAAGTGCATATTAGGAACTACTTCCAGATCGGTCAGGAACTTTCTGAGCCATACTGCTTCTTTTGCTGCTTCGCTTGCAGCTACATACTCAGCTTCCATTGTGGAGTCCGCAATACAACTCTGCTTGATGCTCCTCCACACAACTGCTCCTCCGTTACGATTGAATACTGACCCTGAATTTGATTTCGTCGAATCAATATCGGTCTGAAATTCATAATCGGTGTATCCAGTACGTATCAGATCCTTAGGACCATACACGAGCATATAATCTCTCGTTCTCCAAAGATACTTGAGAATGTTTTTAATAGCAATCCAATGGTTTTGACCAGGATTGGACTGAAATCTGCTGACAATTCCTTTGGCATAGCATATGTCGGGACGAGTACACAACATTGCATACATTAAACTCCCAACTGCATATGCATATGGAATTCGATTCATCTTATTAACCTGTTGAGGTGTCTTAGGACTCTGCTCCTTAGACAAGTGAATTCAATGCCTGAAAGGTAAAGATCCTTTCTTGGAATTTTGCATTTTATACCTAGACAACATCTTGTCTATATAAGATGCTTAGATAATGCCAATGTCCTGTTCTTGCGATCCCGAACTATTTGGATTCCAAGAACATACTGTGCTTCTCCCAAATCTTTCATTTGGAATTGTGAAGCCAGCCATCTCTTAACATTAGCTAGATATTCTACCTCATTCCCATTGAGTAGAATATCATCAACATACAACACCAAAAAAAGCGACAGTTTGGTTGACGATCTTCTTGTATGCGCAGGGTTCGTCAACATTTTGTTCAAAGCCATAATATTTGATCGCACCATCAAATCTCATATTCCAGGATCTAAAAGCTTGTTTTAATCCATAAATGGATCGATTAAGATTGTAATCTTTTTGCTCTTGACCCTGTTGTATAAACCCTTATGGTTTAGACATAAAAATACTCTCTTCAAGATAGCCATTCAGAAAAGTTGTCTTGACATACATTTACCATATTTCATAATCATAAAATGTGGCTATGGATAAGAGTATTCTAATAGTCTTTATCATGGCAACTAGAGAGAAGGTTTCTTCAAAATCTAACCTCTCTCTTTGGGTAAACCCTTTTGCCACAAGTCTAGCTTTGTAGGTCTGTACCTTACCAGCTTGGTCTCGTTTTTTCTTGTAGATCCACTTGCAACCGATGGGTTTTACCCCTTCCGGTTAATCTACAAGATCCCAGACATAATTGAAATAAATAGATTCTCTTTCAAAGTCCATTAATCCATTGGTCTTTTTCAGATCGTTCATTGCTTGATTAAAAGTCAATGGAACCTCTAAACCATCATCTAGTATGATGACTTGAGTTTCAGTTAAACCCATGTACCAGTCAGGCTATTGCACAACCCTCCCACTATGATGAGGCATTCTCAACTCTTGAGAGCGATGTGAAGTATCAGTTTAATCAACAACTCTTGTTGATGGACGTGCTCTATCAACAACTCTTGTTGAAGGACCTGCTCGATCAACAACTCTTGTTGATACATTTGTCGTTTCTCTGGGCATTTCTTCTATTACTAGCTTATTGCGTGGTTGATGGTTCTTTATATAATCTTCCTCTAGGAAGGTTGCATTTGTCGATACAAATACTTTATCTTCCTGAGGATCATAAAAGAGACCACCTCTTGTTTCCTTTGGGTAGCCTACAAATAGGCACACTTTTGAACGTTGTTCCAAATTTTTAGGATTTTGCACTAACACATGTGTTGGACAACCCCAAATCCTGAAGTAATATAGATTTCCTCTATGTCCTCCCCAGAGCTCGTAAGGTGTTTCAGAAACACTTTTTAAGGGAACCATGTTCAAAATATACACCGCAATCTCAACTGCGTGTCCCCAAAAAGAATTTGGTGACTTAGTGTAACTCATCATGGAACGAACCATGTCCAACAAGGTTATGTTTTTCCTCTCTACCACACCATTCTGTTGAGGTGTGCCAGGGGCTGTGAGTTGAGACTGAATTCCATGTTCTATCAAATAGTTATGAAATTTTATATCCATATACTCACCACCTCGATCCGATCAAAGCGTTTTAATCTTTTTACCTAATTGATTTTCAACCTCAGCCTTATACTCTTTGAACTTTTCAAAAGTTTCAGACTTTTGGCGCATTAGGTAAACATGCCCATACCTGGAATAATCATCTATAAAACTGATGATATTCAAACCCTCCTTTTGCTCTAAGACCTTTTCCAGAAAAAGACCTTTTTGACATTTTGCCCTCGAGATAAAACTCACATGGTGGTAATGAATTGTCTTCCAACTTATTTAGATGACCGTTCTTAACTAATCTCTCAATCCTATTGGGATTTATGTGACCTAGTCTTAAGTGCCAAAGATAGGCATTTGGAGAAATCTTCCTCTTCTTATGAGTTCCAGTAGTTTTAAACATCTCTATGTTCAAAACAGCTTTGACCTCAGTTGCTTTGAACATGTACAAGTTATTTTCTAATTTTGCAAAGAAAATCTGTTTATTTCCCATTTTGATGAACACTTCACCATTTTTGAAATAAACTTTATAATTTTGTTCTAGCAAACAGGAGACAGATATTAGATTCCTTTTCATAGAAGGAATATAGTACACATTTTCCAAATAAATGTACTTATCTCTTATAAATAACTTCATATCTCCCACTGCTTCGGCTGAAACAATATCCCCGGTCCCTACCTTAAAGACTGTTTCACCTTCTATCAACTGTCTCTAGGAACTTGTTTCCTGTGAGATAGTACATACATGATTAGCGGCACCTAAATCAATTATCCAGCTTTTAGTACATACATGATGGCTGAGTGGTCGATGTATATGGTGGCTGATGCACCAACTAAGTAAGAACGAAATTTTTCAATACTGAATACTACAGCCAACATCTCTTTCTTAGTAGTTGTATNGATGGCTGAGTGGTCGGTATATATGGTGGCTGATGCACCAACTAAGTAAGAACGAAATTTTTCAATACTGAATACTACAGCCAACATCTCTTTCTTAGTAGTTGTATAGTGTTCCTGAGAGTCATTAATGTTTTGGAAGCGTAGGAGATGGGATGTATCAAGTTTCCCCTCTTCTGCCCTAACATAGTTCCCACTGCGACGTTACTCGCGTTATACATAAGAATGAAACGTTGCATCCAGTCTAGTGCTATTAACACTGGGGCTGTTGTCAATGCATGCTTCAAGGTTTCGAACGTGTCAGTGCAGTCTTCGTTAAAAACATAGGGTCGGTTCGCCTCCAATAATGCACTCAAAGGTCGCACAATCTGAGAAAAGCTTCTGACGAACCGTCTTTAGAAGCCGACATGTCCTAGAAAAATTCTTAGCGTTTTGACATTCGCTGGTGGTGCGAAAGTGCCAAAGGGACAAGTGAACGTGGTCTTCTCTTGATCTTCCAGATCTATTAAAATCTGGTTGTAACCCGAATAACCATCGAGAAAACAATAAAACTCTTTACCTGCAAGTCTATCAAGCATCTGATCGATGAAAGGAAGAGGAAAGTGGTCCTTTTTAGTTGCTGCGTTGAGTTTCCGATAATCCATACAAATTCACCAGCCTGTGACTGTTCTTGAAGGAATGAGTTCATTGTTGCTGTTTACTATCACGATCGTTCCCCCTTTCTTGGGAACACATTGAATTGGACTAACCCAACTACTGTCAGATATCAGATAAATGACTCCCGCGTCCAGCCATTTTCGAATCTCCTTTTTCACCAATTCTTTCATAATGGGGTTAAGTCTTCTTTGAGGCTCGATTGACCCCGTCTTCCCTTCCTCCAGCCTAATTTTTTGCATACAATAGGATGGACTTATTCCACGAATATCTGCAAGCGTCTACCCTAGTGGGCGTTTATGTCTCTTCAACATCTGCAAGAGTGAATCTTCATTAGGCTTTGTGGGATTAGCAGAAATGATTACAGACAATGTATTATTAGTTCCAAGAAAAGTGTATTTCAATTGTCTGGGTAACTGTTTTAATTCGAGTTCAGGTGGTTATTCGAGTGAAGGACGCGTTGGTTTTGTTTGCCGCTCACTCAGACTTGGCGGCTCGGATTCCTTCAGGGTTCCCTCCAATGCGAGTTCAGGTGGTTATTCGAGTGAAGGACGCGTTGGTTTTGTCTGCCGCTCATTCAAACTAGGCGGCTCGGATTCCTTCAGGGTTCCCTCCAACACGAGAACTTCACATACTCGAGTCTTTTCTTCAGTCAATTCAATATTGTTTAGCTGACAATCATCATTGTCTGGGAATTTTAATGTGTTGAGCACATTAAACTTCACCTCTTCATTATCCACGCGCATGGTTAGCTCACCTTTATATACGTCAATCAGAACTTTCCCTGTCACACCCCGCCTCCAGACCACCTTCTCAGTCTGGGAGAGGGATGTGGCTGCAGTAGTTATCAACCCTTGAGCTGACACTTACTACCTAATGATTCTTGTGGAATAACTCTGATACCGTACTATAACTTATACACAACGGAATGATTAAGTCAAGGAGATAAACTATAATGAATTAAGTAGGCCCATTTTGTATTACGACAGTGATAAAACGTTTATACAACTTAAGTACTTAACAACAAAGTTTACAATGACAACCGTAAAAACCCTCCGGAAGTGTAATTGGGGCACGTGGCAGACCTTGACCTTAGCAGCACCCTGGAACTCCTCATCTTCTGCTACCTAGGGGGGATTAAGAAAACGTTTTAAAGAGTGTGAGCTACTAAGCCCAGTGAGCGGTTCTTTTTAAAATGAAAATCATTTTGAAAATCATCATTTTGGGAAACCAATCACATGTTGGCACTCACACTGAACTCAAGTGCAATCAATGGCATAATCACGCAGCTACTAATTTGTATTCCAATATCAACACATAGCAAGCATATCCTATCATCAAACAATGCAATCACCTATGGAAACATTCCTATGACCCCAATTCCCGCCAATGTACACATCGACCATTTTATTTATCCCACTAGTCATGCTTAGGTACTTGACCATATTTCCCGCCGGTCTTCACCGACCATTATTTTCCGCCGACCGAAGTCGACCGAAGCCGACCAATTTTTCCCGCCAAGCACCTTTTGTTAAGCATGCTAATTATATCCCGGGCATAATCTCAGTTTCCACAGTCACACACAAACAATATCATGGATATCATCCTATCACCAAAAGCATGTATTTTGTATCTACAGATGCATGTATTCCAATATCAGAGTATAAAGCTAAGTGAATACTCATAATATGTATTTACCATCAACATTGTATAAACGCACAATATTCTTTATTTATCAAAGCAACATAACACTCACGATATATCGAAACTATAACGCTATAACACGCACAATATGTGTTAATTATCAAACCTATAACACTCACACTATGTGTTAATTATCAAAGCTATAACACTGTCACACCCCACCCCAGACCACCTTCTCAGCCTGGAAGAGGGATGCGACTGCAGCAGTTATCAACCCTTGAGCTGACACTTACTGCCTAATGATTCTTGCGGAATAACTCTGATATCATACTATAACATATACACAGTGGAATGATTAAGTCAAGGAGATAAACTATAACGGATTAAGTAGGCCCATCTTTTATTACGAAAGTGATATAACGTTTATACAACTCAAGGACTTAACAACAAAGTTAACAACGACAACCGTAAAAACTCACCGGAAGTGTCATTGGGGCACGTGGCAGACCTTGACCTTAGCAGCACCCTGGAACTCCTCATCTTCCACTACCTGGGGGGGGGGGATTAAGAAAACATTTTGAAGAGTGTGAGCTACTAAGCCCAGTGAGTAGTTCTCTTAAAGATGAAAATCATTTTGAAAATCATCACTTTTGGGAAATCAATCACATGCCAACACTCGCATTATAACTCATGCACAGTCAAAGATATAATCATGCAACCAGTAATCTTTGTCCCAAAAGCTACACGTAGCATGCATATCATATCATCAAACAATACAATCATCTATCGAAACCTTCATATGACCCCAATTCCCACCAATGTGCACATCGACCATTTTATGTATCCCGCTAGTCATGCCTAGGTACCTGACCATATTTCCCGCCGGTCGTCATCAACTATTATTTCCCGCCAACCGAAGCCGACCAATTTTCCCGCCAAGCACCTTTTGTTAAGCATGCTAACCACATCCCGGGCATAATCGCAGTTTCCATAGTCACACACAAACAATATCATGGCAATCATCCTATCACCAAAAGCATGTATTTTGTATCTACAGATGCATATATTCCAATATCAGAGTATAAAGCTAAATGAATACTCACGATATGCATTTACTATCCAAGCAACCTAACACTCACGATATATCGAACCTATAACGCTATAACACTCACACTATGTGTTAAGTATCAAAGCTATAACACTCACCTTAGTTTCTTAGGAGCCTTTCCAATAGTTCCCTTTTCTACCTCAGGCTCCCTTTTTACCCCTAGAATCCAGATCCAATTTACAGCTTAGATTACACATAGTTCTAAACCTTATTTTAAGATACTTCCTTCTACAAACCTATTCTAAAATGTCTCAAGAAGCTTACCATAAAATCGTAGCTCATAACTTTTCATGGTTTAGCTGGAATCATCAAAACATCAAGACTTGCCCAGCTTACCCGATAGCTCGACCCCTCTGTATTTTTCTCATTCTCCAGCCCAATTCCTTAGAGCTTCTTCTCCGGAAGCCTCACCATGAACACTAGAATCTCTTATTATTCAGATAGCTTTGAAATTACATCAAACGCTTGAGTAGATTGGGAGATCTCCTCGTCTCAAGTTGATGCATTCTCCTCCACCCTCACTGTCCAATGCACTCTATTCTCCCCTTCTTTTTACGAATTTTATGATTTGTGATTTGAAAATGAAATCCCAACGACTCTATTTATAGATGTCCAAACCTCTTATGGTGTTGACACCACCTACTTGGCTGCATGGCCAAATGTTTAATCCTTCCTTTATCAACGTAAGCTGACTTCACCTTGGTTCAATGTGTTCTCCCCAAACGCATCCAACACAATTTCTTAGGGGTTAATAATTTCTCTTAATCGGACATCTAAATTTTAATTGACGCTTACCCTTACGTCTTCAAGCTTTTCTTGTATTCAATTTAGGGTTTTCAATTCATAATATAGAAGATCGTGACCAAATTCAACACATAAATGCCCGACCGTTCGATGTACAGGCGGTTTCCTTCGATCACGTGGGCGTGACGTTTGAATGAGGCGTTCAGGCTGCTCTCGCTCTCTCCCACTTTCTCGCT
>NC_052360.1:43163296-43303425 GCF_009727055.1 Benincasa hispida | reverse complement strand
AATCAAATATGGTTATCGTAACTATAATACCTAACCATTATAGTTTACATTCACTCTTACTAATTGTTGATCCACAGAAGGTGACAATTATTACAATTATTATGACAATTGTAAAATTATTATATTATTTACATAACATAGGATTTAACTTTCTCCTAATTAACCCCTTAATCACTTATTTACGTAGGAAAATGGAGATCCGGGTTTCACAAACACTTAACTTAATTACTTAGGAGTCTTTCTAATAGTTCCCTTTTCTACCATGGGCTCCCTTTTTACCCCTAGAATCCAGATCCAACTTATAGCTTAGATTACTCATAGTTCTAGACCTTATTTTGAGATACTTCCTTCTACAAAACTATTTTAAAATGTCTCAAGAATCTTACCATAAAATCTTAGCTCATAACTCTTCATGGTTTAGCCGGAATCATCAAAACATCAAGACTGGCTCAGCTTACCCGATAGCTCGACCCCTCTGTCTTTTCCTCATTCTCCAGCCCAATTCTATAGAGCTTCTTCTCCGGTAGCCTCACCATGAAAACTAGATCTCTTATCTCTCAGATGGCTTTGGAATTACATGAAACGATCAAGTAGATTGGGAGATCTCCTCGTCTCAAGTTGTTGCATTCTTCTTCACCCTCACTGTCCAATGCACTCTACTCTCCCCCTCTTTTTACGAATTTTTTGATTTGTGATTTGCAAATGAAATCCCAACGGCTCTATTTATAGGCATCCAAACCTCCTATGGTGTTGGCACCACCTACTTGGCTGCATGGCCAAATGTTTAATCCTCCCTTTATCAACGTAAGCTGACTTCACCTTGGTTCAATGTGTTCTTCCCAAACACATTCAACACAATTTCTTAGGGTTTAAGAATTCCTCTTAATTGGATACCTAAATTTTAATTGACGTTTGCCCTTATGTCTTCAAGCTTTTTTTGTATTCAATTTAGGGTTTTCAATGCATAATCTATAAGATCGTGGCCAAATTCAACACATAAATGCCCGGCCTTTCGATGCACAGGCGTTTTCCTTCGATCGCGTGGGCATGACGTTTGAATGAGGCATTCAGGCTGCTCTCGCTCACTCCGCTCTTGCTCTCTTCCACTTTTTTGCTGGTCTTGCTCTCTCCACTCTCGCTCTATCCCACTTTCTCGCTCACTCTCTCTTTCTCCACTCTCGCTAAGGATCTCGCTTTCTCCAGCCTTCTCGCTCATTTGGCTCTCGGTAGTGTCGCTTTCTCCATGTTTCTCGCTAAGGATCTTGCTCTCTCCAGCCTTCTCGCTAGTTTGGATCTCGGCAGTGTCGCTCTCTCCAGGTTTCCCACTAAGGATCTCGCTCTCAACGATCTCGCTAATCTCACTCTCAATGATCTCGCTCTTAGCTACTGCGAATTGTTTTTCTCCGTGCAACTTCTACACGTTTTTTCCAGATTTTCCACAAAATAATTTCCCATATTTTTCTCAGTTCTTCAATCCTTTCTTCATCCATAACGCATTTCACATAACTTCTCTATACTTAGCTGAAATTTCCCCAAAATTTCCAAACTTAATTCCATATTTTTCTTTTCAAATCCCCATTCTTCTTCACCATTCCACACTAAATTTCTCATCAACGTACTTATTATACAAATTTTATCACAATCTTACCAATTAAAGCTCAACTTAAATTTATTCAAAGAAAAATCTACTTAACACTTAGAAATTTCCTTCCCCTTAACTTAGGATTTAAATTTCTCTTAGTTAATTCCTTTTATCACTTGCTTAAGTAAGGAAAATAGAAATCCGGGTTTCACATTTACTTCCCCCTTAAGAAAATTTCGTCCTCGAAATTTACTCGAACAAACTCTGGTTTAAGGTTTCACAACAACCACTGTTGTAACCTCCTATAACCTTGTCTATTACCACGCTTCCTCTACGCTACTCTGATATCAATTCCTTAGTTTATCCAATGATACCTCACCTAGCTATCTCTAAGCTAGATGTTGAACCAAACTATTTACCACATAAACATTTGTATGCTCAAATACTAAATGAGAATAACTTCAATTTCATACCTACCTTTCTCAGTAGGTCTTCAGGTAGCGTTGTGAGTTCCAGCTCCGGTTGCCTGCTAGGTCATGCCACATCTACCATTCCTCTTAGTCCCACTTCGACTAATTTTTAGGTTTCTCTTTTCACACTTCCCTCTGGTTTTACTAAACTCAACCCTCATGTTTTTTTTTCTTAAGACCATATACTTTGATACCAAACTAGTATCAACTCACCTTTAACTTTCCCAGAAACTTATACTCTAGTACTAAACTTAGCTCAAACCTTCCCCAAGTTTACGCATACATATTTTCTGATACCACTCTAGTATCAGCTAACTCTTTAACCTTTCCTTATACTGGATACTAAACTGGTATAAACTAATTCCTCAATTATCTCAAAACTTATGTTCTGATACCAAGTTGGTATCAACTTAAACTTTATACTCAACCTTCTCCCAGTTTTTATGTAAACCGCCCCCAGACCACCTTCTCAGCCTGGGAGAGGGATGCGACTGCAGCAGTTATCAACCCTTGAGCTGACACTTACTGCCAGATTCTTGCGGAATAACTCTGATACCGTACTATAACTTATACACAGCGGAATGATTAAGTCAAGGAGATAAACTATAACGGATTAAGTAGGCCCATCTTTTATTACGACAGTGATAGAACGTTCATACAACTTAAGGACTTCACAACAAAGTTTACAACGACAACCGTAAAAACCTTTCAGAAGTGTAATTGGGGCACGTGGCAGACCTTGACCTTAGCAGCACCCTGGAACTCCTCATCTTCCGCTACCTAGGGGGGATTAAGAAAACGTTTTGAAGAGTGTGAGCTACTAAGCCCAGTGAGTGGTTCTTTTTAAGATGAAAATCATTTTGGGAAACCCATCACATCTTGGCACTCACACTGAACTCAAGTGCAATCAATGGCATAATCACGCAGCTACTAATTTGTATTCCAATATCAACACATAGCAAGCATATCCTATCNATTCAAAGAAAAATCTACTTAACACTTAGAAATTTCCTTCCCCTTAACTTAGGATTTAAATTTCTCTTAGTTAATTCCTTTTATCACTTGCTTAAGTAAGGAAAATAGAAATCCGGGTTTCACATTTACTTCCCCCTTAAGAAAATTTCGTCCTCGAAATTTACTCGAACAAACTCTGGTTTAAGGTTTCACAACAACCACTGTTGTAACCTCCTATAACCTTGTCTATTACCACGCTTCCTCTACGCTACTCTGATATCAATTCCTTAGTTTATCCAATGATACCTCACCTAGCTATCTCTAAGCTAGATGTTGAACCAAACTATTTACCACATAAACATTTGTATGCTCAAATACTAAATGAGAATAACTTCAATTTCATACCTACCTTTCTCAGTAGGTCTTCAGGTAGCGTTGTGAGTTCCAGCTCCGGTTGCCTGCTAGGTCATGCCACATCTACCATTCCTCTTAGTCCCACTTCGACTAATTTTTAGGTTTCTCTTTTCACACTTCCCTCTGGTTTTACTAAACTCAACCCTCATGTTTTTTTTTCTTAAGACCATATACTTTGATACCAAACTAGTATCAACTCACCTTTAACTTTCCCAGAAACTTATACTCTAGTACTAAACTTAGCTCAAACCTTCCCCAAGTTTACGCATACATATTTTCTGATACCACTCTAGTATCAGCTAACTCTTTAACCTTTCCTTATACTGGATACTAAACTGGTATAAACTAATTCCTCAATTATCTCAAAACTTATGTTCTGATACCAAGTTGGTATCAACTTAAACTTTATACTCAACCTTCTCCCAGTTTTTATGTAAACCGCCCCCAGACCACCTTCTCAGCCTGGGAGAGGGATGCGACTGCAGCAGTTATCAACCCTTGAGCTGACACTTACTGCCAGATTCTTGCGGAATAACTCTGATACCGTACTATAACTTATACACAGCGGAATGATTAAGTCAAGGAGATAAACTATAACGGATTAAGTAGGCCCATCTTTTATTACGACAGTGATAGAACGTTCATACAACTTAAGGACTTCACAACAAAGTTTACAACGACAACCGTAAAAACCTTTCAGAAGTGTAATTGGGGCACGTGGCAGACCTTGACCTTAGCAGCACCCTGGAACTCCTCATCTTCCGCTACCTAGGGGGGATTAAGAAAACGTTTTGAAGAGTGTGAGCTACTAAGCCCAGTGAGTGGTTCTTTTTAAGATGAAAATCATTTTGGGAAACCCATCACATCTTGGCACTCACACTGAACTCAAGTGCAATCAATGGCATAATCACGCAGCTACTAATTTGTATTCCAATATCAACACATAGCAAGCATATCCTATCATCAAACAATGCAATCACCTATGGAAACCTTCCTATGACCCCAGTTTCCGCCAATGTGCACATCGACCAATTTATTTATCCTACTAGTCATGCTTAGGTACTTGATCATATTTCTCGCCGGTCGTCACCGACTATTATTTCCCATCGATCGAAGCCGACCAATTTTTTCCGCCAAGCACCTTTTGTTAAGCATGCTAATTATATCCCGGGCATAATCTCAGTTTCCACAGTCACACACAAACAATATCATGGATATCATCCTATCACCAAAAGCATGTATTTTTTATCTACAGATGCATATATTCCAATATCAGAGTATAAAGCTAAGTGAATAACCATAATATGTATTTACCATCAACATTGTATAAACGCACAATATTCTTTATTTATCAAAGCAACATAACATAACACTCACGATATATCGAAACTATAACGCTATAACACGCACAATATGTGTTAATTATCAAACCTATAACACTCACACTATGTGTTAATTATCAAAGCTATAACACTCACCTTAATTACTTAGGAGTCTTTCTAATAGTTCCCCTTTTTCTACCTCGGGCTCCTTTTTACCCCTAGAATCCATATCCAACTTACAACTTAAATTACTCATAGTTTTAGACCTTATTTTGAGATACATCCTTCTACAAAACTATTCTAAAATGTCTCTTTGAAGCTTACCATAAAATTTTAGCTCATAACTCTTCATGGTTTAGCCGGAATCATCCAAACATCAAGATTGGCCCACCTTACCCGATAGCTCGACCTCTCTGTCTTTTCCTCATTCTCCAGCCCAATTCCTTAGAGCTTCTTCTCCGGTAGCCTCACCATGAAAACTAGATCTCTTATTTCTCATATGGCTTTGGAATTACATCAAACGCTCGAGTAGATTGGGAGATCTTCTCGTCTCAAGTTGTTGCATTCTCCTTCACCCTCACTGTCCAATGCACTCTCCTCTCCCCCTTTTTTTACGAATTTTATGATTTGTGATTTGAAAATGAAATCCCAACAGTTCTATTTATAGGCGTCCAAACCTCCTATGGTGTTGACACCACCTACTTGGCTGCATGGCCAAATGTTTAATCCTCCCTTTATCAACGTAAGCTGACTTCACCTTGGTTCAATGTGTTCTTCCCAAACTCATCCAACATAATTTCTTAGGGTTTAAGAATTCTTCTTAATCGCACACCTAAATTTTATTGACGTTTGCCCTTACGTCTTCAAGCTTTGTTTGTATTCAATTCAGGGTTTTCAATGCATAATCTATAAGATCGTGGCCAAATTCAACACATAAATGCCCGACCGTTCGATGCACAGGCGGTTGCCTTCGATCGCGTGGGCGTGATGTTCGAATGAGGTGTTCAAGCTGCTCTCGCTCTCTCCCACTTTCTCGCTCACTCTCGCTTTCTCCACTATCGCTAAGGATCTCGCTTTCTCCAGTCTTCTCGCTCATTTGGCTCTCGATAGTGTCGCTCTCTCCATGTTTCTTGCTAAAGATCTCGCTCTCAACGATCTCGCCGATTTCACTCTCAACAATCTCGCTCTTAGCTACTGCGAATTGTTTGTCTCCATGCAACTTCTACACGTTTTTTCCAGATTCCCCAAAATAATTTCCCATATTTTTCTCAGTTCTTCAATCCTTTCTTCATCCATAATGCATTTCACATAACTTGTCTATACTTTAGCCAAAATTTCCCCAAATTTCCCCAAATTTTCCAAACTTAATTCCATATTTTTCTTTTCAAATCCCCATTCTTCTTCACCATTCCACACTAAATTTCTCATCAACCTACTTATTATACAAATTTCATCACAATCTTACCATTTAAAACTCAACTTAAATTTATTCAAAGAAAAATCTACTTAACATTTAGAAATTTCCTTCCCCTTAACTTAGGATTTAACTTTCACTTAGTTAATTCCTTTTATCACTTGCTTAAGTAAGGCAAATAAAAATCCGGGTTTCACATTCCTAATAGCCAAGAAAGGGCATCCAAGGGTGATTGGAACCTCCCTATCTGCTTCATAAATCCCGAATAATGAAGTCTGTTGGGAATTTGAGATTGTCAACCTTTACGAAAACATCTTCAATCTTCCCTTCAGGGTACTTAATTGACCTGTCAATGAGTTAAAGGGTGACAGAAGTAGGTTGTGCCTCACCAATCCTCAATTTCTTAAAAATTGAAAGGGGCATGAGATTGATGCTCGCTCCTACGTCACACAATGTATGACCCACATCTAATCCTTCAATTGAATAAAGAACTGTGAAGCTCCCTGGGTCCTTCTGCTTCTGTGGTAGCTTGTTGCTTACTAACATGTTGTATTCCTGCGTTTGTGCTATTACTTCTTTCTCACTGACTTTTCTCTTTTTTATCAAAATGTCCTTAAAAAACTTCACGTATGTTGGCATCTGCTTCAAAGCTTCTATGAAGGGAATGTTGATGTGCAACTACTTTTGGAGCTCGAGAAAGCGCTTGAATTGATGTTCATCATTCTTCTTCATTAGACGCCTAAGGAATTGTGTGTTCAGAGGCACCTCTTGCTTTCCCACATTAGACGTGCTGGTTTCCAAATGGCTTGTATTTTCTAGCGTTCTCTCTTTCTAATCCATTGAACATGTAATACATTCTTTCGAAGGACTATTGTTTCTTGGATTCATCTTTCTTTCTGCAAGGGCTTTTCCACTCCGCAACATCACTGCGTGACATTGCTCTTTTCTGTTATTATTTCCAGGTGTCTCTGTATTGCTAGGTAGAACGCTTGGCTGCCTGCTTTTCAACTCGATTGCAATCTGCCCCATCTGGAGTTCCAGGTTTCGAATTGATGACACCTGGCTCTTCAGCATTGCGTCGTTCTGGGCTATGTATTCCTTCAATAGGTTTTCCCGCAGAGTTTTAGAACTCGATGCGTGGCTACCTCTATTGAAGGGTTGTTGATGCTGTTGATGCGTTTGTTGAAAGAAAGGCGGCGGTCCATTCCTTTGCTGATGGCTCGCGCCTGGGTGGTGCTCTTGCTGATTTCCTTCTGTCCAAGAAAAATTCGGATGGTTTCTCCATCCAGGGTTATAAGTATTAGAACTGTCTCTTATACACATCTAGATGTGTATAAGAGACAGGTCCTAGAAAATGGATTATTCTTGATGAAACATACTGACTGAGGGTTTTGAGGACACTCAGCATATGAGTGAAAATCACCGCATTCCACACAGGTTACCATGGGTTGCCCAAACACCTCCACTTGATTCACCTTCTGCTAGTTTGGTGTGTTACCTAGCGTTATGTTCTATAGAACGCTGGTCATGGTAGCCACTTGAGCGGAGAGCGTGGCTATCACGTTGGCATCAACAGAGTTAATGTTCTGAGATCTTCTTCTCCTATCATTTCTTCCATCATATATGTCATCTACCTACTCCATGTTATATTTGGCAATGCGGTCTAATATTTCTTTAGCTTCAGTATAGGATCTGTCCATCAGTCCTCCGGCCACTGCTGCATCTGTTGCCATCTGTGATGCCCTATTTAGTCCGCCATAAAACGTCTCCATCTGAATAGTCAAAGGTAGACCGTGGTTCGGGCAGTTCTTGACCAAGCCCTTGAAATGCTCCCATGCAGCGCTCATTTTTTAGTGGAGAATGATGATTCTGCCTGGATAATTGATTCAGGCGCCACTAACCATGTTTGTTCTTCTTTTCAGGGGATTAGATCTTGGCGACTGCTAGAAGTTGGTGAGATGACGATGCGAGTAGCCACTGGGCACGTCGTCTCAGCTATGGCAGTGGGAGGACTCCAGTTAGCTTTACAGAATAGGTTTCTAATTTTAAATGATGTATATATTGTTCCTGAACTAAAAAGGAACCTTATTTCTATAAAGTGCTTATTGCAATGTAAATACACTATTTCTTTCAATTTGAGTAAAGCATTTATTCATAAAGATGGGTTTTCTATTTACATAGCAAATCTGCAATCGAATTTATATGTGCTAAGGCCATTAGCCATTAATTCCCTCCATAATACTGAAATGTTTAGAACTGCGGTAACTCAATCAAAACGTAGACGAATTTCTCCAAAAGAAAATGCCAAACTTTGGCATCTACATTTAGGGCACATTAATCTCAATAGGATTGAGAGATTGGTGAAGAATGGACTTCTAAATGAGTTAGAAGATAATTTCTTTACATGTGTGCGAATCTTGCCTTGAGCGTAAGATGACTAAACGGACTTTTACTGGAAAAGGTTCTAGAGCCAAGGAGCCTCTTCAGTTAGTACATTCTGACCTTTGTGGTCTTATGAATGTGCAAGCTCGAGGTGGCTATCAGTATTTTATCAGTTTTACTGATGATTACTATAGGTACGGGTATGTTTATCTTATGCAACGGAAGTCTGAATCCTTTGAAAAGTTCAAAGAGTTCAAGGCTGAAGTTTAAAAAGCATTGGATAGATGGATTAAAACACTTCGATCAAATCGAGGTGGAAAGTTTTTGGACTCCGCATTCCAGGACTATTTGATAGAACATGGAATCGTTTTCCAACTCTCAGCGCCGGGTACACCTCAGCAGAATGGTGTAGCAGAAAGGAGAAAAAGGACCTTGTTAGACATGGTTCGCTCGATGATGAGTTACGCTTTCTTATCAGACACGTTTTGGGGTTTCGCAGTGAAGACTGCGGTGTACATACTCAACTGTGTTCCCTCCAAGAGTGTTGCAATAACACCTCTGGAGTTTTGGAACGGGCGCAAAGCTAGTTTACGTCATTTCTGTATTTGGGGTTGCCCTGCACATGTGCTTGAGGCTAATCCCAAGAAGTTGGAACCACGGTTGAGGTTATGCCTCTTTGTATGCTACCCCAAAGGTACATGAGGGGGTTATTTTTATGATCCAACGGAAAATAGGGTGTTTGTTTCAACAAACACTACTTTCTTGGAGGAGGATCATATACGGTTCCACCTCAAGAGTTGAGGGAACCTCGATGTAATGGGAGGGTTGTGAACCCACGCATTCGCTATCTGGGTTTCATAGAAATTCTTGCTATGGTAGCAGATGGTGATGTTGAGGTCTATTGTCTTATAAGAAGGTAATGGAGGATTTTGACCGGGATGAATGGGTCAAGGCCATGGATCTCGAGATGGAGTCGATGTACTTCAACTCAGTATGGGATCTTGTAGATCCACCTAAATGGGTTCGCCCTATAGGTTGTAAATGGATCTACAAGCGCAAACGGGGTGTTGATGGGAAGGTACAGACCTTCAAGGCTTGACTTGTGGCAAAGGGTTATACCCAGGTAGAGGGAGTCGACTATGAGGAGACTTTTTCGCCTGTAACCATGTTAAAGTCGATTTGCATCCTCCTAATGATTGCAACTTATTTTAATTATGAGATCTGGAAAATGTACGTTAAGACAACCTTTCTGAATGGCAATCTTTTGGAGACCATTTATATGGTGCAACCTGAGGGATTCATAGCCCAAGGTCAAGAGCAAAAGGTTTACAAACTGAATCGGCCCATTTATGGATTGAAACAGGCGTCTCGATCTTGGAACATGCGATTTGATGCTGCGATCAAGTCGTATGCTTTCACCAAAACATCGATGAACCTTGTGTAGACACAAGAAGATCATCAACGCTTCATTAGTATTCTTAGTGTTGTATGTAGACGATATCCTACTCATTGGGAATGATGTCGGTCTACTAACTACAGTTAAGAACTAGCTAGCAACCCAATTCTCAATGAAAGATTTGGGAGAGGCTCAGTTTGTTCTAGGTTTTGGGTATATGCCCTAGTTTATTGTATTCATATGTTTATTGTACTCATATGTTTCTCACTTAAATTCAACATTGTGATACTCCACTAGGAGTTTTAGTCCAAGTGGGAGTTTGTTGGATTTTATGTCCTAAAACTCGTAGTTTGTAAATTAAGAAACATATTCTGTTTTTTTTTTCGATAAAGTTTTTATTGAAATTATAATCTTGAATCCAATAAACTAAGGTCCTGAAGCTATTTAATGTAGTTTGAACTTTATGTAGTGACATAAAGGTGGATGAAGTTCAAATATATAGCCAAAATGGTCTATAGTATATGAATAATGTTGGGCGCCTTATTTTGGGGACACTATGGATGCGGCCCACTTTGTAGTTAGCACAAACGATGTGATACTAAATCGTTCATGTGGAGACATGAAAGTGGGGGCATCCTATGTAAAGAGTTTACATAAGACTGAACCATGAAATAGTCACTTTTTACGTTCTAAATGCCGTTTTATGTATAAAACTGACTATTTCGTTAATTGATGACCTAGGTAACTTAATCTTAATCCTAATCTAACTATGAAATCTTGTTCACTCGAAATTATCCTTAGATCTGCTTAGGTGAGGGCAGCTCATCATCGCTGGCCCAATAAACCTCCCATTTCAAGGGTAAGAACAGATGGATAGCTGGGAACATAAGGTGCAAGACGGAATTCACTCCTACCCGTTATAGGGATAGTAGATAGGTTCTTCCCTTTAGTACTGAATCCAGGTCTTGAACAAAGGGCCCCACCCTCTCCTTGGTCCGAGAGAGGTTCGGTATATAGGTTGGAGCTTAAACTAATTGTTCATTAGAGGATCAGTGGAACTTAAGGAACAAAATTTAGTCTTGGGGGTAAAATGGTTTTATTGACCCAGCCGAGATTACGAATAACCTGTGAAGGTTTAGCTTATTGATTATGGTTATATTAGATGGACAGAAATATATCCACAGTGAGGGGAGTGAAACTGCGCGACTTTAGTGGAATGACCCGTTAGTTAACAAATGTTGATTAATTAGGTTAAAGAGTTTTACCAGTTAATCTCAGATTTTTGGAACCCATGATCTGTAGGTCTATTAGGTTCCCCTACTAGCTCATATTGAATAAACATAGAACAGTATGATAGAATAATTCGAATTGTTCGAATTAGGTGAAGAGAGAGAAACCGACAAGTATATGTGATATAGTAGTCGATTTTCAGTTTAGAGATACAGCTTTAATATTTAAATGTGATTTAAATATCAAGAATATGAATACATTCATATTCGGAAGCTCGAAAATAATGGAAATGGTCAAAGATGTAAAAAGAGAAAGAGTTGACTTTTTGACTTTGAAAAGTCAAACTTTGACCGACCTTATATTCAAATGTGATTTGAATTTCGAGAAAATGAATGTGGATTCATGCTCGTGAGGTCAAAATTAGTCAACACGGGAAAAATCATAAAAATTCAAAATGTTGACTTTTAGGTCAAAGTTTGACTTTGAAAAAATGACTATTTTTCCCTTTGACTAAAAAGATAGTGGAAAAATCCAAACTTTTGTTGAATAATTCCACTAAAAAAATAGTGGGCTAGGTGTTGGCTTATAGTGGAGATATTAAGCCTACTTAGATAGTGGATTGTAGGTGTTGGGTTTTTATGAAGTTGTTTCATGCAATTTTGCATGGCCCTTTTGTATAAATATGGGCTTTTGAATTTGGTTTAAAAACTTTTGATATTTTTGCCAATTTTAGTTTTCAAAACTGGGCTGGAAAAATAAAAACCCAAAACCAAATTCATTCTTATTTTCCATCTCTTCTCTCTCTCGGGTTTCTTCATCCACCGAGTCCCACAATCCGATTCTGAGTCCAGAGGATAGTAGGTCAACTCTAGTGGTGGTCCGGAAGAGTTCGGGTCAAGATTCAACGAGGAAAAGCGGTTTTCGGGAGCTTCAAAGTTTGTATGTTGTCCATTTTAATTCACTGTTTTTTCTACTTTATGCATGCTATTTTCCTTTAAATTAAAAGCAATTAGAGTGTAATTAGATCCTTATTCCACTGCGTATGTCTCGTGTTTCATCACTAGGTATACAAATCTTTCGGGATCATAATAACAAAGTGCTAGCACTGTCTCAGGCATCGTACATTGACAAGATGTTGCTCAAGTACTTGATGCAGGACTCCAAGAGGGGCCTACTGCCATTCTGGCCTGGAGTCACTTTGTGTAAGGAAATGAGTCCTGCATCGTGTACTTGAGCAACATCTTGTCAATGTACGATGCCTGAGACAGTGCTCGCACTTTGTTTTTGCAATCCCGAAAGATCTGTATACCTAGAACAAATTGAGCCTCTCCCAAATATTTCATTTGGAATTGGGTTGCTAGCCAGTTCTTAACTGCAGTCAGTAGACCTACATCATTCCCAATAAGTAGGATATCGTCTATATACAACACTAAGAAGACTATTGAAGCATTGATGATCTTCTTGTAGACACAAGGTTCATCAACGTTGTGGTCAAAACCATACGACTTGATCGCAACATCAAATCGTATGTTCCAAGATCGAGATGCCTGTTTCAGTCCATAAATAGACCAATTCAGTGTGCAAATATTTTGCTCTTGACCATGGGCTATGAATCCCTCGGGCTGCACCATATAAATAGTCTCCTCAAGATTGCCATTCAGAAAGGCCGTCTCGACGTCCATTTGCCAGATCTCATATTTTAATAAGCTGTAATGGACAGGAGGATGCAGATCGACTTTAACATGGCAACAGGCGAGAAAGTATCCTCATAGTCGACTTCCTCTACTTGGGTATAACCCTTTGCTACAAGTCGAGCCTTGAAAGTCTGTACCTTCCCATCAGCACCCCGTTTGTGCTTGTAGATCCATTTACAACCTATAGGGCGAACCCCATCAGGCGGATCTACAAGATCCCATACTGAGTTGAAGTACATCGACTCCATCTCGAGATCCATGGCCTTGACCCATTCATCTCGATCAACATCCTCCATTGCCTTCTTCTAAGACAACGGATCCTCAACATCACCATCTGCTAGCATAGTAAGGATTTCCGTGAAACCCAGATAGCAAACGGGTGGGTTCGCAACACGACTTTGCTTCATGGAATGTGCTCCCTTATATGATCCTCCTCTAGGAAAGTAGCATTTGTTGAAACACCCTATTTTCCATTGGATCATAAAAATAACCCCCTCGTGTACCTTTGGGGTAGCCTACAAAGAGGCATAATCTCGACCATGGTTCCAACTTCCTTGGATTAGCCTCAAGCACATGTGCAGGGCAACCCTAAATGCAGAAATGATGTAACCTAGCTTTACAGCTGTTTCACAACTCCAGAGGTGTTCTTGCAACACTCTTGGAGGGAACACAGTTGAGTGTGTACACCGCAATCTCCACTGCAAAACCCCAAAACGAGTCCAGTAAGGAAGCATAACTCATCATCAAGCAACCATGTCTAACAAGGTCCTATTTCTCCTCTTCGTTACACCATTCTGTTGAGGTGTACCCTGTAACTTATATTGCGATATGATTAAGATGATATACAATGATGCACACAAGATCTAAGTCCATGCGATACTACTTCTAGATATGCGTTAATGATAACTGTTCTTATAGTACGCTATGCGTTGTCACAAGTTTCCTTGCGTTGAAACCAAGTATAATTCCACCACAAGTTTCTCGGTGTGATCCGAGGTCGAACACAGGGACTGTTTGAGGTTATTGCGTTATATTTGTGATACATGCGACTAGGGGTTTTTTTCCAATTTATAAAAGAGTTTTGTGTACAATTAATTAAACATGCAATGAAGTAAGGTCAAGCTATAAAGATGCAGTAATAAAATAAATTGCAATAAAGTAAACCTAAGCTATGATGATACAAGATACAGGTTTCATGATACAAGATACTGAGGTCAAGGCTGGCTGTGAAGCTTATATAAAGATCGTGTAATATGGTGGCATGTCTAATGTCCAAAGCAGAAATAGAAAAGATAGCGAATATAAACAGTGCAAGTTCCTTAATCGCGTTAAAGCTATAAGTGCGGTTCCACTTTCCCTTAGCGTACACCTCTCGGTGATCGGCCGCGTTCCCACATCTCTGTGATGAAACAGGGATAAACGTAATGAACGCAAGGTTGCTTCCATTTCTGGATGTACTTCTCGCTTTAGTTAATGCATTCTTCTAACCTTCTCTCAACAGATCAGAATGGCATCTTCACTTCTACTCTCACAGGAGAAGATGTCGTCTTGCATGCCTTAGCCAAACGCATTTATCTCTTTAGCAAATATTAAGTTACTCGATTAATCCATATTAATTACCAGGGGATAAAGAAAACTTCATGGAGAAAACGATTAATGGAGGAACGGAGGTAGACAGAGAAGTGGAAATGGAAATGATCAAGACATTCAATAATACTATTTAGCGTCTGATACATGATTCGTGAATGAATAGGTTAAGAAGGTGAAATACAGTTGATGAATAGAGTTAGAAACAAATAAAAATAAACACTAACGTCTTGGTGCCAATCTGGATGGAGATTTGCTTTCCGGTGTAGATGGATCATACGAAGGGATGAGGTTCCCTCTCAAGCTTGCTCAACCGGTAGCAGGGACCTAAGCACAGAGCTTCGCAGCGGGGATCTGGCAGAATAGCACTGAGACTCACCTCTCGGCCTTGTCTCTTTTCTTATTGGATTTCTTCCAATCGGTACTCAACTTAGCCTCTCTCTCAATAATCTAGCATCAATTCGCCCTCGTGTCAAGTATATCTTTTCTCTGAATTCTAGGGGGTATTTATAGGTGAAAAGCTTTGACTCTTGTCTTGTGGACCCCACTTATTGTTATGGAAATTCCAAAGATGGAGGAATGAATATTCCTTTTGTTATGCAATCAGATCGTTAAATCTGCACAACGGTTAGTTGTACATGTGTCACAATCCTCCGCGTTTGCGTTGCTCAGCTGCATCTTTCGATTGAGTTCTTGCATGCGGTGTTGTTTTTATTACCACATGCGGTTGAAATTCAGCTCTGGATCGACTGTCACACTGCGCGGTCAATGCGTTGATCGTCTCTTCATTGTGGTTTGACGGGCGCAATGTGACAGAGATGCATTATTCATTTTCTCGTTGAGCATTGATTGCAAGCGGTGACTTGATTTCCTGCAAAACAGAGTAGAAATATCCTCTTCTACCATCTTGATGATGTTAGTGGATGTAATTGTGATAATTCATAATTATTGTATTTCTTAGCTAATTTTCATACAATCGACACATATTCCTTATCTTTTGGCCGCAATATCTAGATAAGGAAGCATAAATAACTTGTATTTCTATAAGTTATCACACCCCCAAATTTAGATATATGCTTGTCCTCAAGCATATCTTCTACCAACGCAATAGTGCTCAATTCCTATCCTATATTTCTGCGTCTGTTGGTTGCTCCGAATGTTACACTTAGGCATATTTCTTGACAACATAACTTCTTCCTCTCCTTGCTAATTTTTAACAAGCCCTACTTTATTCTTCTATATGACAGAATTCTGCTCAAAGATGCTTTTTTCGTTTAAAAATAGAATGTTTATCTCTTCTTTGTCAAAACAACTTGATATGTCTACACGCGGTGGTCAAATCTTGCATCATTTATTAGAGATTATTGGTCATGGTTACACTCTTCGTTTTGGCTTGTTCCCACGGGTGTCATGTGAACATCCAACTACGGTTGTGTGCCAATTTCAACTCTAAGTCATGATATTCAGAGGAGTTGTCTCTTTGCATTCTCTTATTATTTTATTTTCTTATTTTTCTTTATTTCTCATTTGGAAACCCACCTTCGTTTTGGCTTGCTCCTACGGGTGTCATACGAACATCCAACTACGAGCAGGCTTCTTTCATAACTAAACTCTTATCAGGTTGGGAACATTTTTTATGATTCCCTTGCGCTGACATTGGAGTTTGGCATAATTTTTTTTTTTTTTTTTTTTTTTAGAAATGAATGCATTTTCTTAATGACCGCATATTCTTGATCTTAACTACTCAAACCTTCCCCACCCCCAAATTTAAAGATGGCGAAGGTCCTCATTGCATTGTTTGGATAGACTAGACAAACACTTAGAAGAAAATTTCAAAAAGAAGGTTTGACCAGAACTTTGAAAGATAAAAGGTAAAGTACTGCTAAACTAAGAATTAACTAAGTGTTGGTCAGAATTTACAAAGTCTGGGAAATGTTTCTAAGTATAAACATATATTACATGATGGCAACACAATGAATAACACAAAAGTAAAAGATTAAGAATATTGCAAGTATTGACAAAGGATGATAAAGAAAAGGGCACAGGAAAAAATGAGTGAATATGTACGCATTTGTATTGAATATTAACAAAGTATACAAATAATTACAAATGATCACAATACAAAATTGTTGCCTGTATAAAGAATCAAAGAATTTCAACAACTTAGAAAAATAAAGAATTGAATAAAAAAATACTGCAGAATGGCCGCATAAAAAAAAATGTGAAGATTATTGTTAAGGAGCTGGAGGATCTGGAGGAGGGTTTTGGGATGGGACTAAGAGAGCTTCTTCAAAATTCAAGTGCTGTCGGAGATGCGGAGGCACCATCGGTCCATGAAGATATGCGGTGAGAAAATTGAAATACTCTTTGTTGCGCTCCGCAATCTATCGTTGGTGCCGATGGATCTTATAAATATTGAGTTGCATGTTGATCAACGCCTCTCTTGATGTGGCAGAACTGCGTTGTATATCATCGATTTGCTCCATGACCACCTCAAATATTTGATTGTGGAAGGCTTGTTGTTGAGCAAAAAAGTTGTTGTTGCTGAGAGAGAAGGGACCGCATTTCGGCTAACTCAGCAGCCAGGGAGGTGATGCAAGGTTTTGCCTGCGATGTCTCGCCAGCATCATTTTAAGGTTGGGCAGAGGTGCCTTCACCCAAATCGTGTGGGTTATCAACTTGCGGCGATGGGATGGAAGGTTGCGGTGATGATGCCGCTGGTAAATAGATTGGTGGGTATGCGGTGGGAGAATTTGGAGTTAGGAAAAGGTTGGTGAAATACTCATGGAGTGGAGAAGAAGGTTGTGCGGGTGGGCTTTGAGGGCTTGGAGGGCGGATTACCAAGGGCAAAGGGTCCAAAGGCTCTGGATCATGCGTTAGCGCCTCGTGGACCTNTCTGGATCATGCGTTAGCGCCTCGTGGACCTTTTTTTTCCCTTGTGTTCTCTGCCTGGTCTCTTAGGGTTAGGTCCTTGTGACGCGTTGAGATCGATTGTGGGCCTCTGTAAGGGCAACTCAGGGAAATGTGAGGAGTCTTTGAGGAGCAACCTCAAGATCTTTATGTTGATGAGGCCATGGAATTTAGGCATAGGCTCTTCATTAATGGCTACTCCCATTATTAGGCACAAACTTGAAACAGTCCACGGAAAGAAGTACTGCCCTCGAATTCGCCCCTCCAGTGCTCTGAGTTGTCTTGCAATCAGCTGCCCTACATCAATCAGTATGCTGCATGCAATGCAGTATGCGGATATGACTCGATCCCTTGATACCATCTTGTCATGTGTTGTTGGGATCAATCGCTTCTTGACCAAGTAGACCAAAAGCCTTCCCTCTGGAAGTAAAGATTTGGATGCCAGGGTGTAGATGCCCTTGAGCGAAACCGACCACTTCTGTGGAGTCATCAATGATTTTGTTCCCCAGTGCATCCGGGTTATCCTTCATTTGATATAGCTCATTGATGTTCCTTGTGCTGAAGGACACCGTTTCTCCTTTGAAGGTCACCACATCCCCGGTTCCGTGTAGACGCCTGCAGTAGAAGTCTCTCACTACATGTGCACAATAATGGCTGGGCACTGGCAAAATGTGTCCCAGCCTTGTTCCACAATCACACTTGTGATGAGGTCAGGTAGTGGCGTTGGCGCGGGATAGAAGCCCATCTCTATCAGCATGTCATCATTCTCTTTTCTTTTCGATGGACGCTTCCTTGCCGACGCAGGCTCGTTACTTTCTGCGATTGCCTTGACCTTTTATTTTTCCAACGCAAGGCAGGCTGCTTGCCTTTGTTTCTTCTTCCACTCTCTACATTGTTCCTCCTTCTCGCATTCCGTGAGTTCTTTACCCTTCTTCTTAAATAAGCACCTCCTATTAGCTTCACGCTTTTTTTCCTTCTCTTCTTCCTTCTTTCTCTCCTCTTCTTCTTTCTCCTCTCTTTCTTCTCTCTCGAACTCTTCTACAAACTGCTCGGAGGCCAGCAATAGACACTGTTCCTCCTCGTGCAGTCTTATTGCTTTAAGCCTTGCAAGTCCATTATTACTGCGCATTTTCTCATCTTGCAGTCTTCTTTTGCGATTTCCTTCTGCCATGATGAGTTTTGCACGCTCCATTTTCTCCTTCTTCTCCTCCTCTTCTTTTATTTTCCTCTCTTCTTCTTCTAATGCGATGATTAGTCTATGAGGGTCAATAATAGACCCTTGCGACGCATTTTCCCTGCGACGCCACATAGGGGGTTCCTTCTCCTTTTTCACCTTCGTCGGTCGCAGCCACTTGCGTTGTTTTAGGTTGCGCCGACTCCATTAATTGCGTTGTTTCCCCCTATCCTCCCTCACGAGGTTGATTCTCCATCCTTCTCAGGGCTCATAGCCTTCTACTTCTTTTCTTCTTCTTTTCTTAGGCGGCTTTCTTCACGACGGTGCATTCTTCTTTCTTCCTTCCCCTTCTTCTTCCTTTCCCTCTTGGCCTCCTCATCTTCGTCATCATCCTTGTTTTCTTTGTTCTTCTTCTCCTTGCGATGTTGACAAGATTTAGCCTCTCCAGCCTTTCTCCCTCTGCTTTCTTCTTTTTCTTTTTCTCTTCAGCTACTTCTGGTTGTGTCTCCACTACAACTCTAGCCTTCTTAGTCTCCTCCACTGCAATCTCCTCCACCATAATTCTGGAGGGTCGGTCATAGGTTTCTGCATTGGCAGTCACCTCAGGAGTCTCTAAGGTCAGAGTGCCTTTTCCTGCTTCTTCTTCATTCACCACTTCCTCTGCCACCACCACTTCTTCATTTACCACCACCGCCTCCTCCTCCGTCGACAATGGTTGGTTTACAACCCCTGCCTTGGGTAGTCCACCTCCTTACTTCAGATCGCTCAGAATGTTGCCAAACACCTCAGTGTCATCGCGTCTCTTCTTCTCGCTCTCGATTGAGACAACTGAGGTTAGAATAGGGGTACTTTCAGTGCTTTGCCCCCTCTTGAACAAAGGGGGCCGGACGGCCAAGGGGTTTCTCCAGTTTCTATCGGCGATTCTCGGGATGGTGTGGGGTTGGGCAACAAGCCTGCGACTAGCAGCCATGAATGTTGCCTCTCACATGGCGATTTGGTCAGATGAAGGGGTTGATGGTGAGGCAAATTGGTTGGAAGCTTGGTCAGCCATGGATGATAAGCTTCGGAGAACAGGAAAATCGTTGGGATGCTGGGGGAAGAAGAAAACTCTATATGCTGGCGCTATTCAAATGGATGCAAGATAAGGATTAATGCAATGTGCTCAACAATGCAAATGCATCTTCGTAGAGGACGGGCAACAACGCATACACCCCCGCAACACAGACCTTAACTAAACACATTTCTGGAGGATACTTCAACATAGTGCATTTAGCTAAGGACGAGCAAAGGACACATACGTGTGCAACACACCCCTCAACTCAACACAATTGAGTTGGGTGAACGCAAAGCGTACCTTATTGGTTCAAAATGCGTCCATTATCGCCTTGCATACTTTGTTGTTAAAATGATTTATTTTATATTATTTTTTTTTTCAACAACGCAAGTTGCTATGACTTTCGGTAATAAATTTCCCTTTTATTTCTCATTCATTCACCATTTAAAGACTAACGCATTAATTATAGAAAAGTTCAAAGAATTAAAGATGGTACAGAAACAAATACAAAGGAAATAAATGAAGAATCAATTTATAACTTCATAAAACGAATTAAATGCAGAAGTAAAGACAAAATTCAAGAATTCAATAAAATAGAAATTAAAGAAAGCATTAAACATAGTTGTGAGATATGGACCGAAAGATGCGTTTCTTTGAATGAGCACAATCCATATCCCTACAGGCGGTCCTACTTGACTACCCAATGTCCTAGGGACATTGTTCCTTTCCATTGGATCCTGGGGCTTCTGAGTTGCTGGGCAATGTTCCTAGTGCTCTATTTCTTAACTTAGATGCCAGCTGGCCCACTTAGATCTCCAAGTTTCGGATCGAAGACACTTGCGCTTGCATTACTGCATCATTTTTATCCATGTATTGTTTTAGTAGGGTCTCCAACAGGCTTTCAGAGGTGTTAGAAAATGAGGGTTGCTGGTTATGCGATTTCCTTGGTTGCCCCTGCTTATGGTGAAAATGAGGATTTCCTCTACTTCCACTCTGATGGTTGATTGGCCCCCCTTGGTTAGGATTGCCTCCCCAACCGAAGTTAGGATGGCTCCTTCATCCAGGATTGTAGGTATTGCTGAAGGGGTTGTTCTGGATGGCGCATACTTGTTGGAGATTCGATGGGCACATTTCTGCTACATTAAGCCCCTCCACAATTAACAGCAACTTATTGCGGCCCACTTGAGCCGGGGCAGCAAGGTTCGCTGATTGTTTAGGAGATGGCTCCTTGATTGATGCGATCGAGTTGAAGGGTGGAGGTCACCACGGCCATCTGAGCGGTCAGTGGGTCATTATCTCCACAAGGACAATGGCAGTTTAATTCTTCCTTCTTTCAGCGCCTCGGCCTCCATAGCCATACTCACCATCCAATCATCCATATTCTGCAATATGCAGTCAAGGATTATTTAGCTTCAGATACGTTGTTCCATAAAACCTCCTGCCTGACAGAGGCATCAGCAACACTGCGTCGATCATTCAGGTCGTTATAAAGGTCTCCAATCAAAACTCAATCGGGTATCTCGATATGAGGAGCATTTTCACCAATCTTCTAAATCGCACCAGGCGGTGCTCAGGGTTCATTCTCCATTTGCTCGAAGTTCAGTACGTCCTTTCGTCACCTTGTGTTAATGGCCGGTGGGAAGAACATTCTTCGTGAATTGTTCCACCAGTTTGATCACATGATGTAATTTCATTCGACTCCAGTGAGTAAGCTTACCACTTGGCTCTCGTACCTCAAGGTGTAAGGAACAAATACAGTCTTATACTCTCCGGGGTAGCGCCAGGTAATGAAAAGTTGTCGCACCCATTTCGACAAAGCTAGTCAAGTGGGCAAGCGGGTCTCAAACTGCAACCCCGCAAAATTGCCCTGCATTTTGGATCATTTGTACCGGCTTTATTTCGAATCTTGCATTCCCTTTAATAGTAGGCCTCAAAATCCTAGGCAAAAAGTCGTACAGGTTAGGTGTCACATAATTCTTTATGGGAATGTTGCGATCAGCTGCCAGGAAAACAGGATCCTGCACTGGTCGAATGACCCCTTGATTTACCACGGGAACCGCATTATCATTATTATCGGCCATGCTCGCTGCTTTCTTTCGCCTTATCCAATTCTGACATGCCCGTGAGCGAAAGGTATGCTCGATCTCAGGGTCAACTTCGAATTCTGGTTCAGCACCAGTACTCATAAACCGTCAAGCTGCTCTCTGTGTTCAACAGTAGTACAATGAGATTTATTCTGCAAAACACCACAACCATACTCAAACAATAAACCGTTAACCAATCTCCGGCAACGGCGCCATAAACTTGTAACTTGTAACGCGATATTATTAAGATGATATACAATGATGCACGCAAGATCTAAGTCCATGCGATACTACTTCTAGATATGCGTTAATCATAACTGTTCTTATAGTACGCTGTGCGTTGTCACAAGTTTCCTTGCGTTGGAACCAAGTATAATTCCACCGTAAGTTTCTCGGTGTGATCCAAGGTTGAACACAGGGACTATTTGAGGTTATTGCGTTATATTTGTGATACATGCGACTAGGGGTTTTTTCCAATTTATAAAAGAGTTTTGTGTACAATTAATTAAACATGCAATGAAGTAAGGTCAAGCTATAAAGATGCGGTAATAAAATAAATTGCAATAAAGTAAACCTAAGCTACAATGATACAAGATACAGGTTTCATGATACAAGATACCGAGGTCAATGCTAGCTGTGAAGCATATACAAAGATCGTGTAATGTGAAGGCATGTCTTATGTGCGAAGCAAAAATAGAAAAGATAGTTAATATAAACAGCGCAAGTTCCTTAATCACGTTAAAGCTATACATGCGGTCCACTTTCCCTTAGCATACATCTCTCGGTGATCGACTGTGTTCCTACATCTCTGTGGTGAAACAGGGACAAACGTAATAAACACAAGGTTGCTTCCATTTCTGGAAGTACTTCTCGCTTTAGTTAATGCATTCTTCTAACCTTCTCTCGACAGATCAGAATGGCATCTTCACTTTTGCTCTCATAGGTGAAGATGCCGTCTAGCATGCCTTAGCCAAACGCATTTATCTCTTTAGCGCACATTAAGTTACTCATTTAATCCATATTAATTACTAGGGGATAAAGAAAATTTCATGGAGAAAACGATTAATGGAGGAACGGAGTAGATATAGAAGTGGAAATGGAAATGATTAAGACATTCAATAATACTATTTAGCGTCTGATACATGATTCGTGAATGAAGAAATTAAGAAGGTGAAATACAGTTGACGAATAAAGTTAGAAACAAATGCAAATAAACACCAACGTATTGGTGCCGATCTGGATTGAGATTTTCTTGCCGGTGTGGATGGATCATACGGAAGGATGAGCTTCCCTTTCAGGCTTGCTCAACCGGTAGCAGGGACCTAAGCACAGAGCTTCGTGGCGGGGATCTGGCAGAATAGCACTGAGACTCACCTCTCGACCTTGTCTCTTTTCTTCCCGGATTTCTTCTGTCGGTACCTCGCTCAAGCCCTCTCTCTCAAATATCTAGCATCAATTCGCCTTCGTATCAAGTATATATTTTCTCTGAATTTTTATAGGGTATTCTATAGGTGAAAAGATTTGACTCTTGGCTTGTGGAACCCACTTATTGTTATGGAAATTCCGAAGATGGAGGAATAAATATTCCTTCTGTTATGCAATCAGACCGTCAAATCTACACAACGGTTAGTTGTACACGTGTCGCAATCCTCCACGTTTTCATTGCTCAGCTGCATCTTTCGATCGGGTGCTCACATGCGGTGTTGTTTTTATTACCGCATGTGGTTGAAATTCAGCTCTGGATCGACTGTCGCATTGCGCCGTCATTGCATTGATAACATTCATTGTGGTTTGACGGGCGCAATGTGACAGAGATGCATTATTTAGTTTCTCGTTGAACATTGATCGCAAGCGATGACTTGGTTTCCTGCAAAACAGAGTAGAAATATCCTCTTCTACCATCTTGATGATGTTAGTGGGTGTAATTGCGATAATTCATAATTATTGTATTTCTTAGCTAATTTTTATACAATCGACGCATATTCCTTCTCTTTTGGTAGCAATATCTAGATAAGGTAGCATAAATAACTTGTATTTCTACAAGTTATCATACTCGTCGCTGAGTGTTGGGAAACGATTCCATGTTCTATCAAATAGTCCTAGAATGCGAAGTCCAAAAACTCTCCACCTCGATCTGATCGAAGTGTTTTAATCCGTCTATCTAATGCATTTTCAACTTTAACCTTGAACTCTTTGAACTTTTCAAAGGATTCAGACTTCCGTTGCATAAGATAAACATACCCGTACCTAGAGTAATCATCAGTAAAACTAATAAAATACTCATAGCCACATCGGGCTCGCACATTCATAGGACCACAAAGGTCATAATGTAATAACTCAAGAGGCTCCTTGGCTCTAGAACCTTTTCCAGTAAAAGGTCGTTTAGTCATCTTACACTCAATGCAAGATTCGAACACAGGTAAAGAATTTTCTTCTGACTCACTTAAAAGTCCATTCTTCACCAATCTCTCTATCTTATTGAGATTAATGTGCCCTAAACGTAGATGCCAAAGTTGGGCATTTTCTTTTAGAGAAATTCATCGACGTTTTGATAGAGTTATGGCAGTTTTGAACATTTCATTATTATGGAGGGAATTAATGGCTAACAACCTTAGCACATATAAATTCGATTCCAAATTTGTTGTGCAAATAAAAACACCATCTTTATGAATAAACACTTTAATCAAATTAAAAGAAACAGTGTATTTACATTGCAATATGCACTTTACAGAAATAAGGTTCATTTTTGGTTCAGGAACAATATAT
The DNA here is from genome assembly GCF_009727055.1 of Benincasa hispida. NCBI lineage: Eukaryota > Viridiplantae > Streptophyta > Magnoliopsida > Cucurbitales > Cucurbitaceae > Benincasa > Benincasa hispida. The sequence continues at coordinate 43,278,992 of NC_052360.1, read as the reverse complement.
ACATCATTTAAAATTAGAAACCTATTCTGTAAAGCTAACTGGAGTCCTCGCACTACTACAACTGAGACGACGTGCCCAGTGCCTATTCACATCGTCATCTCACCAGCCTCCAGCTGTCGCCAAGATCTAATCCCCTGAAAAGAAGAAAAAACATGGTTAGTGGCGCCTGAATCAATTATCCAGGCAGAATCATCATTCTCAACTAAATAAGTTTCGAGCACAAGTAAATCACATTTACCTTTATCCGCCTTGGCTTTAGCCTTGGCTGCTTTCTTCTTCTTCAGATACCGAGGACAGTTCCTCTTCCAATGTCAATCTAGGTTGCAATTGAAACACTTTCCCTTAGCAACTGGTGGATGCCTCCTCGGGGCGACAAGCGGTGGGTTAGCAGGTGCCTTCCCTTTTCCCTTACCACCCTTCTTCTTCTTCCCCTTTGCAGAGTTAGAAGTAGAAGGAACAAACTTCTTTCCTAGGGTCGGACCTCTATGGAACATCCTTGAGGATGAAACAACATTTGCCTCACCCTTCTACCTCTCCTTACTTTTCAGTAAAGATTGGTATGTCTGTAACTCGTTGAGGAGTGTTGTAAGGTTATATTTCACTTTGTTAAGAATCACATTACTAACAAAGTGTAGGAAGATCTCCGACAAAGAATGTAGGATTTAGCACATGTTCACGAACAGAGGTGCCTTCTTGCATTTTGGAGTTGAATATGTATTTAAGAGCCTCATGCATAAGCTGTTTAGACAGTTGTCCAAACATCCCCTGCAGGGACTCCATGATCTCACGGGCTGAGACCATAGGCTCATGCTTCTTGGCCAAGACGTCAGAAAGACTTGCCAAGATATAGGCTCGGGCCTTATCATTTGCCCTTGTCCATCGCTCGTATGCCTCCCAAACATTTCGAGTGGCATTTGGAGCTGGAATAGGACAAGCCTCCGGGAGAGCGAACATGAAATCCTCGATGATTACGATCATCGTGATCATGTGATTCCATGTTAAAACATTGTCGCCAGTTAATTTTTCGGCGCTTAACAACGATAAGGTGGCTGTAGCCATTTGAAAAAGTTGCTGAAAAAATCGAACAAGTCTCGATTAGATTTTGCTAAACCACTTTTAAACCAATTTGTTTTGCTAAACAGTTTTAAGTACCCTAAGTTATAGACTTCTATTTTGCAATGATGCCCCAGTGAGTAAGACAAACACCACTGGTGGGGTGATTAGTTGCCCCTTCACTGAGATGAGACATTCTCAACCATTAGGCAGAACCAACTCTTGGAACTAAACCTAACAGCCACAATTTTTCGATCCAGAATCATTAACCTTTAACTATTTCGTGTAAGTGTAACCCCTCATTTTCGGTGCCAGAGTCCTGCCCTAATGCGCTAACCGTAGGGAAAAGAAAGATTAGAATAAGAGGCTAAGTTACCTTATCCTTTAACAGGAGATCAAATAAAGAAATGCGCAAAATTGCCATCCTTTAGGGGGACACTCCCAGGGTGCCTCGAGATGATGTGTAGTAACTTTATTCAACCTAACAAGGGAGACCGAGGGATATGCTATCGCACATCCCGCTCCCACTTACTATGAACATTCTCTCCATCCACCTTGATATTGACCTACTCAAACACCATCCATTGAGGGGACACGCCAAAGGTGCCATGAGGTCGAGGATAGATCTCACGATGTGAACTTTAGGAGAAAAGTGAAAGGTTTAAGTGAAGCATCTTATGCCCCAAGTACCTCCCACTGAATGTTCTACCTAGGGATTCATTAACCTAGATAATCCGGCTACTGATTTTAGTCTAAGTGGTCTTTTTAAAGCCTGCTCATAAATAACGTTTGTTTATGAAATTCAAGTAGTCACATTTAAACACTTTAATGGACTGTCCTTAACTTGCATGCATGCATCAAATCTATCTAATTCACCTTTCCAGGTAAGTTCCCAGGTAGGGGTGTTACGTTTCCGTCAACTCAAATACCCCAGCCTAGACAGAACCCGCCTTAGACAAAAGGTCCCTTATAGATAGATTTGCTACACTTTAACCTTTTATTAGCCAATTTAATCCTGTTAAATTGATTAAAAGATTAAAGCCTTAGGGGTGATAATCATATTAGAACTGTGATCTTAGGTCTATGTGATCCATGTTTTAAACATTTTAAAATCATGTATTAAACCTAAGTGAGCATGCATGTCTTTCTTTTTTCTTTAGTTCTAATTTCTCTTTAACTCTTAAAAAGATACAACTTAAAAACATTGCATATAACGAGACATTTATAACAATTATAAAGTAACCTATGTGTCATGCTTCATGCAATGTCCGGTCATTACTATATAACTTTTATATTACGCCTAATAACCAAGCAAACATGCTTTCATTCACCCTTATACTATAACAATTATAATATAAAGATGATGCATGTCAATGCTTTTTATGCATGCATAAATATAACTCTTATATTATATGATGCATGGGCATGCTCTTACATAATTAAAATCATGCTTCTCTAAATTATAACAATTACAATAAAGAGATGATGCATGATTATTGCATAACCTAAGGTGGGATTTACTATATGTCCATATCATATGACATATAAAACATACATCGCATGTATTAAACAAAGATATTAATGGACTGGGATGAGCCTTTAAACAAAAAGAAAAAAAAAACGGAAATGAAAATCCTATCTATTACATTTTTCATCGAACAAACTGGTTCACAAGCAAACCAGGTCTTGAACCACCAGGAGGTCTTCATCGTGTAGCAAACTCAAGCAGGTAGACAATCGTTCAACGCACACTAGACGATAGGAACATAAGATAACAATCGCGTAGATGATGACGAGGCTGTGATGCCTGATCGTCCATATGATCGTGTAGCGCGACGACAAGTAAACAATTTACCTTGAGTTACTAAGCGATCGTTTAGTCAGTTACTAAGCGATGAAGTTTATTGACCTAAACGATCGTCTAGCACGCTTTAAATGATACGCGAGCGTTTCATTGTCTAACTGATGTGTGCAACTTGGTAAATGATTTACCCTGCGATGTTATGCGATCGTTTAGTTAGTTACTAAGCAATGAAGCTTGCTGACTTAAATGATCGTCTTAGCGCGCGCACGCATTAAACAATACTCAGCGATCGCGGGCCCGATCGTTAACCAGATACGAGCAACTCCTGATCGCATACCTTATCGTTTAACCGATGCGTTCAACTACGATCGCATACTCCTCATCTTCATGATGCGATGGACAACGATCGCGAGAACTCTTCTACACGATGCGATCAACCCTAGATCATCTCCGTCCTTGAAGAGCCGCAACCTTTGCCTAGAACTTTGACGAACGACTCAAGACTTCAGAATCGATTACGATTATTTATGCCCAAAAATGCAGGGGCCTTTACAAACAACCACAAATGTAAAAGGAATTAAACAAACCGAGGCAATTAATCCCAAAAACATCCATTAATCCTACAAATCCATAATAGAGTTAACATTTAAAACTGTGTAGAAATGCACCCACCATGAATGTAAACGTCATTTCGTTGCAACAGATGAAATCGAAGTATCAGAAACCGGCTCTGATACCAATTGAATGATCTCATACCGAGAGTTCCATGAGCGGGTTTAGATCGCTCTGATTTCATAGTGACCGAAACAAAAACGCCATACATTAAACACATACAGTTATGCATGCAAAACTCATTATTGGTATGCTCATAACACAATAATTAATAAGGAAAAAGGTTCATACCAGATGTCTGAACCTTAAGCAGCGGAAAACCTCCCACCGATTTACGCTCGGTGAGTATGTTGACTGCAACAGCACGATCTAAACGTACACGAACAATGCAGCGGGGAGGACACCACTGATGGCAGAAATTTAGAAGTCAATTTTACTCGACAACCAAAATCCCGTGGACGCAGTATACGATGCTTGTTCCTAAGATATGCATTGATAGTCATGCATCGATGGTCATGCGTTGGACTGATAATGCGTTAATGAATGTATGCAATGACCATGCGTCCTGCCACAAGTTTTCTTGCAGTCACGCCAAGTATAATGCGAACGCAAGATTCTCAGGTAATCCGAGGTCGAACACAGGGACTTGTAGCTATATGTATGCGGTGATGTGCGTGCGGCAGTTTAAATAAAAGAATGGAAGGGATGTTTCTATGTTAATCCTATTCCTACTCCTATCTAAACGACAACGCAATGAGAATATGCATGAAAGGTAGAGATACAACAAACCTTAACATGAAATAAATGTGTGGGAATATAGATAAAATGCGGAGATGATTTCATTGCAACCCTTAAGAGTGACCGCAAGGGCAACCCTAGTCAACGCAAGCCAATGCGATCATGCTATACTCATGCATGGAAAATCATTTTCCAATGCAAATGCGGTACTCCTAAGTCTAGGACACATGTCTTCAATGAAAAAGTGTCCATAGAGCTTATTCCTAAGTCTCTACTCTTTTCCTATGCGATGATGTAAAATGCACACAATTCTGGACCGCACACAATCATATCCTATCTCTAGGATGCATGCGATGGGTTAATAGCAAACAATGCTTATTCCTAAGCTTTATCTCTTGTATTATGTGTTCTAGTCTGACTCTCCCGAGCCTAGATTCTAACCTGACCATCCCAAGCCTAGATCCTATCCTTAGACTACCCTCCCGAGTATCCCTAATGGACAAATGAAGCATACATAATACAAGACAATCACATGAACTTGGTTGATGCAAGATTGTTACTATCCCTAGTGAACAATGAATACATTGCTTAATGCGTCCAACCACTTACCCTCCTGGGTAGTTGATTGTTGCTGACTTTACTCATAGGCAAGCAATGCGTTAGCCTATAGACAAGCATTGCCGCAGCTTCACACTAAGAAAATAAAGTTACCCACACGCTCACGCAACGCACACCTCTCGATGGGTTGCTACATGCTTCATATCCCTAATCAACATGACTAAGTATGCAATACCCAAGCAATCTCACTAAGTGTTGCAATGAAAGTAAAGATGCTAAGCAAAGAAGATGGAGATGGAGTCAAAGGAACAGAGAAATGCATTGAAAACAAATTGTATTAATTTCTTAATTCCAAAATGTCATAGAATACAATATGAGAAAAGAAAGGAAAAGGAAATGACCAGCTGGAAGCAAAGACTTGCTCCCAGCAGATGTGCATCAATGCTGCCGGTGGTGCCATAGATGGGCGGAGGAACTGACTCTCTCAAGATCTAGCTCTGGTCGAAGGCTCCAGTCGTCACTCGGAATGGATGAAGGAGGTGAAGAACTCTCAGCCATCTTCTCACGCGTTTGTCTTCATCGCGGGGAAAATCCCCGAATCACAAGGATCATCCCTAGATAATTTGAATTTCAGCTCATCGACTTTTATTTATAAAGCTTGGGTCACCAACAGCATTAATTGGACTGCTCTGAGTCTGACGTTCGGCATGTGAGTCCTTTCTGAAACTTTGCCACTAACGACGTGGTAGGTGAAATATCAACATCATCTTTTGGTTTTTCTCAAGGTAGATGCATTGATGCGTTGATTCCACCAACCTTGCGTTGATCCCATTAGAATGCGTTGTCGCATAGCTGCAATCATTCAATGGCCGCATTCGCTGTATATGGACAAGATAATCCTGGTAGACTTTAACATTACAACAGGTGAGAAAGTTTCTTCATGGACCACTCCCTCAACCTGGGTATAACCCTTTGCCATAAGTCTAGCCTTAAAGGTTTGTACCTTTCCATATACACCTCTTTTCCTCTTGTAGATCCATTTACAACCTATAGGTTTTACCTCATCAGGTTGATTTACAAGCTCTCAGACCGAATTGAAGTACATAGACTCCATTTCTTGATTCATGGCTTTAATACATTCATCTTTGTCAACATCTTCCATTGCTTGCTTATAAGACAATGGATCCTCAACTCCATCATCAGATATGATGCTTTGGGCTTCTGTTAAACCAATGTAGCATACATGTGGGTTCACAACCCTCTCACTACATCGAGGCAATCTCAACTCTTGAGATGGTTGACTAGATAAACTGACACCAACAACTCTTGTTGATCTATCAGCCTATTCAACAACCATTGTGGAAGTTTCAATAGTCTCATTAGAAATCTCATTTAAAACAAGTTTACTTTGTGGCTTATGATCCCTTATGTGGTCTTTTTCCAAGAAGGTAGCGTTTGTTGACTCAAACACTTTATTCTCACTTGGGTCATAGAAGTATCCACATCTCGTTTCTTTAGAGTAACCTACAAATAGGCACACTTTTGAACGAGGTTCCAACTTTTTGGGGTTTGCTATTCGCACGTGGGTTGGACATCCCCAAATCTTGAAGTGGCATAAACTACCTTTACGACCTCTCCATAACTCAAAAGGTGTTTTAGAAACACTCTTTGAGGGAACATTGTTCAAAATGTAAACTGTAGTCTCTACTGCATATCCCCAAAACGAGTTTGGAAAATGAGCATTGTAAGCCCTCTCTTCTTCTAGTCTTTCTTAGAATATTAGGAAGCATATAGTTGAGATTGAACTCGGAGATTCGAGATAAAGTTTGATGTGGATCTCTTGATAAAATTTATAATTAAAAATAAAAAGATTTAGATTAACGTTTGTTTCATTTAGGAAGAGGAAATAAGGATTCGAAGAATAATTTAAGGGTAAAAAACCTAATTAAGCATGCAAAACAAATTCGATGATGAATTTGGCATGCTCAGGATAAGTCAAAGTCAACGGTTAAATGGTTAAAGTCAAAGTAAAAAAGTCAACATTTTGAAAAGTGGTAAAATTTTGGTAATTTATGAGTTTTAAGAGTAAATTTGGCTTGTTTAAGACTTATTGGGCATAAATGTGCTGGAAATTAAAGGAAATTAAGGGAAAATGAAGAGAACCGAGAGGAAGAGGAAAAAAGAGAATTTGAGAGATTTTAGAAAAATTGAGGTGCTTTCTATTGGAATTTCTCATTGGATGGCTTTGAGGTTAAGGGTTAACCATCTAGGCACATGTTAAACTGGAAATTGAAGCTGGAAAACAAAGAGAGAAAGGGAATTACGATTTTTTTGAGTTTGGACGACCGAAGAAGAGGAAAAAGTTGTTTTCAAATTACGGCTGTTCTTGTGAAGGAAAATTGGGTAAAATGAAAGAATATTAAATAGTAAGTAAAGAAGAAGCTCGTAGGAGGCTTTATTTGAAGAAATTTGGCCGGAGAAGTAAGGAAAACGAAGAAAAACAATGGCGCTAGAGTTATAGAGAAAACAAAGCATGCTCGGGTTTTTAGCAAATTCGTGGAGTTAAGGGCTAATTCAAAGCTCCAAATTTAAAGGTAAGCTACTTATAAGGTTCCTCTAGAGTTCTATGGTCTTTTATTTGATCTTTATTTGCTGGAAATTCTAATTTTAAGCTCTAAATGTTCTAGAACTTCTCACAAGAAAAACAAGGGTACCGTGGAGAGTTTGACTGATTCCGGGAGTTCTAGGGCAATTCGGACGTCCAAACATTGAGGTAAGTTAATTAATTGGATGGGTAAAAGTTTTGTATAGGCTAATTAAGCTTTAAATGGCTGGACAATGATGAAGTTAAGTCTGAAACACTCACGGGAAAAATAGAGGCCAAATCTGGAAATTCCTGGGCTGGAGGTTGAAGAAAGAGTTCCTGTTTGACTTCTGTCTGTCATCTATTGTCCGTCATTAAAAGCTGGAAAATTAAATTTAAGTTAATTGAGGTGTTCTCCAGCATAATTAAGGATCCAATTGGTATTGTTATGATACCTTAAACCTGAAATTAGAAGAATTTGGGATCCTAAGTCAACTATGAAGTTGATTAAGGGGTTAATTTGAAGTAAACAGTAATTAGGATTAATGACTCAAATTAAGGAAAATTGGAATAAAACTAGTTCCTATTGAAGATTAATTTTAAGATCTTGAGTTAATTTTAGAGCAATTGAAGGACCAGATTACAAAGCAAACTCTACCTTTGATCAAATTAGGGATTTGAGAAAAGTTTAAGTGAAATTTGTTATACTTGAAGATTAATTTTCAAATAACTAGATTATGGTCATGTGAATTATAACTAGAGGATTATCAATATAATTTTAGGATAAACAAGAGATGGAGAAACCAAAATTATGAGGAGGAGCAGATTAACAGTGAGAGGTTTATTTTCAAATGTTTTTATGTAGAAACTAATTATATATTATAATATGCTATGATTTATGAAATGTGATGGCATGATCTATTTTACTTGTCTGATATTTCAAAAATGTTTAAATCATGATTTCCAAACTCTTGATGGTTTTACATGATCTTGATTTATCAAAGTATAGATTGAAATCAAAGTTTACATACTTATGATATTTATGGTTTTTATGAAAAACTCTTGATGGTGGAATCAAAGTTGTAAAATGGTTGTGGAAATGGTTTCAAACTATTGATTTTTGTACCCGAGAGATGGTTATTTTTTCGACACTATTCAGGCGATTAGGGGGCTATCGGGGCCACATATGGCCAGAGTATACTGGAAAGTCCAGAGGAACCTACACCTATAGCACCACCCAGGCTATCAGGGGGCTACCACCGGAGTAAGATGTGGCGAGAGTATACCGGGGAGTCTAGAGTAACCTGGGCTTGTGGTGTGTATCTATGCTTAGCCTTGAGGCAGCTCTGCATGCATGTATGACCTTGTGATTTGGTTTACACCGCAGGGGGTATTCTTTTTCCAGAGTAACCCATTGTTCTAAACGAATATTTGGGTATAGAGTTGGTGTGGTTTTCTGATAACGACTGAATGCTTTATGATGTGCTTATGAGAGTTGATTATGCCACTTTCGTTTTACTAGCACGTGTTTGAGATGTTGTTGAATCTTTTATACTTTGTTCAATGATTTACTAAATGATTTGTTAAACTTTATTGATGATTTAGAAAGCGATAGCTTATATTTATATTAAACTACCAATCACTGGGCTTTAGCTCATGCTTTCCATGTTTTATGTTTTTCCCCACCCCCAGGTAGCGACAAGGTCCTAGTGCCTGCTGAGCCATCAAACGTCACTAGTGTTGTAAAACATCTGTTGTATTGTTTGTGCATGTATTTGAGAGTATTCCATAATAGCTAAAACTTATGAGTTACATGTCATGGGAGGTTTTTTTTCAAAATAATCCTTACTGTTGGTCTGTAGATCTCTTAAACAGTATTGTGATTTAAACTGAATCAAATTCTTAAACTTCGTCAATGAACATAGATTATTTTTTAAAATGGGTTTGGATGTTTGGGTTTGATCTTTAGTACAGGATATGTTGAGAATTGGGACATTAAATGTCATAGAGAGAAGAATGATGTTTAACATCTTCATGCTTCATTCTAGGTTAGAAGGGAATCTGGAATGAGGTGTGACAAGCATAACTCATCATAGACCGAACCATGTCCAACACGGTTCTGTTTCTCCTTTCTGATACACCATTCTGCTAAGGTGTATCGGGGCTGAGAGTTGGGATGTTATTCCATGTTCTATCATATAGTTCTGGAATCTTAAGTGCATACATTCTCCACCACGATCAGATTGTAGTGTTTTTATCTTCTTACCTAACAAGTTTTCAACTTCAGTCTTATATTCCTTGAACTTTTCAAGAGCTTTAGACTTATGTTGCATTAGGTGTAGATACCTAAATTTAGAATAATCATCTATAAAGGAGATGAAATATTCATACCGACCTCGTGCTCTTACATTCATCGGACCATAGAGGTCTGAAGTATAAGCTCCAAGGTTTCCTTGGCTCTATAACATTTTCCAGTAAAAGGTCGTTTGGACATTTTGCCTTCAAGGCATGATTCACATACTGGCAAAGAGTTTTCTTCTAAACCATTTAGAAGTCCACTTTTCACCAACTTCTCAATCCTATTGAGATTGATGTGACCTAACCTTAGATGCCAAAGATAAGCATTTTCTTTAGGAGAAACTTTTGGGCTTTTTACAATTGTTGCTATTTTGAATATTTCAGTATTAAGCACTACTTTTATGACTAACAACCTTAGTACATACAAGTTACTTTCCATTGAACAAAAACTTATATCCATTCCATTCTTAAAAATAAACACTTTATTCTAAGAGAAGGAAATGGAATAATTTTGTTCAATCAGACAAAAAACTAAAATTACGTTCCTCTTGATATGAGGAATTACATAAATGTTATCCAATAACATATACCATTTCTTGTCCAAAAGTAACTTAAGCCTGCCTGCAACAATAGCTGAAATGACATCACCAGTACCGACTCTAAGAGTCAACTCTCCAATTTCCAACTATTTCAAGGAACTAAATCCTCGATGAGAAGAACATACGTCGTTAGTAGCCCCTGAATCAATTATCCAGGCAGAATCATTAGTCTTTAATAAGCACGTCTCCAAGACAAATAAAGCACATTTATCGTCTTTGGATTTCTTCCTTTTTTTGGAGAGTAGTTGGATCACTATCAGAACCCATATTATAAACTCCAAGTTTCATCTCAGAGGACAATCCTCGTTCATAAACTTTATCGAAGTTAGCAACAATTGCTTTCTCTGTTAGTCCCTTGACATTCAATATGGACTGGAGATTATCTTGGGAACTGACACTACTGGTTTCATTGTCAGCAATCCCATTTTTCTTGAATAGTGAGAACTTACATTCAAACAATTCTTGCAACGATTCCATGATCTCACATGCAATGACTATGTTCTCAAACCTTTTGGCCAATGCATCAGGTATGCTTGCCAAAATGTGAAGTCGAGCCTTCGAATTAGCCTTCATCCATGCCTCATATGCATTACGAACATTTCATGGTGCATTAGGGGTTAGGACTTGAGGACAATCCTCAAACATGACAAAATCAAGGTCGTTTACCACGAAAAATCTTTTAGTAGACTATTTCCATGTCATGTAATTAAAATTGGTCAAAGTAGAAAAGGCAACTAATGGAAAATCAATCATTGACATTTTGCTAAAAAAAACAAACATATTAATCTACGTTAGATTTTAACATAACTCTTTAAAAAAAAAATCCAATCAGGTTTAGCAAAATCTAAATGAACCCCATATAACATCTACTTTTGCAATGACGCTTCATTGATTTAGGACAAAATCAATCAAAGGGTAGTCAATTTCTCCCTTCACTGAATTGAGACACTCTCAACTAATCATTACATCAGTAACTCTTATTCCTATAACGAATAGTCATCATTGATTTGGTCAAGAAATCATTAACTTGCTTAACAATTTCCGATAAGTCTGACCCTTCATTTTAGATCCTAGAGTTCTGCCCTAATTAGCCAACCGAAGGGAAAAACCGACTGGGGAAAAAACTAAAGTGACTCTATCCATTCCTGAAGTTCACCTTGATATTGACCAACTACACAAACCATCCGAAGGGGGATGCTCCCAGGGCACCTCGAGGCCGTTCAAGAAGGTCTCATAGTGCAAACTAATGAAAGAGACCGTAGGACACGTTGACACACATCCTTCTCCCACTTACAATAAATACTCTTTCCATTCACCTTGATATTGACCCATGCGAACACCATTGCTCCCAGGGCGCCACGAGGCCAAGCATGAATCTCATAGCGTGAATATTAAAGGACAAACATGAGTGGAAATGACATATCATATATATCTTTTTCTCCCACTGAGAATTTTGACGACCTAAGGTTTAATTTACTTAGGAAAAATACGGCTAATTAGTTTTACTAAGTGATTATTTAAGTTTGCCCAAAAGTAACACTTACTTTGGAAAGTAAACAATTTTGATGAACATTCATTAAACACTTTAACAAACATTAATCAATAATTGCATGCTTGTAGCAAATCTATCTAATTCACCTTTGCAGGTAGGTTCCCAAGTAAGGGTGTTCAGTTTTCATCAGCTTAAAAACTCCAGCCTAGCCAGAACCCGCCTTAGACAAAAGGCCCCTTATAGATAGATTTATTACAAATTTAATCTTTTATTGAAATCAATTTAATCATATTAAACTGATTTAAAATATTAATCTAATTTCTAATCTCATTAGAAATTTATGAGCTTAGGTCTATCTTAATCATATTTTAAAAATATTTTAAAAATGATTTTACCTAAGTTTGCAAGCAGCTCTTGGTTATTGATTTTAATTCTAATTTCATTATTTATAACTCTTATAAAAAATGAAACAATTAAAACCATTCACATTGCTAGTTAGACATTCATAAGTTATTTATAACTTTTATAAATAAACCTAAGTGTCATTTTTCATGCAATGTTTATGCATTACTAATATATATAACTTTTATATACAAGTAATGAGCTAAGCAAACATTCCATGCTAACATACAACCTTATATTATAACATTTATAATATAGATGATGCATGCATATATTATAACTCTTATATTATGTAACGACCCGAATTCATGAGGGGTGCATGAATGAACAGATATCACATTCGAATGAGAGGGATCCTGAAGACATGAAAGTATGGTTAAGAAAGGCTTAAAAGAATTGAAAGTTACTACTTATACCAGGTGCACCTTCCTTTTTGGTGGCTCAATCATAAGAACTCCAAATATAAACATACATCACATGCATATTTAACTAAAATTTGATGGACCGAGATAGTGTATCTCAAAACCAGAAAACTAATGCTACACTATTACAAAAGTTGGAGTCAACCAGTTCAAACAGGTGAATCAGGTCTTGAATCGCCTGCCTTAACGCCTCGTTACTTGATCGTGTAGCAAATCCTTTAATCGCGAGTAACGCATGTAGAGTGTAAACAATTATGTAGCAATGATCGCGTGGCTTAGGACAATGTGATGAGTATGAAAGTCCACGAGATCGTGCAGCACGCTTCAAGTAATGCATGCCATGTGATCGTGTAACTAATGAATATGCGATGAGCATGATAGTCTACACGATCGAGTAGCAAGCGCTGAGTATCGTATACTATGCGATCGTGTAGCTAATGACTATGTGATGAGCATGATAGCCTGTATGATCATTTAGCACACATGCCTTGCGTCGTGTATCAAATACCCCACGATCATTTACCCTCGAGCATCTATGCAATCATGTAGCCAATACAACATGATCAAGTAAACTCTTTACATGATCGCGAGCATTGGCTATGCGATCGTCTAGCAAATGCTACACAATCGAGTAGAACAGTTCTACATGAACACATAGCCAAGTCTAAACGATCGTTTAGCTTGAGCTACACCATGCGACCATCGATTCGTCTTCTCCATCGAAGCAAAATGCAACTCTTTGTGTCTGAAGCTTCTTCACGAACGACTCAAAACTCAAAAGGAATACAGACTCAATTGCAAGTGTTTATGCCTAAAAATGCAAGGCCCTTACAAATCAACTTTTTTAATGTAAACAGAAACCCAAAAACAAAAATAACTACCCCTTAAACATCCATCAACAAGCATCCACATACATTTAACACTTAAACACAATGTAGAAACTTAAAACCCACCAAACTGTAAACAAATTTCAATACAACAAATGGAATTTAGAAATTAGAACACAACCTTGCTCTGATACCAATTGTAGGAAAACTCAACATGAGGAGACCCTTGAGCGGAAGTGGATCGTCCAAATTCCATTGTGATTGAATGCATACATTTACAATCATACAAGAAGATTATGCAATCTAATTAAATTACAACATGCTTTTTCATTAAAAATACATAGTTCATGGGAAATTACATTTGAAGAACACTTCTTCACGTATCCCTCGAATGGTCTCAAACTTCTCAATCAAATAACAACAAAAACTTAAAGACCTTCTTCAAGTGTAACACGAACCAAATGGAAAAGAACACTACCACTCGAATTCCTTAGTATGCCCAGGGTGAGAACCCGAGAATGGTGGGCTCTGACTACTTTGGTTAAGAGGATATTTGTGAGTTTGGAGGAGGAAGACAATCAAAGAAGTACTATTGTATACCTAGCTTTTCGATCGGCTAGGCTATCGCATAGAAAAAGATCCTATCACATAGGCTATCGCAAAGACAAAGAGAGCTTATTGTATATGCTCCGAGTTTGTCGTGTAGACTATCGTATAGTCTCTCTTTGCAATCTTTTAGTGTATTTGGCTTAATTGTTGTCCGTATCAAAATGAAAAACTCTTTTTCATTTTTATTCCAATTGCAATAAAAAATTTCATAACCACCCACTGAGGTAGTTTTTGAGAAAAAGGATTATTATTCAAAATAATAAATAATATAAATAAATAAGATAACTAACTTATCATATTATATTTATAACATATAGTTTTAATATTGCATCACATACAATATAAACTATGGTTCTTTTTCTCTATTTTATGGCATTTAATATAATATTTATATTAAATTAACAACTATTTGAATCTCATTCAAATATTTATTCCTCCAATTAATGTATCAAATACATTATATCAATTATATCACATATAATTAAATTCCCTCTTATTAATTTGAACAATACAAATTAACCAAAAAAATGATTCTCAACATAATCCTTTTGAGCTACCAAGTGGACCTTATGGACCTGTAGCTTGAAGCTCCACCTGTACGTGAATAACTAATTAAACTCTTTAATTACATTATCCACCATCTGTTAACTGTCAGGCACTCCACTAAAGACCGACAGTTGCACTCTTCGTACTACAGATATATTTTTGTGTCCATTGGATATAACCAATCAACAGTGCGACAACCCTTCACAAATTGCTCATAAGTACAGTTAGGCCAAATCATCGTTTTGCCCTTGTAGTTACATCTAACTCCTTAAGTACTATGATTTCTCTAATGAACAGTAAGTCATAGTCCCACTATGACTGAGTCCTTTCTAGCCAAGTGAGGGTGTGGCAAAAATGTTCAAGACCAGGAATCAGCTCTTAAGGGAGCAATTTATCTACTTACCCCGGCATNGGCCAACAAGAGGATGAGAAAAAATGTTCAAGACCAGGAATCAGCTCTTAAGGGAGCAATTTATCTACTTACCCCGGCATCGGAGAAGGAGTGAATTTCATCTTGTGTAGCTGAGTTCCCAGCTCCCCAATCCGACGAATCCCCAAAATGGTAGGCTTGTTAAGTTGGCAATCTGGCCACTCTCACCCATACAAATCAAAAGGCCGCCTTCATGAATAAGAGTTCACAACTCACTAAGGATTCAGGTCATGTCACTTATGGTCATCCTAGTGAAATGTAAGTGTCTGTTATCAATGGTATTATATAAAGAGATTAATCATTTCATGGTCCGAGCTAATACAAACTCTTTGTATAGGATACCCCCGCTCGTATGTCTTCACATGAATGATCAGGATCAGATCATTTGTAGCACTTTACAATAGTTGTAAGACTTACAAAGCGAGTCGTATCCATAGTGTTACCAGGATAAGGTACTCTAACCTTATCCATTTACTATAGACCATTTAGGTTATTGATAACTTGTAGAAATACAAGTTATTTAGGCCACCTTATCTAGATATTTTAGTCAAAAGTTAGTAAATATGAGCCGATTGTATGAAAATTAGCCTAGTATTACAATAATTATAAATGTATGCAATTACACCCACTAACACCATAAAGATGGAAAACAAGCCGAATTTTACTGTGTTTTGCAGGAGACCAAGTCACTGCTTGCGCTCAAGGCTCACGTGAAATTGATCAACGCATCTCTGTCACACTACGCCCATCAATTAACAATGAAGAAACCATTACCGCAATGACGGCGCAATGCGACAGTCGGTCCAGAGCTGTGTTTTAATCGCATGCGGTAATAAAAACAACACCGCATGCGAACTTAAGATAGAAAGATGCAGCTGAACAATGCAAAAGCGGAGGATTGAGACACGTGTACAACTAACGGTTGTGTAAAATTGACGGTCTGATTGCATAACAGAAGGAATAATATCCCTCCATCTTCGGAATTACCATAACGATCAAGTAGGGACCACAAGGCCAGAGTTAGAGATCTGCACCTATAAATACCTCAATGATTTAAGAGAAAAGGTATGCTACAGGATACGGGGTAAGTGTTGCAAAACTGTTGAGAGAAAAGGCTGAGCCAAGTGCTTAAGATAAGAAATCTGGGAAGAAGACAAGATCAGGCCGAGAGGTGAATCTTAGATCTAATCTGCCAAACACCCGATTGAAAGCTTTGTGCAAAGATCCCTGCTACCGATGGAGCAAGCCTAAGAGGGAAGCTCTTCTTGCCATCAAATCCATCCTATCCAGCAAATAGATCTTCATCAAATCAGTGCCACGACATTGGCACTTGTTTGTATCTGTCTATCTCTTTCATCGTTGTATTTCACTGTTTCTTTATCTCTTCATTCACACACCATGTATCAAACGCTTAATAGAGATATTAAATGTTTCAATAGCTTCCATTTACCATTTTCTGTCTATTTTCGTTCACCCATCAATCACTTCCTTCATGATGTTTTCTTAATTCCTTGAGAAGCAATATGAATTAACCAAGTACTTAATTTGTGTTAACGATATAAAATGTGTTTAGCTAAGGCATGATCGACGGCATCTTCTCCTGTGAGAGCAGAAGTGAAGATGCCATTCTGATCTATCGAGAGAAGGTTAGAAGAATGTGTTAACTAAAGCGAGTAGTACTTCCAGACATGGAAGCAACCTTGTGTTCATTACGTTAGTCTCTGTTTCACCACAGACATGTGGAAGCGTGGCCGATCACTGAGAGGTGTACGCCAAGAGAAGAGTGGAACAGTATTTGTAGCTTCAATGCAATTAACAACTTGCATTGTTTATATTATTTGTCTTTCTCTTTCTATTTTATTCATAAGACTTGCCGTCGCATCACACGTCTTTGCATAACTTTCACAGCCAGCCTTGACCCCCGCATCTTATACATGAAGCCTGTATCTTGTATCATCTTGCTTAGGTTTATTGTATTTTCATTTTATTATCACATCTTTACTGCTTTCCTTTATTTTATCGCAGTTTATATATTTGCACAAACACACACTTTTAAAGATTGAAAACTTGGTCGCATATATCATGAACATAGCACAATAACCTAAACCAGTCCCCGTGTTCGACCTCGGATCACACCGAGAAACTTGCGATGGAATTAAACTTGGTTCCATCGTAAGGAAACTTGTGACAGCGCATGGCATACTACATGACCATCCATAATTAATGCATATTTAGAAGTAGTATCGCATCATCATGAGCATAGAACATCATACATCCTTACCCATCAAAAACCTAGTCAACAAGTTTATGGCGCCGTTTTCGGGGACTATGGTTAACGGATTATTGTTTGAGTGTGATTTTGGTATTTTGCAGGAAAGATCTCTTTGGACTGACTGTTCAACGTGGAGAGCAGCCTGACAGTTTATGAGTCCTGGTGCTGAACCGGAATTCGTAGCTGACCCTAAGATCGAGCAATCTTTCCGCACAGGGTACGTTAGAATCGAATTCAGCGAAAAAAGGCAGCCAGCATGGCGGACAACAACGATAACGTGGTGCCAGTTACAAACCAAGGGGATGTTCGACCGACTCAGGATCCTATTTTCCTTGCGGCTGACCACAACATCCCGATGTGTAATTATGCGGCACCTAGTTTGTATGATTTTTCGCCTGGAATCTTGAGGCCGACTGTGGAGGAGAACGCACATTTTGAGATTAAGCGGTTATGTTGTAGATGATTCAAAATGCTGGGTAGTTCGAAGGTCTGCAAGGTGAAGACCCACATGCCCATTTGACCAGCTTTGTTGAGATGTGCGGCAATTTTTCCTTACCTGGCGTGACCCCGGAAAATATAAGATTGTATCTGTTCCCTTACACCTTGAGGTATAAGGCTAAGAGGTGGGCTTACTCACTAGAGCCAAATGAGATCACTTCATGGGAGCAATTGGTGGAGCGACTCATGAAGAAGTTCTTCCCACCTACCATCAATGCAAGGCGACGAAAGAATGTGTTGAACTTTGAACAGAAGGAGAATGAGACCCTAAGCACCACCTGGGTGTGATTCAGGAGACTGGTGAAAAACTGCTTGCATATCGAGATTCCCGATTGTGCCTTGATGGAAACATTTTACAATGGCCTGAATAGAGCAACGCAAGCTATTGTTGATGCCTCCGCGGCAGGAGGTTTTATGGATAAGACATACACAGAGACCAAAGTCATTCTCGACCGCATCTTGCAGATTATGGATGACTAGATCAACGATGGATATGGAGGTTGAGGTGCCGAAAGAAGGAAAAATGAAACAGCCATTGTCCCTGCGGAGACAATGACCACGTTGGCCATGCAGATGGCCACGGTGACCTCGATCTTTCAATCAATGGCAATTAACCAAGGAGCTACTACCCCACAATCAGCGCAACCCGCTGCACCGGCTCAAGTGGCCGCAATCAGCTACGTCAATTGTGGAGGGGCTCACGTAGCTGATGGGTGTCCATTGAATCTTCAGCAAGTGTGTTCTATCTAGAACAACCCCTTCAGCAACACCTATAATCCGGGCTGGAGGAGCCATCCTAACTTTGGTTGGGGAGGCAATCCCAACCCAAGGGGCCAGTGAACCATCAAGGGGGCAGTAGAGGAAATCCCCGTTCTCACCACAATCAAGGGCAATCAAGACCACAGAACCAGTAACCATCATCGTCTAACACATTGGGAGGCTCGATAGAGAAGCTGCTAAAGCAGTATATGGATAAAGATGATGCAGTGATGTAAGCACAAGCGTCCTCTATAAGGAATATGGAGATCCAAGTGGGCCAACTGGCCTCTGAGCTAAGAGGTTGAACACCAAGAACATTGCAAAGCAATTCATAAGCCCTGAGATCTACAGGTAAGGAGCAATGTCCTTAAGACATTGAGCAGACAAGCCTGACTGCCTACGGAGATGTGGATTGCAATCACCCAGGACAACGCAATTTTTGGTCCATATCTCAATACTATATTTAATGCTTTATTGAACTTCTATCTCTTTAAATTCTGAATTATGTCTTAAATTCTTCATTTAATTCAATTTTGACTTGATGAATTTATTTCTTCATTCACTTCTCTGCATTTAATTTTGTCTCGTCTTGAATTCTTTGAATTCTTTTTGTAATCAATGCATTGTGCTTTAAATGGTGAATGATTGAGTAATAAAGGATAATCTATTGCCACAAGAGACAACACTTGCGCTGATGAAAATTATAAAATAAAAATAATAAAAAAATTAACAACAAGAAAGCAAGACGACAATGGATGCATCCCAAACCAATTAAGAATGCTTTGCGTTCACCTAACTCAACTGGATTTAGTTGAGGGGTGTGTTGCGCTCGCATGTGTCCTTTGCCCGTCCTTAGCCAAATGCACTATGTTGAGGTATCCTCTAGAAATGCATTAGTTAAGGGGTGTGTTGCGGGGACATATGCGCTGTTGCCCGTCCTCTACAAAGATACAATTGTGTTTGTGAGCACAATGCGTTATTCTTGTACATGCATCCATTAAAATAAAATATTAAAGAAAAATTCGTTTGGCAATTTGGGAAGAAGTCCAATCGATTCGTATCCCCAAGCAATTATGGCTTGGATGACGAAAGGACACTTTTTCTGAAATTCCATAAATGAAGGAGGTGAAACGATGCACCTGTTGAGCTGCTCGAGGCCAGTCGCCGTGAAAATCGCGTTGGGTCCCACCATGGCCTAACCTATAAATACGATCTCGTCCTTCATTGGAAACCCTTTACCTCACTTTAGAAAACAAGAAACCCTAAGCGTCTTGCATCCCAAACCTTTCTTTCTCCCCAGTAGCTCGAGTTTTTACCAGACCTTTCCAAGCTTGTATCCATGGCAGACCAAACCCCAAACTGATCCACTTCACATTCCACCCCTGATCAAGTAGCCATGCGAGAGGCACCATTCCTGGCTGCCAGTCGCAGGCTTGCCGCCTAAGCCCACACTGTCCCCAGACTTGCCAGAAGAGCCTGGATAAATCCTTTGGCCAGTAGGCCTCCTATGTTCAAAAATTGAGGATATAAGTTATTTATGATATTGCGAGTGTGATAAATTATAGAAATACAAGTTATTTATGCCACCTTATCTAGATATTGCAGCCTAAAGTTAGTAAATATGCGCCGATTGTATGAAAATTAGCCTAGTATTACAATAATTATAAATGTTTGCAATTACACCCACTAACACCATAAAGATGGAAGACAAGCCGAACTTTACTCTGTTTTGCAGGAGACTAAGTCACCGCTTCCGCTCAAGGCTCATGAGAAATTGATGAACGCATCTCTGTCACACTACACCCATCAATCAACAATGAAAAAACGATTACTGCAATGACTGTGCAATGTGATAGTCGGTCCAGAGCTGTGTTTCAACCGCATGCGGTAATAAACACAACACCGCATGCGAACCTAAGATCGAAAGATGCAGCTGAGCAATGCAAAAGTGGAGGATTGAGACACGTGTACAACTAACGGTTGTGTAGAATTGACGATCTGATTGGATAACAAAAGGAATAATATCCCTCCATCTTCAGAATTACCATAACGATCAAGTGGGCACCACAAGGCTGGAGTCAGAGATTGCACCTATAAATACCCCATTGATTTCAGGGAAATGGTATGGTACGGGATACGGGGTAAGTGCTGCAAAATTGTTGAGAGAAAAGGCTGAGCTGAATGCTTAAGAGAAGAAATCCAGGAAGAAAATGAGATCAGGCCGAGAGGTAAATCTCAGATCTAATCTGCCAAACACCCGATTGAAAGCTCTGTGCAAAGATCCCTGCTACCGGTGGAGCAAGCCTGAGAGGGAAGCTCTTTCTGCCATCAAATCCATCCTATCCGGCAAGCAGATCTCCATCAAATCAGTGCCAAGACATTGGCACTTATTTGTATTTGTCTATCTTTTTCATTGTTGTATTTCACCGTTTCATTATCTCTTCATTCACACACCATGTATCAAACGCTTAATAAAGATATTAAATGTTTCGATAGCTTCCATTTACCATTTTCTGTCTATTTCCATTCACCCGTCAATCACTTTCTTCATGATGTTTTCTTAATTCCCTGATAAGCAATATGAATTAACCAAGTACTTAATTTTTGTTAATGATATAAAATGCGTTTAGGTATGACATGCTAGACGACATCTTCACCTGTGAGAGCAGAAGTGAAGATGCCATTCTGATCTATTGAGAGAAGGTTAAAAGAATACATTAACTAAAGCGAGTAGTACTTCCAGAAATGGAAGCAACGTTGCGTTTATTACGTTAGTCTTTGTTTCACCACAGACATGTGGGAGCGCGGCCAATCACTGAGAGGTATACGCCAAGAGAAGAGCAGAACAGTATTTGTAGCTTCAATGCAATTAAGAACTTGTGTTGTTTATATTATTTGTCTTTCTCTTTCTATTATATACATAAGACTGGCCGCCGCATCACACGTCTTTGCACAACTTTCACAGCCAGCCTTGACCCCCGCATCTTGTACATAATGCCTGTATCTTGTATTATCTAGCTTAGGTTTATTGTATTTTCATTTTATTATCGCATATTTACTACTTTCCTTTATTTTATTGCAATTTATATATCTGTATGAACACACACTTTTAAAGATTGAAAACCTGGTCGCATATATCATAAACGTACCACAATAACCTAAACCAGTCCCCGTGTTCAACCTCGGATCACACCGAGAAACTTGCGATGGAATCGCAATGACCTAAACCAGTCCACGTGACAGCGCATGGCATACTTGTGAAACCCGAATTTCCAAGTGATGAAGGGATTAACTAGATGAAAGTTAAATCCTATGTTGAAGAAAACAGAAATTTCTAAGTGTTGAATAGATTTTCCTTGAGTAGCTTTGATATAAGCTTAAATCCTTGAAAATTGACTAAGTGTTGGACTAGGCATGCTATGTGAGTAGCTTTGAGTTAAGCTTAAATCCCTGAAAATTGACTAAGTGTTGGACTAGGCATTGCTATGTGAGTAGCTTTGAGTTAAGCTTAAATCCCTCAAAATTGACTAAGTGTTGGACTAGGCATTGCTATGTGAGTAGCTTTGAGTTAAGCTTAAATCCCTCAAAATTGACTAAGTGTTGGACTAGGCATTGCTATACATTAGCCACAAGATCTTGGAAAGAGTACTTGGGCAAAGGGAAAATTTGGAAATTTGGCTAAGTATAGAAGTTGTGTTGATGCGTTGGAAGGGACCAATGCATTGGAAGAAGTTGTGTTGATTCATTGGAAGGGACCAATGCGTTGGAAGAAGTTGGTTAATGCGTTGGAAGGGTTGTTGGTAATGGCATGCGGCTGAAGGAAGGAAAATGGAAATGATGCGTTGAACATCCAAGAGTTTGTGGACGCATATGAAGGATGAACTCATTGAGGATGTCATCCGGACATGTGGCTTGTTAGGAAGAATTCTTAAGCCTTAAGTAAAGAAGGTGGCAGCATAAGAAGACATACAAAGTTAAGGGCCATGCGTTGGTGAAAGGAGAAGAAGACATATTGGGTTGTGCTGATGCAAGATTGCGTTGATGGTGTAAGGAAGAGACACTTGGTCATGCGGCCAAGTAGGAGGTGTCGGCCATGGAGCAATCTTGGACGCCTATAAATAGGACCAAAGACTTCATTCTTCAGATCACAACTCAAAATACATTTAAGAAGAGTGGAAAATTTGAGGAAACCTTACGTTAGAGCAAAATCCATGCATTGGACATAGAAGTTCAAATAGGACGCATTGGACAGTGAAGTCTGGAAAGCAACAACAACTTGAGACGAAGAGTTCTCCTAGAATACTCGTGCGTTTTATGTGATTCAAATCCATCTGAAAGATAAAAGGAGTCTAGTTTTCATGGTGGGGCTTCCGGAGAAGAAGCTTTAAGGAATCGAGCTGAAGAATGAGGAAAAGACAAAAGGGTCGAGTTGTCGGGTAAGCTGGGCCAGTCTTGATGTTTTGATGATTCCAACCAAACCACGAGAATTTCTGAGTTACGATTTTAGGGTAAGCTTCCTAAGACATTGTAGAACATGTTTGCAGAAGGAAGTATCTTAAAATAAGGTCTAGAAATATGAGTAATCTAAGCTGATATTTGAATATGGTATTTAGGGTTCAAAAAGGGAAACCAAGAAAATCTAAGGAATTTTGGAAAGGAAAGTTCCTAACCAAACAAGGTGAGTGGTTATTGTGTGTTGTATTGTTGATATAATTTCTATATATAGGTAAATATATATAGGGGATAATGTTAAATTGACATGATCAGGGATATATGTTTATCTGATTACTATGCTTGTTAAGATATTGCTTGTATGTTTGTTTTGGAAACTGAAATTGTTCCTGGGATACATACTTAGCATACTTGAAAAAAGTACTTGGTGGGAAAATATAGTCGACTTTGGTCGGCGGGAAATGATAGTCGGTTACAACCGGCGGAAAATATAGTCAAGTTACCGAAGCATAGCTAGTAGGCAAATAGTCGATGTGCACATTGGCGGAATAATAGGGTACAAGGAAAGTTTCCATAGGAATTGTTGTTATCTTAGTATACGTGTGAAAGTACTAGGGATGTTATATTATGTGATAACCAGCGGTCAACTTGGGGTTGGTTGTTTTAACTAGCGGTCGAGCTGGGGATTGTCCAGCAGTTTGGCTGGAAAACAATAATGAACTTGTGGTAACGTTCTTGTTGACTATGCATTGCTTTCCCAAAAATATAATTTCTATTGACAAAGTTTTCCACTCACTGGGCTTTATAGCTCATGTTTTCCATGTTTTATGTTTTACTCCCCCCCCCCCAGGTAGCAGAAAGTGATGAGTTCCAGGGTGCTGCTAAGGTCAAGGTCTGCCATATGCCACAGTTACATTTCCGGAGGATTTTATAATTGTTGTTGTAAACTTTATTGTCAAGTCTTTGAGTTGTATAAATGTTACATTGTTGTAATATAAGATGGGCCTACTTAATCAGTTGGTTGTTGAATTTATTCATTGGTAATTAGGCAATAAGTGTCAACCAAAGGATTGATAACTGCTTTCAATCACGCCCTTTCCAAGGCACGGAGGATGGTCTGGGGCAGGGTGTGACAATACTACATGAACATCCATAATTAACGCATATTTAGAAGTAGTATCGCATCATCATTAGCATAGAACATCATACATCCTTACCTATCAAAAACTGAGTCAACAGTTATCATTTAAACAAGATCCATCTGTATGTCTCTACATACTTGTTCAAACTTACATAAAATAATCTAGGATCTTAGTTTATTGGATTGAGTATATGCTTATAAAATAACACTTATTTTATTAATAAAAATATGTTTATACAGAGTTTACAAACTTACGAGATTACAAGGAGATTTAGGACACCATTCCCAACAAGTTGCCTAAGTCATCCTATTAAAATAGAAACCAAACTAGTCAACGGAGTTACATTTAGTGGTTACTTGTCACACCCCACCCAAGACCACCCTCTGAGCCTGAGAAAGGGCGTGACTGTAGCAGTTATCAATCCTTTGGTTGACACTTACTGCCTAATAACTCTTGCAGAAATAACTCTGATACCAATGAACAAATTCAACAATCAACTGATTAAGTAGACCCATTTTATTACAACAATACAATGTCTATACAAATCCAAGACTTAACAACAAAGTTTACGACAACAACTGTAAAACCCTTCGGAAGTGTAACTGTGGCTTATGGCAGAACCTTGACCTTAGTAGCACCCTGTAACTCCTCACCTTTCACTACCTGGGGGAGTGGGGGGGTAAAACATAAAACATGGAAAACATGAGCTATTAAAGCCTAGTGAGTGGTGCTTTTAGATAAAAAAAAAATAGCTTAGTCAATAGAAATATATTTTTGGCAAAGCAATACATAGTCAACAAGAACATTACCACAAGATCATTATTATTTTCTAGCCAAACCGTTGGACAATCCCCAGCTCGACCACTGGTTAAAACAATCAACCCCAGCTTGACCGCTGGTTATCACATAATAAAAACATCCCCAGTACTTTCACACGTATACTAAGATAACAACAATTCCTGTGGAATCTTTCCCTGTACCCTATTATCCCGCCAATGTGCACATCGACTATTTTCCCGCTAGCTATGCTTAGGTAACTTGACTATATTTTCCGCCGGTCGTCACCGACTATCATTTCCCGCCGACCGAAGCCGACTATATTTTCCCGCCAAGTACCCTTTTCAAGCATGCTAATTATGTATCCCGGGTACAATTTCAGTTTCCAAAACAAACATACAAGCATTATCTCAACAAGCATAGTAATCAGATAAATATATATCCCTGATCATGCCAATTTAACATTATTCCCTATATATATTTACCTATATATAGAAATTATATCAACAATACAACACACAATAACCAGTCACCTTGGTTGGTTAGGAACTTTCCTTTCCGAAGTTCCTTAGGTTTCCTTGGTTTCCCTTTTTAAACCCTAAATTCTAGAGTCAAGTATCAGCTTATATTACTCATAGTTTTCGACCTTATTTTAAGATATTTCTTTCTGAAACAATTTTCTAAATTGTCTCAGGAAGCTTACCATAAAATCTTAGCTCATAACTCCTCGTGATTGCCGGAATCATCAAAACATTAAGATTTGCCCAGCTTACACGACAGCTCGACCCTTCTGTATTTTCCTCATTCTCCAGTCCGATTCCTTGGAGCTTCTTCTCTAGCAGCCCCACCATGAAAACTAAACTCTTTTAGCTTTCAGATGGCTTTGGAATCACATCAAATGCACAAGTATTCTGGGAGAACTTCTCCTTCCAAATTGATGCTACTTACTGTCTTTTCTACCCCACAGCATCTCCCTTCTTGGAACTTCTTGACCAATACATAGTCTTGCTACCAATGCATGGTCTTCTCCCAATTAGTCCTCACACACTCTTATTTATGTCTTTTGAAGACA
Source organism: Benincasa hispida (assembly GCF_009727055.1). Lineage (NCBI taxonomy): Eukaryota > Viridiplantae > Streptophyta > Magnoliopsida > Cucurbitales > Cucurbitaceae > Benincasa > Benincasa hispida. The sequence goes on along the minus strand of NC_052360.1, from coordinate 43,253,046 downwards.
ATTTGAGTTTTCATCTGAAGTCCTTGGCTCCATGGCCGACACCTCCTACTTGGCTGTATGACCAAGAGTTTCTTCCTTACACCATCAACGCAATCTTGCATCACCACAACCCAAAGTGTCATCTTCTCCTTTCACCAATGCATAAGATTCCAATCTGATGCAACCACCTTAAATTCTTTAAGGCTTAAGGCTTCCTCCTAAGAAGACACATGGTTTGATGATGTTTTCTATGTGTTCTCATCCTTTATATGCGTCCAACTCCTTGATGTTCAATGCATATTAGGCCATCAACGCATAGTCCATACTCAATGCATATCCTATAATCAACGCATAGCAAACCAATTCACTACCATCACAATCCAACTTAGCCATCGCAAGAGCTAGCCATCACCAACGCATAGGTGACCGCTCATCCTCGACGCATGGCTCACTAGGTACCACCGAAAGGCATGCTAGGCATGGGCGCATGGTGCTTGGCATAGGCGCTAAACGCTTAACGCATGGGCGTGTGGCTTAGGTGCTGGCCACTGACGCATGGGCATGGCCGCTCGGCAGGCTCGGCAGTGCTCGACGCATGGTGCTTGGCACATGCATGGGCGCTCGACAGACTTGGCAGTGCTCGACGCATGGGCTGGGTACATCGACGCATGCCTGGGCAGTTTGGCCGAGGCTGCTCGACGCATGGCTCGGCATCTGGACGAGGTTGCTCGACGCATGACTGGGCATTTGGTAGCGCTTGGTCGGCTCGACGCATGGGCTGTGAGTTGTGCATGGCCGCTCGACGCATGCCGCATGCCTTGCCCGTGTCCTCGCCTACCCTTGTGCCATCCAACCTTCCAACGCATCACTTCCATTTTCCTTCCTTCAGCCGCATGCCATCCACCAACAACCCTTCACACGCATCAACATAACCCTTCCAATGCATCCCACACAACCATCTTCCAATGCATCCAACACATCTAATGCATCTATCATCCAATGAATCCAACGCATCCAACGCATCCATCATCCAACAGATCCATTGAGTCTAATGCGTTGGTCTAACCTCCAAGGCATTCGTCACTCCCACTTTAAATTCTCCCTTTGCCCAAGTAATTTTTCCAAGATCTTATGACCAATTCATAGCACTGCCTAGTCCAACACTTAGTCAATTTTTCATCAATTTAAGCTTAACTCAAAGCTACTCAAGGAAAATCTATTCAACACTTAGAAATTTCTTTCACTTCAACATAGGATTTGACTTTTACTTAGTTAATTTCCTTAACCACCTGCTTAAGTAAGAATAATGGAAATCCAGGTTTCACATTACTATTTCGCGGTCCAGTCTTATGTAAACTCATTATATAGGATATCCCTACTCGCATGTGATAGAGTAAACATGCATAACTCGGAAGCAAACAGAATCATTAAGAATTCTAATTCCATTAATTTGAGTAACAAGCATTCAGGTTCAAGATGAAAATAGAAATAGGGTTACTAGTGTACAACTTTTGTAGATACCTTCGAAATTGCTTGATTCTTCTACAAATTCTTCTTCAATCTCAATAGTAGACCACTACCTAAGTCTTCTCTTCTAATCTCAGGCCTTAAAAAGAGTGGTGGAAATCCAATTGAAGGTGAATTTGGGATTGACTTAGAGAGAAACGCTGTTTTCTTTTCAGCAGGGATATTCTACACTTTTTCAATTTTGCATGCCCATAATTCAAATGAATTATGAAATATTTATACCAAATAAACATGCAAAAAAGATAAATAGATAACCTGACACTTCAAACATCACTAATGCCATTAGATGTTCAATTTGGGAGAAATATATTATAGAGGTATCCATATACTTATAGACCTTTTTGGCTATATACTAAAACTTGATCCTCTTTTATGTCTCTACATAAAGTGTAACAATTCATTTTATAGCCATGGGTTAGTTTATTGGATTTAGAAATGAATGCAATTCAATAATAACATTTTTATTGAAAGAGTTTTCAATAATATCTTTATTATGAATAGAATATGTTTAATGTTTTCAAACTGCGAGTTTTAGGACATTCCCAACAACATGTCACCTATATGAATCACGTTGGATCATTGTGTTTGTATCAAATATAAAGTGGGTCATATCCATAGTGTCACGAAGATAAGGTAGCCAACCTTATCCCTATATTATAGATTCTTTAGGTTGTATCATGAACATTGATCTCCGTATATCTCTACATACTGTTCAAGCCTCATAACACAACCTAAGATGTTAGTTTATTGGATTTAGGGTTATTAAGACAAAACTAATACAACACAATCAATAACTCTTATTGAAATAACATCGTTAACTCTTTATTGAAGGTAGTCAATTATTTACATTTAGTATTTATGAGTTTCAGGGCATAAAACCCAACAATGGACACAAAAATATTCTACAATATGAAGAGTGCAACTATGGGTCACAACTATGGATCTTTAATAGAGTGACCCATAGTTTATGAATGTTGATTAATTTAATTAAAGAGTTAAATTAATTAATCTCGAATCATTGAAGCTTTTAATCCACAGGTTCATTAGGCCTTCTTGCTTGCTCACTAAAGATAACACATGGATTAATTAGTTTTGGAAGAATTGAAATCGTTCAAATTTTAAAGGAATATATGTTAATTGTATGTGATGCAATAAATATAATATATATAGATACATTATATTATAAGTTTAATTTTGAATAAGATTCAAAATTAAACTGTATAATATGATAGAATAATGTAGTTGAATAAGATTCAAATATTAAATAATATGAGTGAGATTCATATTAAAACTATAGATTAAAATTTAATATGAATGATGTTCATATTAAAACTATGGGTTAAATTTAATGTGAATGGGATACACATTAAAAATATAGGTTATGAGAGGGAAATATATTTGAATATGATTCAAGTAATATTAATTAAATAGATTAATTAATAATTAGTTAATTAAATTAAATGAAGTTTTAATAAGTTAAATTAAATTAAATAATAACCCCTTGCAGTTATAGGGGAGTTGAAGACTTAACTCCCTTCTCCTTCATTGTACAAAGAACTTTCTGCATTTTCTAGACTGGAGAAATTCTTCTGGCTCTCACTCTCTCGGAAACTCTCTCAAACTCTAAAAACAGTCTCATACATTATAGAAAGAGTTTCTCTAAAAAAAAATTTACTTCCTTTAGTCTTTCAAAAGTTGGTTCTCACAAACTAAATCCATGCTAAAGAATAGCAAGGAAGACATAGCAATGGTTTCTTTTCTGAGATCTAAGTAGAATGGGAGAGATCGCGCTATATGAAGAATTGGAGAAGGTTTGAATAGTAGTCTTTAAAGGCAATCTGTTTACCTTGTAAATTCTTCTTTGTAAAAGCATGCTTAAGTTTATGTTTATTCTTCTATGTATTTCTGTAAATTCAAAACAAGATTTGAAGACATAGGCAATCAATTGCTTCCCCTGGGAATTCAATTCCTTCAAGCTAGTCATCGAATCTTGAATCCCGACGTCAAAATATTGAAAAACAAATCAAAATAGAAAGAAATCTTATGGGTTTTGTCCAAGAATGGCCAAAATCAAGCTAGAAGCCCTAAATATCGTCTAAACTGAATGCCATCATAGCAATGTCACAACCCTATCCCAATCTGTGCAATGCTGAAAGGCAGAAGACGCATATATAGGGTACTATCGCGACGTTGCCACTAGCGTTGTGGTGCTACGATTTTTGAAAAGGAGGATTTCGCATACGCCTACCAAATTGGTCCTTGAGTTGCAACACTACCATAACCTTACTCCAACACTTGAGGTCAAAAATCGATAAGAGAGTTGCAACCCTATCCTCAGCGTTGCAATGCTACACCCTAAGTATAAATAGAATTTTTAGCCATTTTACATGAGAGATCCAAAATTCACTCTATTTTCTCTCAAGTATCATACCTTTTCGAAATTTTTTTTTCAATATTTTCTTTCCTTTGATGCATCAATGATATTCCTTGATCAAATCTAGAAGGAGATGCTACATTAAGGTAAGTAATCTAGTTTAGGTTAGATTCTTAATTTTCTTGGTATGAGGTTGAATCTTTAATAATTTCTCATATAATTTCTTGAATTCTATGATAAACTCTTACTAAAATTGATTCTTGCATGTGAAATAACTTCTATGCATTGGATTTAAGAATTTTTGGCCAATTTTCTTTTATTCAATAAATGCTAGAAATAATAGCATGTCTATGTGTTGAATTTCTTAGGGCACCACAATTATAAAGTGTAAATGTGTGAATTTAGGTTATTGGAATTAATCTTGTTCACAATTATGCATGATTAGTAATTCAAGAACAATTGGACTAGTAACTTGGGCTTTCGAAACTACTAATCCAATCTTAGTCAATAATTGTACTTTCTTAATGCAAATGAACAATTAATTCGATCGTTATCGATTCTTATTAAATGACTAATTTACATTTGATTAATTGTTTTATCAAGAAATTAGGGTTACATTCCTAACTAAACTAGATCAATAAGAAAATCGAGTTTTCATTTTTTTCAATTAAGCATTTACATTCCTACCTTTACATTCTTGCACAATTTTATTATTTTCTTTACAAAACCCCCTCACGGTTACCACTCAAATTCAAAATTAGGTTAAACAATTATTAGATTCTCTATGGATGATCCTTTTCTTGCCATCTATACTATGTGTTAGTGTAGGTTGTTAGATTGGAATTACAAATTATTTGGTCCTTGGAAGTGTGATAACAATACACATTTCAAGGTCGATCAAATTGGTGTCGTTGTCGGGAAATCTTGGAAATTTTTTACCAACTTTGAATTTAAATTTGTCTGCGTGAGTTTCCTGTTGTTTTTAACCCTTTCTTTTCGAGATCCTAGACTTCAATATTTTGTAGGAAATAAATAAGAGGGCGAAGATTTCAACAAGAGTGTTGAAGGGGGCAAGTAGAAAGTGAGCTTCAATTGAATTAGTTTGTGTAGAAGGAAAAGTAAAAAATAAAAATAAAAAAATAAAAAAAGGATTAAGAAAGTTTAAAAATTAGAAAAAAAAATGAGAGATTTGGGAGAAGAAGCAAGAGAAAAAACCCTAAGGAAGTTAACCGAATTGGATTTAACCCAACAACCCCTTTGCATAGTTTATCTGGAGACTACAGTCCCTTTTGAACTAAAGCTAGGGCTAATCCATTTACTACCTATCTTCAAGGGCATCCTCGGTGAAGATCCTCTCAATCATATTAAGGATTTACACCTAGTATGTGATGGGATACATCCTCACGGAGTTACCTAAGAGAAACTAAATCTTAAAGCCTTTCTCTTTTCTTTAAAGGATGTGGCTAAAGATTGGTTATACTACTTGCCCACCTATTCAATAACCACTTAGAATAGTCATAAAAGAAGTTTATGGTGAAATTCTTCCTGGCTTCTAGAGTCCACTTGATTAAGAAGTAAATTTATAGGATTAAGTAATTTATTGGAGAAACCTTATACAAGTATTGGGAATACTACAATCAACTTTGTGTGAGCTTCCCACATCACAAAATTTCTACCCATGATTTGATTCAATACTTAGGTTTGCTTCTATTTGACAGAAGCAATATCAATGCGGCTGATAACTAGTAGAAATACAAGTTATTACAGCTCAAATAAGTAAAACATTGAGAGAATGTGATGGTAAAATAGGCAATATCATGTCCGAAAGCGCTAAACTGAAAGGAATTGCGATGGCGAGCACTCATCGCATAAAAGCAGTTAATTTACCTATTTTGTGCAGGTACAATGCGATGGTGCATATGGAATTGTGATCCAAAGGCACAATGCATCACCGCGCTTGAAGTTGCGATCGTGAGAAGTTTTCTTGAAAAGGTGATCACATAAAGACCTTGCATCAAGGCGACAACATACTAAATCATGATGGGACATAAAGCTGATAACGGTCAATTCCGAATTTAGTTGACAAGCCGTTAAAAGCCATACTGTAGCAAGTACATTGAACTTCCAGTGACTTTTAAATGGTGCAACGGAGTAGGAAAATTAATGCCACCCATCATTACAATCATTTGTAAGAAAAGCTGCTTCACCTTGAAATCTATAAATACCGAAGGCCACTAGAGAGAAAGGGAGTGAGTTAGTTAGTCTATTCCCACACATACTTATACATATACATAGAGGACAGAGAGAGCAAGGAGACGAGGCAAAGCCGAGAGAAATCATTCCCAGATAGATCGAGAGACTGCCAGAAAGAAATATAAAGGAGAGAGGGCCAACCCTTGCGAGAGCAAGAATGCACAACTAGAACAGAGTTGAAGTGATAAAGAGCAGTGTAAAAGGCCACAGGAAGCAAGACATTTCTTATTGGGCTTGTTATCTCTCAAATCTATTTGTTATTTTGTATTCAGTATGTTATTTGCAGAAAATGGAAACTTCATTCCAGTCTATGTTCAATCTCTCCATACCATGCATGAGTAGCTAAATTTCTAAATGGGTTGAGAAGTACTTAGCTAGCATGACTTAAGATTACATTTTATATGATCATCTTGTCTTATGTATGCATCATTCACCCTTTGGACGTACTTGAGAGAGTAGTTTAAAGATAGAATCTAGGCTTGAAAGAGTCAAATTAGATCGCATAAGCAAGTGTAGAAACTTAGACATAAGTTTTATCTGCTATTTATACATCGCATGTGCTCTAGAAATAGGATTGGTGGTATGGGGTCACCTTGTCTTATGTGTGCGTCATTCATTGGGACATACTTGAGAGAGTAGTTTAAAGATAGAATCTAGGCTTGAGAGAGTCGGATTAGATCACATAAGCAAGAATAGAAACTTAAAAATAATTTCTATCGCCATTTTAGCATATGCATCACATGCACCCTAGAAATAGGAATTGTGGCATTTTTCATTGAGAAATGTAGTACTGATATTTGTGTGTAGCATGATCGCATAACTTGTGCACAATCTCAGGAAATGTTAGCTAAACCCCTTCTCAACCCCTTCATCACATACTTATCGTAACTCTATGCTTTCATCACTCTGCGTTCAACTCCATCGCATAGGAAAAATCTAAATGAAAACATTATCCACTTCATTATTTTTTACCACCGCAATAGAATCGAAGAGTTTGTCGCATATCTACTTAGTAGTCCCTATGTTCGACCATGGACTTCCCAGGAAATCTAAGAAAGCTTATACTTGGGCCTTGTTAGGAAAACTTGCATGATCACCACATATTCACACCATCGCATCACAATTTCATGCATCAGCGACAGCCGGAGGTGCATTAGATGACAAAACACCCTTGGAGGCGAGCCGACTCATTTCTACCAAGGCAGAAAATTCCTAAAAGTTTAGCTCATGGCCCACGAGACTCAATCCTACCAAAACTCAAAAGGTAAAAGAGTTATAATCTCAAATTACTAATCTCACTACTCTTGTGCATCAAATAGCTCAACAGTTGAAAGCTCAAGCTCAAATGGAAGAAATCAAGTTTCTTGGAGGGTAAAGACGAGATCCTTATAGCAACACTTACAATTAGGGGTGGTAAAATCATCCTAATCTTAAATGGGGAAGTCAATCAACAAGTGAGTACATCTAATTCTAGTGCAGCACTAGAAGATGTAATGAAGTTATTGGCAATTACTATGCTAACATTTCAAAAATATGTAAGTACCTTCTAACAAGAGTCAAAGAAGTTACAAGAAGAAATGCTTTTTTCCAAAAGGAGACAAGACAAGGTATGCTACATCTAGCCAATCAAATCTCTTAGTTGTCCAGCACAGTAAGTAAACTCGATATTAAATTTGGTAAGCTCCCTGAACAACCCAAACATTCTTTTAAGAATGTAAGTGCTCTTACTACAGTTAGTGTCTCTACTTCTCTTGAATCTTTTGAACCCAAATCTTTTGTATCTCTTAACTATCTTGAATCTTCTAAATTTGAATCCTCAGAATCTATTAATCCTAAATCTTTAACTATCCAATAATATAATTCATGAGACCTAAATCTGTCAATTTAATATCTAAAACAACAATTTAATCAACTATTTGGTTTTGGAAGGTTAATTCTGATTCTTTAGAAAAACCTGATTTTAAAGCTTCTACCCCTATTGTTCCTTTTCCAGATAGACTCTTAAGTCCTGAGAAGAAAGAAGAAAAACATAAACAAACTGAAAGCCCTGGAAAGAAGATTGCTAGCTCTTCTGAAATGAGCTCTAAGCAGTGGGTCAAGAAAGAGGATGAAATGATTGTTGTCCAAGCAACAATGGTAATGCAAAGTAAGTCACCTTAAAAACGAGACGATCTAGGTATGTTTTGCTCACCTTGTACTGTAGGTAAGAAAAAGCTACAAAATACTTTTATATATCTAGGAGCAGCTATGAGTATTATGCTTGTGTCTTTATTTTATGAACTTAGGTTGCTAGATCTCAAAAGCACAAATGTTGTAATCCATTTGGCAGACCGTAGTTTGAGTAAGCCATTAGGAGTAGTACATGTGTTGCGTAGATATTAAATTTTATTAACTGATCATCATCAATAAAGTGTTAAATCGATAAATGTTATCATTTGTATTACTGTCAGTCTTAATAATCTTAAATCCAATAAAATAACATCCAAGGTTATCTTATGAGTCTTGAATTATATGTGGAGACATACAAAGATCAATGTTCAAGATACAACCAAAAAGGTCTATAGTATAGGGATAAGGCTAGGTACCTTATCCTAGTAACACTATGGAAACGACCCACTTTGTATTTGATACAAACGTAATGATCCAACGCATTCACTTAGGTGACATGCGGGTGGGGGTATCCCTATGCAATGAGTTTGCATTAGACTGGGCTACGAGATAGTAAACACTAGATGTAACACCATTGACTAGTTAGGTTTTTATTTCAATAGGATTACCTAGGCAACTTAGTCTCAATCCTGAGTATATTATGAACTCCTTTTAACGAGAGATTGTTCTTTGAATTATATGTGCTATGATGGCCAGATCGTAGACCTAATATTCCTATCACTTTAAGGACAAGACCGAGTGGTAGGAGCTGGGAACATAATAATACAAGATGGAATTCACTCGTTCCTTCCTTGAAGGTAAGTAGATGAGTGTTCCTTTAAGTTATGTGTCTGATACTTGAACAAAGGGCCTTAGCCTCATTGGCTTGAGAGGGATTTCTATCTATCGGTACCATAAATAGGTTGTTCATTAGAGGACACTGATATTAGAAGAGCACTAGTACTTAAGAAGTTAGAGGTAACCAAAGGGTTGTCACACCCCGCCCCAGACTACCCTCTGAGGCTGGGAAAGGGCGTGACTGCAGTAGTTATCAACCCTTTTGTTGAGACTTACTGCCTAATAACTCTTACGGAAATAACTCTGATACCAATGTACAAATTGAACAATTAATTGATTAAGTAGGCCCATTTTATTTTACAACAATGTAACGTTTATACAACTCCAAGTCTTAACTACAAAGTTTACAACAACAACTGTAAAACCCTCCGAAAGTGTAACTGTGGCACTGGCAGACTTGACCATAGCAACACCCTGGAACTACTCACCTTTCGCTACTTGGGAAGAAAAAGAAAAACATTTGGAAAGCATGAGCTATAAAGCCCAGTGAGTGACCAGAAGACTGATTTTTATCAAAAGAACTACCCCACACTTGGGTACTTTTGCTCAGATACCTTCTTAACTACTCACATACCTTCTCAAATGTCCTTCGGTATCGAGTTTCAAGTAAAACTAGTCATACAATGACTTTCTTTAATAAAACTTAAAAAACATGTCTTTATCTGAAAGATCTTTCTTTAGAACATGGTTTCTTAAAACATTTTAAATATTTTAGTCACTCACCTTGATCGTTTAGGAACCTTTCTCTCTAGAAGTTCCTTTGTCACCTTGGGCTCCCTTTTGAACCCTAAAATCCAGATTCAAATTAAAGCTCAGATTACTCATAGTTATAGGCTTTATCTATAGATACTTCCTTCTACACATATGCTCTAAAATGTCTCAGGAATCTTACCCTAAAATCTTAACTCAGAATTCCTCATGGTTTAGGCGAAATCATAAAAACATCAAGACTGACCCATCTTACCTGATAGCTCGACCCTTCTGTCTTTTCCTCATTCTCCAGCTTGATTCCTTGGAGCTTCTTCTCTGACAGCCCACCATGAAAACTAGACTATCATAGCTTTCAGATGGCTTTGGAATTACTCCAAACGCACTAGTAAATTGGGAAACTCCTCGTCCCAATTTGATGTTGTTTTCCAGACTTCACTGTCCAATGCGTCCTCTTTGAAGCTCTATGATCAACGCATGAATTTTGCTCTCAATGCAAGGTTTATCCCACTCTTTTTACTGTCTTTTTGAACTATGATCTAAAAATGAAGTCCTTTGACCCCATTTATAGGCGTCCAAACCTTCTCCAAAGTCGACACCTCGTACTCGGCTGCATGTTCAAGTGTTTCCTCCTCACACCAACAACGCAATTCTTCGATCAACGCAATCTAAGTGTCCTTCTCCTATGTAGCCAACACATGAGCTTCCAATCTGATGTAACCACCTCAAATTCTTAAGGCTTAAGGCTTCCTCCCAAGAAGACACATGGTTTGATGACCTTTTTTTTAGGTGATCTCATCCTTTATATGCGTCCAACTCTTGGATGTTCAACGCATAGTCCACTACTCAACGCCTAGCAACCAAACTTAGCCATCGCAATCCAACTTAGCCATCGCAAGAGCCAGCCATCACCAATGCATAGGATGGCCACTCATCCTCGACGCATGGCTCACTAGGTATCATCGCATGGCTTGCTTGGCATGGGCGCATGGTGCTTCGTATAGGTGTTGGCCACCGACGCATGGGTGTGCTACATAGGTGCTGGCCAATGCTCTCTTTCTCGGCCGCATGGGCGTTCTCGACGCATTGATGATCTGCAAGGCGCTTCGATGCATGGGCTATGTGCTTGGCATGGCCGCTCGGCGCATGGGTAGGGGCGCTTGGCTGGCCGTTCGACGCATTAGGCAAGTGTGCTTGGCTTCAACCGCTCAACGCATGGGCTGCCTTCCAACGCATCACTTCCCTTCCTTCAGCCACATTGGTCCCTTCCAACGCATCACTTCACTTCCTTTAGCTGCATTGGTCCCTTCCAATGCATCACTTCACTTATTTCAGCCGCATTGGTCCCTTCCAACTCATCACTTCACTTCCTTCAGCCGCATGGATGCATAAAATCCTTTCAATGCATCCTTCGTATCCAACACATCCAATGGATCCATCATCCAACGCATCCATCATATAGGTTTATACTTAGCCAATTTTCCAAGTTTTTCCCCAAAAGTCAAGCTTCCAAATTCACACTTTTTCTTCTCTCTTTGCCCAAGTAATCTCTCTAAGATCTTATGGCCAACGCATGGCAATGCCTAGTCTAACACTTGGCCAATTTTTCATCAATTAAAGCTTAACTCAAACTGCTCAAGGAAAATTTATTCCACACCTAAAAATTTCCTTCACTTCAACATAGGATTTAACTTTTACTTAGTTAATTTCCTTAACCACTTGCTTAAGTATGAATAATGGAAATCCGGGCTTCACAAGGGTAAAACAAAAATTTAACCCAGTTGGAGTTATGAACACTCATGAAGCATTAACTTGCTAGTATTGGTCTATATCCGTGGACATATAAATATATCTGTAGTGAGAAAAGTACAACTGTGGGTCTTTATAGAGTATACCCACGGTTAACGAATATTGATTAACTTGGTTAATGAGTTTAAACAATTAATTTAATATCGTTGGAGCTTCTGATCTATAGGTCTATTAGGTTCCCTCGTTAGCTCACTATAAGATACTTAAGAGGGATAATTTGAATTGTTCAAATTAATACGAGGAAACTATATATTAATGTGATTAGACTATAATTAATTATAGATATGACCTATAATTAAATTGGAGAGTAATATTTGAACAAGATTCAAATTAATTAATTCAAGTGAATTAGATTCACAAAAGATTAATTAATAGAGAGGTTTTTGCACATAGGATGTATATGATAATTAAATGTGTACATTAAATTGGGTGTAATGTATAAGTAGTTATTTAATTATTGTGCAACTCAATTTTAAATAAATTTATTTAATTGTGCAAATGTATACTTTGATTGCATGGAGCCAAAGGTAACCAAAGGGTAAAACAATACTTTAAGATCGAGTTACCTAGGCTATCGAATTGAAACAATCAATTTTATCAGTAAATGTTGTTATAAAGTAAAAATGACTATTTCATGGCTCGGTCCTATGCAAACTCATTGTTTAGGATCACATCATTTGTAACAATTACAAAGTAGGTTGCATCAGTAGTGTCCCCAAGATAAGGTACCCTAGATAAACGTTGACCTAACACGGTGTTTTCGTCTGTACTTGTAACTATCAATTTATCACTCATCGGAAGTGGATATCTGAGTATTAGTGCTAGTCGAAGGTTGCCTCAATTCCTCAGGGAGGCTCACTATTCTAAATGCCCTTGTTCGAGGTTCCAGACCTAACGTGAAATCTAGATCAAACACGCTTTTTTTTTGTGCTCATTAGTATTGTCTATCTTTTCCAGTGTTCTTGTTGTGAGAATCACCGTCATTCGTGGGTTCACTACCATCGTCAATCGCATGAAGGTGCTGCAGTTGAGTCACCATTCATATCTTCCATTGCACATTCACTGGCACATTCATGGTTGAAGAAGACGACGTGTATTCCATAAGTTCGAATATATTGAATTTTTTTTTCTTGTGTCGGGTTCCAGGTAATTTGTGGTTCATATTCATTTTGGTCTGGTTCGTCATCTAGTTCGATTCAGTCTAAGTTAGCATTAGTTCCAACATAAAATCTGGTTAAATCCAAGGTGTCATCTGATTCACCATCTGGTTCGGTTCACTGTATGGTTCATTGATGGTTTTATAATATTCCTCTTACTTACTATTAGTTACCATGTTACAAGAGAAAATTCATCAAATCCTAATGGTGTTACCGACCAATATATCATCAAATAATTTTTGTGTTTCTTTAACATAAATAGTTAATCATCATAAGGTCTTCCCTTCTAGTAATTCTTCTCCATGGATTATCGATTCTAAAGCTTCAGATCATATGACTAGTTCTTCTTCTTCCTTTGATTCATGTTGTCCATCATATCGAAATGATAAGATCAAAATTACTGGCGGTAGTTTTTCTTCTATTGTAGAAAAAGGAATTATTAAACTGCATGAATATATTTCACTACAGTTTATCCTACATGTTCCAAATTAGCCTGTAATCTTTTATCCTCATCTAAACTCTTTAGAGATTCTAACTATCATGTTAGTTTCTTTTAATCTCACTATATTTTCAGGATTAGGAATCAGAGAAGATGATTGGAAGGAAAATAGGAGGGATTGAGGAGTTGGATTCATGTCATGCCATGCATCTAGGGAATCAAGAGGGAAATTGGCTAAGTATAACAAGAGGCCTGTGTTCAAAACACATGATGGAAGTTAGTTTGGCTATTGAGTGAGGTGATGGTTGTGGCTAATAATGGGGCATGTGTTGCCTCTATAGAAGTTAGTAAAGGCCAAGGATGGGTGGCATATGAGCAGCCAAATGCCCAAGGTGAGCGTTCAAGGGATGTCAAGAAAATGAGCTAGGTATGGCTGCGAAGTGTGCATTGGCCAAGAGGATTAGAGGTTAGAAACGTGAGGGCTTCTCAAAGGCTTACGCGTTGGCATGGGAGAGCGACATCGCCTTGGAGGGGCGTCAAGCATTGCCATGGAGGTTATTTGAGGCAAGGATGAGTGGACAAGGCTTGAGGAAGCACCTAAGGCAAGGTGATATAGGCGTTGGCTAGAAGCAAGCATTGGCGGAGAAAGAGGTTGATATGGATGCCAACCCTATGCATTGGTGTGAAGATGAAGCACTTAGCTTAATCACTCGATTAGTGGGATAAGTGGCATAATTAAGGGCCTTAAGCAATGGTTAGTGGCCTAGGTGTCACTCAATTAGACCTCTTGACCATGCACATCCTAGTATAAATATGAGTTGTGAAGAAGAAGTTCAGTTTTCTTATTTTCCTCGTGTCAAAGGGAAGGTATAACACCCTCATACTCACAGGATTCCCTTAAAGGCAGAAAAGAAAAGCTTGAATGCTAATATTACAAGGAAAAGTTTGGCTAAGTCCCTAAACTATGCTTTAGAAAAAGAGAAACTTTCTAAGCGTTAGAGGCATAATGGTTTGGAGTAAAAAAATTGGCTAAGTGTCCAAGCTATGCTATATGGATAAAATTTGGAAGCATAACATAGGAGAAGATGGGGAATCTAGGATGAATTCAACACATAGTGTAGAGAAAGTAAGTCATAGCATAGTTACAGCATAGTTGACTAAGTCAAAGCATGTTGGACACATAGTAGGTCCATCCAGGACGAGTTTTGGATAAACTTTGGATGTTTAGGGGATGTGGAAGCTACACTATAAGATGAGGTTGCAAGTTTTGGGGGAAACATGCGTTGAACACTGGGATGGGTGCATAGGAGAGCATAATGGATGCATGAGCAAGGAATATGTGTGCATACCATGAGGTGCATAGGAGGTGTTATGGTGAGATGTTGTGGATCAAGTGGAAACCCAAGGAAACAAGTAGTTGTGTTGGAAGATCATGTATTGAACTGTACACCACCAAGGGAGAAAAATTGGAATTAACGCATGGGGAGGTAGTGGTGAGTGCATGGGGGATTCAAGAGAGAAAGGTTGGCTAAGTTTTGGACCACATAAAACATGACAAGTAGAGGAAACCCTAAAAAGAGAAGGGTTGGGTGCATAGGTGAAGCTTTGGGCACCTTAAGGGCCATCTGGACGCATGTCTTGAGGAAAAAAAGGACAAGAGGAAATATGGCTAAGTCTTGGAGTTGGAAAAATAGGCTATGTGTGGAACCCAGATTTCCATTTTTCCTACTTTAGCAGGAAATAAAAGGGATTAACTAGGTGAAAGTTAAATCCTATATTAAAGTGAAGGAAAATTCTAAGTGTTTAAATAGATTTGTTAAGTAGCTTTGAGATAAGCTTTAACTAGTAAAAATTTGGTTAAGTATAATGCCAAAAAGGAACTATGCGTTGGAAGCCAAGGCAGAAATGGCCTAAATACTAGACAATGTGTTGGCCTTATGCTAAGTGTTGGTGTTGTGTCATGCATTGGCCATGAACCTTTGAGAGGTTATTTGGGCGTTGAAAGAGGCTGAAGTATGGCCGAGAGGAAAGGCTATGCAGGGACAAGCATGCAGTAGACTATGTCTTGAGAGGTTAGAAAAATGCATGCGGTAGCCTCAAGTTGTGCAGACAAGGGCACTGGGCATTAAAGTATGCGCGCTGGTTGATCAAGGGGCAGTGCTACACAATGGAGGCATGCGGTGTTGGAGGCATGCGGCGATGAAGGCATGCGACGATAGAGGTATGCGGTGATGCTATGCAAAGGCATGAGGTGCGAGGGTGTGTGGTGATGCTACGCGAGGGCATGTGGTGTGAGGGCATGCGGTGTGAAATCTTCCTTGTCGTCTACATCTGTTTTTCTATCTTCTGCAAGAGGTTATTTTGATCTCTAGGTCGTATTTGGGCTCAGGAGTGTGTCCTTCGCTCATGCGATGCTTTCTTCTTCCTTTACCGAAGGAATGACAATGCAACAAAGGTCAAAATCTGCAAAGATCAAAGAGGTTTGATGTTAGAGCAATCTATACCGTAGTCCTCGGCAATGGCACCAAAAACTTGCATTGATTTATAGTGTGATGATGTGTGGATGCGATGATCATACAAGTTTTCCTAACAAAGCCCAAGTATAAGCCTTCTTAGTTTCCTGGTATGTCCAGGGTCGAACACAGGGACTATTAAATAGATATGCGACGAATTCTCTAATTCTATTGCAGTGGTGAAAAATAAGTAAATGGTGTTCTGATTTAGATTTTCCTATGCGATGGAGTTGAACGCAGAGTTATGAAAACGTAGAGTTATAACAAGTATGCGATGAAGGGGTTGAGAAGAGACTTAGCTAACATTTCCCAAGATTGTGTACAAGTTATGCGATCATGCTATACACAGATATTAGTACTACATTTCTCAGTGAAAAATGCCACATTTCCTATTTCTAGGACGCATGCGATGTGTATGAGAAACAGCAGATAGAATTATTTCTAAGTTTCTACTCTTACTTATGCAATCTAAATCTGACTCTCTCAAGCCTAAATTCTATCTTTAGACTACTTTCTCAAGTACTTCCAAATGATGAATGACGCATACATATGACAAGATGATCGCATAAAATGTGTAGCTTAGGTCATTAGCTAAGTATTTCTCAACCCATTCACAAATTTAGTTACTCATGCATGATGTGGAGAGAATGAACATAAATCGAAATGAAGTTTCCATTTTCTGCAATTAAAGTGTTGAATATAAAATAACAAATAGATTGAGAAATAACAAGCTAGGTAAGCAATGTCTTGCTTTTCTTGGCTTTTTACACTACTCTTTATCACTTCAACTCTGTTTTAGTTGTGGATTCTTGCTCTCGCAAGGGTTGGACTTCTCTCCTTTGTATTGTTTTCCAGCAGTCTCTCAATAGTTCCAGTAGTGATTTCTCTCGGTTTGCCTCGTCTCCTTATTCTCTCTCCGTCTCTGTGTATGTAAGTATCTATCTCTATATGCTTATTTCTCTCTCTGGTGGCATTGGGTATTTATAGATTTCAAGGTGAAGCAACTCTTCTTACCAATGATTGCAATGATGGGCAGCATTAATTTCCCTACTCTGTTGCGCCATTTAAAAATCACTGAAAGTTCAATGTACTTGCAGCAGTATGGTTTTTAACAGCTTGTCAACTAAATTCGAAATCGACCGTTATCAGCTTTACAACCTATCATGATTTATTATGCTGTCGCCTTGCTGCGTGGTCTTTATGTGATCATTTTTTTAGAAACTTCTCACGATCGCATGACTTACGATCGCAAATTCCAACACGCTGTCGCATTGTACCCTTGGATCGTAATTTCATGTGTGCCATCGCATTATACCTGCACAGAATAGGCAAATTAACTGCTTTTATATGATAAGCACTCGCGATCGCAATTCCTTTTACTTTGACGCTTTTAACCATAATATTGCCTATTTTACCATCACTTTCTCCCATTGTTTTACTAATCTGAGCTATAATAACTTGTACTTCTACCAGTTATCAGATACCCAAAAGAAACAAATGGGGGATTATTCTATGATCTCCAAAAAGATAAAGTATTTGTTTCGACAAATGCTACATTCTTGGAAGAAGATCATATTAGAAGTCATCAACCTCGCAATAAACTAATATTTAAAGAAATGACCAAAGATACTACAGATAAATCAACAAAAATTGTTGATGAACTTGGTCCATCAACAACAGTTGTTGCTCCATTAAATTCTTCTCAATAGTTGAGAATGCCTCGACGTAGTGGGAGGATTGTTCATCAACCTGAACTGTCATACCCCCTCCTAGATTACCCTTTGAACCAGCAAGGAGATGTGACTGTAGTAGTTACCAACCCTTTCACTGGCACTTACTACCTATTAACATGCTTAACTTGATTTAGAGTCCTGAAATGCATATATACTCAACCATAACTTAAGACAATGACAATCATTAATGGAGTTCTACATTACTCTTCAATAATACAACATAAACATTTTACATAAGCAGTGAACCCAAGACACTCATCTAGTCCCTGTATGACATAATACATGTGTACTACTTTATATATAACCCATGCTTAGACTTTCTAACATTTTGGTCCGGGGTGGCAGAGCAACAACAGAATCGTCTTCGGGGGAGTGACCGCTACCTGTGGAGAAGACATTTAAACAAGGTGAGCTAGAACCCAATGAGTGACTAACATTTGAAACATAAAAGGCATACATATCAATCATGCTTAACAAAGAGGTCATGACCTGAAAAGCGCAGCTGAAAATTGAGAAATTAGTCAAGCAAGTAATTCCATAAAACTTCTCTACTAGTAATTAAACATAACATAGGCATCATAGATATCAGCTCTGGGAAGCCCTTAGGCCTCAGCTTCCACTTTAAATATCTTTATGATGGCGGGAAATTGGAATTCAATTTACTCGACAACCAACTTCCCTTGGATGCGGTATGCGATGCATGTTCCTAAGATATGTGTTGATAGTCATGCGTTGACGGTCATGCATTGGAATGAAAAATGCGTTAACGAATGTATGCGATGACCATGCGTCCTGCCACAAGTTTTCTTACATTCACACCAAGTATAACATGGATGCAAGTTTCTCGGATAATCCGAGGTTGAACACAGAGACTTGTAGCTATATATTTGTGGTGATGTGCATGCGGCGGTTTAAATAAAAGAATGGAGGGGATGTTGCTAAGTTAATCCTACTCCTACTCCTATCTAACAGACAACGCAATGAGAATATGCCTGAAAGGTAGAGATACGACAAACCTTGACATGAAATAAATGTAATGGAAATAGATAAAATGCGGAGATGTTTACATTGCAACCCTTAAGAGGGACTGCAAGGGCAACCCTAATCAACGCAAGCCAATGCGATCATGTTACAACCATAAACAGCAATTCATTTTCCAATGGAAATGCGGTGCTCCTAATTCTAGGATGCATGTGTTGAACGCAAAGTGTCAATAGAGCTTATTCCTAAGTCTCTACTCTTGTCCTATGCGATGATGCAAAATGCATGAAAGCAAGGTGACCGCATACAATCGTATCCTATCTCTAGGATGCATGCAATGCATTAATAACAAATAGTGCTCATTCCTAAGTGCCTATCTCTTGTATTATGTGTTCTAGTCTAGCTCTCCCAAGCTAGATTCTATTCTGACCTTCCCAAGCCTAGATCCTGCCCTTAGAATACCCTCCCGAGTATCCCTAATGGACAAATGAAGCATACATAATACAAGACAACCACATAAACTTCATTGACCTAAGATTGTTACTATCCCTAGAACAATGTATACCTTACTTAATACGTCCAACCACTTACCCTCCCGAGTGGTTGATTGTTGCTGACTTCACTCATAAATAAGCAATGCATTAGCCTATAGACAGGTGTTGCAGCAGCTTCACACTAAGCAAATAAGGTTTTCTCACACACTCACGCAACGCACACCTCTCGGTGGTTTGCTACATGCTTCATATCCCTAATCCACATGACTAAGTATGCAATACCCAAGAAATCCCACTAACTGTTGCAATGAACATAAAGATGCTAAGCAAAGAAGATGGAGATGGAGTCAAAGGAACAAACAAATGTATTGAAAACAGATTGTATTAATTCCTTAATTTAAAATGTCATACAATACAATATAGGAAAAGAAAGGAAAAAGAAATGACCGGCTGGAAGCAAAGCTTTGCTTCCAGCGGATGTGCGTCAAGGCTGCATGTGGTGCCATGGATGGGCGGAGGAGCTAACTCTTTCAAGATCTAACTCCAATCGAAGGCTCCGGTCGTCACTCGAAATGGATGAAGGAGGTGAAGAACTCTGAGGAGTCTTCTCATACATTTTGTCTAGATCGTGGGGAAAATCCCCGATTGAGGAATAATCTCTGGATGATTGAATTTTAGCTCTTCGGCCTTTATTTATAGAGCTTGGGTCACCGACAACATTAATTGGACTGCTCTGAGTCTGACATTCGGTGCGCTCATCCTTTCTGATCCTCTGCCACTAACGGCGTGGTAGGTGAAATGTCAACATCATCTTCGAATTTTCTCGAGGTATTTGCGTTGATGCGTTCATTCCACCTACCTTGCATTGATCCCATTAGTTGCGTTGTCGCATAGCTGCAATCATTCAATGACTGCATTTGCTTAATATCGCAACTCTACACGATGACCGCATTTGCTTGACGAGCGCAACTCCCATGCGATGGATGCATACGGCTGATTACCGCAACATCCATGTGTTGATCGATGCGTTTGCCTTTATGATGGAGTGTTTTTCCGCATGCGGTCGTCTATACAGTGGTCCGATTTCC
This sequence comes from Benincasa hispida, assembly GCF_009727055.1. Classification (NCBI taxonomy): domain Eukaryota; kingdom Viridiplantae; phylum Streptophyta; class Magnoliopsida; order Cucurbitales; family Cucurbitaceae; genus Benincasa; species Benincasa hispida. Next base: position 43,232,985 of record NC_052360.1, on the reverse strand, counting down.
GCGGTTGTTGTCTCTTATACACATCTAGATGTGTATAAGAGAAAACGGCTGATTACCGCAACATCCATGTGTTGATCGATGCGTTTGCCTTTGCGATGGAGTGTTTTTCCGCATGCGGTCGTCTATACAGTGGTCCGATTTCCGCGGTTGTGTTCATTTCCTACATTAGCTACAAAGATAGAACATTAAACGCATAATTAATACAAAATAACAAGTTAGCGGAGATTCGACATGTTGATCGACGCAAGCTCATATTCTTGTGAATTCCTATCATGATCGACGCATATTCTGCCTAACAACCTTCATAATTCTAAGTAAAAGGCCTAAGATGACATACATTTCTGCATGTCATCACTTTACAAGAGAGGGACTTCTTTGATATGCTTTTGAGCATAACCCTAATGAACTAAAGCTTGATTGGGAGAGGAACCTTCCGGCCCAACTTCCCCTATAACCTTAGTCGAGGTTGTCACTTCTGACCATTACTTATGTCTTTAATTGTAACTCATCGAATAGCTTCCATAACACTTGAAACATAAAACATAATAACGTTCTGTGAATACCTCATGAATCTTAGTTGAGAACAAGCATTCATCGCTCAAGCTCCCAACGTCTGTAACACACCAAGAGACCCATACTTCGGCCTCAGGTTACTAGAATATGGCCTAGAAGACCCATACTTCAACCTCTCACATATGGCCTAACAGACCCATACTTCGGCCTCTCAAATATGGCCTAAGAGACCCATACTTCGGCCTCTTCTTCATAACTTTCTACGTGCACGTGGAGTTACTAAGTACCGTCAACAACTTAGGTACTTCTTGGACACCTTCCTTGCTTTCAGTATCCGACTTACTAAAAACATATCATGCTTTGAAAATCATATATATTATGAATCTTTATGGACATAGCTTTAAGCTTAGCATTTGTAGAAATTTAGCTACAGTCTTTAGAACGCATGCTTCAATGTAGAATACTTAATCTAATATAAGACTAACATATCACATTGGCATGCGATAAAACACGTACATACTTGAGGAAAATGCTAAGCAATCTCATGAAACTCAATTGCTTGAAAACATATAAACTTATAAGAAAAATTATTATTGAAATCATATAGTTCATTCTTTATAATTTTTGCTAATGCGAAACCAATTCAATGCATCGCATTCTTCATAAACAAGTTTTACTGAAACTTGAGTTCATCTATTGGGATGTGGCTCCTCTATCCATCACCTTTCCAGTCCACCGATCCTACATGTACGTAGGTAGGATCCTATCATCAACTGTCTCTAAGCTCAGTTACCATTTCAAGGTATTGAGCTAAACATACTTTACTAAGAGTCCTTCACATAAACCTCACACTCAGCTTTGTATTATAGACTTAGCTTTCCCTAATAGCATGCGCTAACCATTCAGGCTTTGTCTAAGGCAACATACTTCATAAGCACTAGACATTAGTCACTTAAGAACATCATGCCTGGACCATACCTATCCATACTTTGTAAGTTATGAAACTATCAAGCATTCGTAAACATCAGTAAAGTAAATAGCTTGGCAAACGTTTGAGGCTAGCTATCAATAAGTAACTTTCATAAAAGCATGACTTGCTAAGTCATTCATAAACATTTGTAAACATTAAAGTCAATCATGGTCTTTGGGAACTTTTTTTAAGATTGATATGAGCTTCTCCTACTAATGTCAACCCTGTGAACATATCAAACTATTTTAGTTACTAGCCACGATTTCCCTTTTTAGACTCGCTTTCATAATTAAGCTCACATTTCTTCCTTTCGCTTTCAATTCTTCGTAACTTACCTTAGGGCATCAAGTACTTAGTCGAATTTAAAAAGCTTAAACTTCAGCTGGTCGCCTCTTTTCTAACGCCCACACCCAGTATTTATAAGATTTTTTGGGTGCCAAACCCACGTTTAGCAAGTAGTTGTCTGTTTGCCCAACAAATTCCAAATTCAGATTCTAATGTCAATAACTCGAAATCTAGAACTCATTTTTAAAAAAATTCCTTCTTCAAACATGCCCAGAACTATGTTAACAATGTTACCTCAAAATTTCAGCACAAAAATATTCGTGGTTTGATCTAGAGCTTTAAATCTTTCCCAAAGGCCCTAATTGCAACTTGAGCAATGATTCTAGGTTTAAATTCTAAAATATGTACCCTAGACCTTTTCTTGCCAAAGTTCCTTCTACAAACTTACTTAAAATGGTGTTCACAATAAGACCTTAAAGTTCCGGCTTGAAAGTCCAAGTGGTTTGGTCTAGATCTATGTTTCTTCGTCGAGTGCCTGGGAATGCCCAAAAATAAACCTTCAACTCTTCCTTCCTTCTCCGGCCCTCTTTTCAGCAAGAAATCCCTTCCAAAAAATTGATTTCAAAAACTAGACTCACAGAGCTTTCCAACGATACTAGGTTCTTATGGTTTGCTTGTGCAAATCGTCCAAAACGAGCTCTTGAAATTCTCTTCCCTTTTTATACTACCGTCTAGCCCCTTGCATGAAATCTTCTTACTAGTGGAGATTAAGGGCTGAGATTAAGCTATCTGTCCAGGTAACTCAAAGAGAAGTTTAAAACCGAGTGTTTCGAGCAACTCGATCCTCGCTGGAAAAACTCGATGGAGAAGGGTCCTTACTCGATGGAAAATTCCATGGCCCTTTGTTAAATACTTGATGGCAAGGACTCGAAACTCGATGGAAAACTCAGTGCTGGGAGCTCGCTCGATGCACACTTCTTACTCGATCATTCATACTCGATGCACGACCCTTCCTCGCTTACACTCGATGCTAGACCATTTCCTCGATCACTTACACTCGATGCTAGACCTGTCTCTTATACACATCTAGATGTGTATAAGAGACAGCTTATACACGATGCTCGACCCTTCCTCGATCACTTATACTTGACGCTCAGCAACATTTACTCGATGCCTGCCTTATGCTCACTTGATGCCCAGCCACCATTTCCACAACCAACACTTAGCCAAAATTTCTTTTCACAAGGCTAGCTTATTAAACACCCGAGAGCCAAGTTTCTCATACTTAAATGTTTCCATCTTCATTTCCTTATCCTTAAACATGCTTAAGTGAGGTAATTAAAACTCGGGTTTTACATGAACGCTACATAGGTTTAACAGAAACCCAAGACATCCACACGAGTTTTTTAACATATTCTGTTTATCAATAAAAATGTTGTTGAGTTTTTTATTCAATAAATGACTATTGATATTGCATCCTTCTATGAAAATCCATAAACGAATGCATGGCTATAACATGAATACTTTAACTTTATGTGGTGACATAAAAATGGGTCAAGTTTTAGTATGTAGCCAAAATGGTTTATAAGTATACGGATGAGACTGGGTACCTCATCTTGGTAACACTAGTGGATGTGGCCTATTTTGTATACTGATACAAATGATGTGATCCAAAAATCTTTCATGTTAAGACATGTGAGTGGGAGCATCCTGTGCAATGAGTTTACATAAAATCGGACCTCGAAATAGTCACTTTTCTTTATAACAACTGTTTAACTGTTAAAATTGACTATCTCAAACTAAATAACCTAGGGTAACTTGATCTTAATCCTGAGTTAACTATGAACTCCTGTTTATTCGGGATTATCCTTTGATCTACATAGGTGAGAGTAGTCCAACAATACTACTCAATAAGCCTCCCATTTTAGGGATAAGACTGAATAGATAGCTAGGGGCATAGCTTTGCAATATGGAATTCACTCTTACCCGATTTAAGGTTAGCAGATGGATTGTTCTCTTTAGCGTTGATGCCTTGTCTTGAACAACTGGGCCCCGCCTTCTCATGGAAGAGAGGGTTATGATTTATAAGTTGGACTATTAATCAATTGTTCAATGGAGGATCGGTGGGAGTTTAAGGAGCAAGATGTATTTACAACGATAAAATGGTAATTTTTGACCCAGCTGTAAATACGAACGACCTGTGAATGATCGACTTACTAATTATGGTTAAAATGGATAGAAATATTTCTACAGTGAGGATAGTGCAACTATCGAGCAATAATGGAATGTCTTGGTAGTTAACGAATAGTAATTAATTCAGTTTAAATAGTTTAACCAATAAATTGTTGGAACTCATGATCTGAGGTCCATAAGGTCCCTCTACTAGCTCGTAATTTGGATTAGTAAATTGAGTAATCTTGATAAGATTTGAAATTACGGTTTAGAATTTGAAATGTTCAAATTCAATTAAAGTTTCTATTTATTGTATTCGATAAAATTAAAATGTTCAATTTTATCAAAATTAAATGAAATTGGAGAAATGATTAATGTTTAAAATATGATTTAAATATTTATTTCATTATGATGGTATTGTTTATTTATTAATTTAATATTAGATATTAAATTAACAAAATTAATTAAAAGGTTTAATTAATTAGTTTTATTTAAAATTAATTAATTGAATTAATTTTTATAAAACTGATAAATGAAATTAAATAAGTTCAATTTTAAAAAATGATTTTGGAAATCAATTTTTGGAAAAACATTTTGAAAATCAAAATCAAAGTGGAGATTTCCAAAAGTTAGAAATCTCCACTATGATTTATACCATCTTATTCACTCAAAACCCGAATTTGAATATTTCAAATTCTTACTTCGCCTAGTTCTTCAATTTTATCCGTATTGAGCTAGCAAAGAGACCCAATGGACCTACAAATCATGGGCTCCAACGATGTGAGACTAACCGGTCAAACTCTTTAACCTAGTTAATCAACATTCGTTAACTAACAAAACTGTCCACTATAGCCTATAGTTGCACTCCCCCCACTGTAGATATATCATGTGTCCATTTGATATAACCATCATCAATAAGTTGATCCTTCAAAGTTTGTTCGTAATCTCAGCTAGGTCAAATACTGAAATACCCCTGAGTTACATCTTTTCTCCTTAAGTACCACTATCCCTCTAATGAACAATTGATTTAGGATCATAATCACTAAATTCATTCCCTCTCAGGCCAACAAGAGGATGGGGCCCCTTGTTCAAGACCCAGGATCAACCCTTAAGGGAACAACCTTTCTACTATCCCTAAAATGGGTAGGAGTGAATTCCATCTTGTAAATTCTATATTCCCAGCCATCTATTTAGTCTTATCCCTGAAATAGGAGGCATATTGAGCAGCAATGTTGAGCTTACCCTCACCTATGCAGATCAAGGGACAATCGCGAATAAACAGGAGTTCATAGACAGCTCAAGATTCAAATCAAGTTATCTAAGTCATCAAGAAGTGAAATTAATGAGTGTTAACAGTAAATGGTGTTAATATGTAACAGTATTTATTTCTTGGTCTATCTTACACAATCTCATCGTGTAGAACACCCCCCCGCTCATATGTCTCTACATGACCGAAATGATCACATCATTTATGACACTTTATAGAATTTGTAACCATCATAAAGCGGGTTGTATTCAATAGTAGCTCCATAAATAGGTACCCAACCTAATCCAAGTACTATAGACAGTTAAGGCTATTTTACTTGAACTTGATCTAGTTTATGTCTCCACATAAAGTCAAAGTATTCATGACAATCGCCAAGGGTTCATAGTTTATTGGATTTAGAGTTATTAAACAATTAACAACACTTATCTGAATAAACTTCATATATGTTTGCTGTTTACAAAACTACGAGTTTTAGGACATATAACTCAATAGAAATTCCAACAATTTGGAGCTAAAATTTGAAGAATTTGATAAGTGTTCCAAGTTTCTAAATTACTCGAGCAGGCTGGAAAAATTGGAGGATTCTAAGCTCAACAAAAAGAATTAGAAGCTCAATTTTTAGGGTAAGATAGTTAAGATTCTTAGGAACAAGTTCTTATAAATAAATGTTTTGAGATAATGTTTGAAATTTTAGTTATTATGGCTGGAATTTAAATCTGGAATTTTGATGGATGAACAAGCAGACAGCTGCAACCAAGGGACAAATAGGTAGCTGGTCGAACAAGGGTGTGCATGAGCATGCGCAGGCGTCAGCGAGGGGGTGTATGTGCAAAGGAGGTGTGAGGTTGCACGGTAGAAGGCACCATCAATCGAGGGTGCGCTAAGCGTGATGCACGCCCATGTGCGAGTGTTGACGCTCAACCAGCCGAGTTGCAAGGTAAATAGCTAAGTGTGGGTGATGCATTGGGATAGGTCAGGCATTGGTGGCTTGTAAGGAATTTCTAAGTGTGATGTTAAGTTGAAATACTAGGGTTAAGCTCAAAGGGGAGCTGATGATGTTAATAAGGGAATTTATTCATGTCACAGGGCAAACACAAGCATGAGAAGCCTATAATCCTTGGGGGAGTAGCACAAGACAGTGAGTGACAAGTTTTCATAAAATATTATCTTGATTTGATTTCCATGAGTCGTGGCATATGTTTTTATGAAGTTTCCAATGCATGGATATTTGAAGTACAATGCATTTACACATTTATAACATACTTTTACTAAGTGATTTTCTAAATGCATGCCTAAGCTTGAGTAAGCCTATATGAGGATGCATGATCCCTTTCTCTTAAAAGTTAGTGTTTAAAGTAAATTAAGCATATCTTTTATTAAGCTTGATTCCAAGAACTTTAAGTATGCTTTCCTAATTTTCAAAGTAAGTTTAAAAGCCTAAAGCATGGTAAATCTTGAGAAAAGTTTTATGAAGCATGTTTGAGTTTTATTGATTAAACCATGTGCTAGTTATCATTCCTTGGGATGAATTCCCTCTCATGATTTCTTTTCTATGAATTTTTTTTCATGGAATGCTTTATGGGTTTTAACCTATACTATTTTTTATAATGTTTTCGTTGAGGTAACTCGATACTAAAGGGATGAAGGTATCAGGGTCCCCTTATACCTAAGGGATGATGGTATCCAAGGCATATGCATATATAAGTAGCCTTTGGAGCTTGACCACGTGCACGTACGAGCAGTATTATCGACACTGATTGTATCGAGATTACTCTACATAAGCTAAGGAAATCAACGTTGAGAGATCAAACAAAAGGGGGCTCTATCTAAACTATGGCAAGATGATGTTGGTTTTTCAATGAGTTGACGATGCTTGAGTTTTCCAGGGTTTTGAAAATACTCTCGGGGATTTCATGTTTTCTATGGCTTTTAGATTATTTCCTAACCTTGAGACATAGAGTTACATGTTTTATCCAATGAACTTTGGTTAAATTTCATGTTTTTCATATAAGTATGCTTTTAAAAAAAGAAAAGAAAAAAAGAAAAGTCACTCACTAAGCATTGTAGCTCACCCTTTCCAAATGTTTTCACTTTTCCAGGTAGCAATCGATTCCCCAAAGCCTAGTTGATCGGTTAATTTACCACAAAACTCAAAGTCTGATGAGAAACGGAAGAAGCTTAGATGGCCCACCATATTTTGTATAAATAATAGACCATAATGTACAATTAGGGGAGGGTAGAACCCTAGATGAAACCACTATTGTGTAGACTTATATAAATTGCTATGGCTTGTATATATATGGTGTGTGTATTTGTGTTTAGCTATAGTTGTATGTTGGAGAATCTAGATGAGTGTATGTGATGGAACGAACACATGCGCAACGGAAGAAAACGGATCTAAAGTACTATAATTAGGTTAATCACAAAGGATAAGCATGCAATTGAAAACAAATTAAAGGGAAGTAGAAATACAACTTTTGTAGACTTTGAATATTCTCCAAATTAGCTCCAATCTTCTCATGAACGGTTCGTAGACCACCACGAGAGTCTTTCGACTATTCTCCAGCCTTAGAACGGGATGGTGAAATCCGATGAGTGACTAATTTGGAAAGGAAAAAGTTAAGTCTTTGAGTGAAAATTGTAATGAGATTAAGAGTTTTTAAGATTCAAGAAATTCTTCCTTTTAAAGACCATTATATGCAAAACACGCAACTTTGAGTTTAATGAGAATTTGATACTAAAAAATCTACAAACTCAAAGTGGATTTAATGGAAAAAATGTCTTCAAATGAAGACAACACTTAGCCATGATAAAGTTGGCATTTTCCACTCACAAATGTTGTATCTTTCCTCTAACTTGGTCAAAGGTCAAAGTTTGACTCTCAAAGTCCAAAGTCAACAAATTTGACTTTTTGACCCCAAAGTCAAAAGTACAAAATTTAACTTTCATTGCATTTTTTACCTAGTCAACAATTTGTCTTTTAATGCAATTTTGACCAATTTCATTTAATTTCAAAATTAATTCTAATAATTACTTTTAAAAGTAAATTAATATTAAATAATTAATTAAACAATTTAATTAATTTAATTTAATATTAAATCCAACAATAATTCTAATGAATATGAATCCCTATTCATAATCTTGATATTTAAATCTTATTTAAATATCTCATACTTTCTCTTTCTTTATGTTTAATTCACAATTAAACATTAGGTTAATATATCATATATATTTGCCGTTTTTCTCCAAAAACTAAATTTGACACTTCAAATTCGTTCGTCAACTGTTCTAAGGTTTAGTCCGATATGAGCTTGTAGGGGGACCTCATGGACCTACAACTCATGGGCTCCAATGATCTGCGATTGACCGGCTAAACTCTTTAACCTAATTAACCACCATTCGTTAATTATCGGGTCACTCTACTAAAGCCTAGTAGTTGCACTTCTCTCACTGTAGATATATTATGTCCACTCGATATAACCATGATTAGTAAGTTAACCCTTCACATGTTATTCGTAATAACGGCTAGTCAAAAGTTGTTTTACCCCCGAGATTACATCTTGCTTCGTAAGTCCCGCTGATTCTCTAATGAACAATTGGGTTGTGATCCAATCACTAAACCGAGTCCCTATCGGGCCAATGAGAGGGTGGGACCCCTTATTCAAGACCCAGAGTCAGCACTTTAGGGAACAACCTCTCTACTATCCCTAAAAGCGGGTAGGAGTGAATTCCGTCTTGCACCTTATGTCCTCAGCTATCTTACCCCTGAATGGGAGGCTTATTGAGCCGACGCTATTGAGTCAACCCTCACCCATGCAAATCTAAGGACAATTTCGAATAAACAGCAGTTCATAATTAGCTCAGGATTAAGGTCAAGTTTTCTACGTCATCAATTTGAAATAGTTAGTCTTAAATAGTAAACAGTGTTATTAAGTAAGAGTGACTTAATTCTTGGTCTGATCTTATGTAAACTCATTGCATAGGATGCCCCCACTTCTCATGTCAATACATGAACGAATCAGAATCACTTCGTTTGTAGCACTTTACAACAAAATGTGACACTATAGAGTGGGTCGTATCCAATAGTATTACCAGAATAAGGTACCCAGCCTTTTTCGTAAACTATAGATCATTTTGGCTATTTATTGAACTTGATCCACTCTTATGTCTCCACATAAAGTTCATGTATTCAAATAATAGCCATGGATTTTTAGTTTATTGGATTTAGACTTTACAAGTGCAATTCATATATTCAATAACAATTTTATTGAATAAACATCATTAACATCTTTATTGATAATAGAATATGTTTAACATTACAAACTGCGAGTTTTAGGACATACAACCTAACAATATGTATATTAACTATATATCAGGTACAATGGATACCTTACAGACAGGTTTCAGGAATGAGTTGAGCAGTGGGTGTCATAAGAGGATAGTAAAAGTTAATTGATCTCTATTTCTTTGTTGTGTGAGACTCTGAGATTAAGACATCTCTATAAATACCTTTAGGACCTTGACTACTTGTTTTTCTTTTTAAATAGTTTCATCTCAATGTTAGCTATCTTAAAGAGATTACCCATGGTCATGAATGATTTGATCTAAAAGGACCAACCTAGTAAGCAGTTGTTTTGAAATGGAAATATTTTAGAAAAGGGAAGATCATTTGGAGTGTCGCATTATAATGTATTCATTGGTCAACCAATTATATTTTTGTAATATAATTGTGAATACATGGAAATGTATTCATCAATGAGAACGTGAGTTATGATCAATATGACCAAATAAATTGAGGGCATTTCATACTAACTCTACTAAAATTTTATGTTGCTTTACATATGCGTAACCGTTGTAAAGTGACAAGCTCTCAAAAAAAATGTAGGACCATCACACGACTTATTTTCTTGAATAAAATTCGATGCAAATGGAAATAAATGCAAATGAAATTCGATCACATGACTTATTTGTTATATTATATAAATAAAGAAAATTGTAAGCCGTTTTTGTAATTGTTGGGAAGTTTTCTTTACGTGTCTTTTAAAGCGTAAGAAATTCTTTAAAAAAGAAAAAAAAAAAAAAAATCTCTAATCTCACAAAAAGATTTCCATCTTCTTCGAAAAATGGATTTTAGGCTGTGACAGAGTGAATCATCCTTGTGACTATTCTTCATTCATTGGTCTTTTTATTTGGGTTTTTATTTTAGTTTTTGTTGTATGCTACAAGAGATTAACCCAACATTGAGTTGGTTTTGTCCAATTAATGGACATATATCAAGTCAATTAAATCTTCATAAATGACATTTACAACAAAGAAGATAAATACAATACTAAGAGACATGATTAAAATAATGTAAAGTTAATTTGTGGATTAATGAAATTAAAACCATCCTAATTTTTTTTTAAAAAAAAAAAACTGCTAAAGATTCTAAAATTAAAATGGCAACAACAATGTGCTGAAACACCTTTTCAGAAGCACTGTGGTTTTTATTTACTTTTATCTTAGAGAGAATGGTTTTGGTTTCAGCTTTAGGGCAAATTTCATCCAAGCTCTTTTGTAACAGTAGTTTCTGTCATTATAAACCCCAACTTTGTGTAAAGTTCCAAAAATAACCCCATGCATAAGAAATTGGTGCTTCTAGTCCTTCATCCACTGTTTCATTTAACAAAAATAAGAAGCTTTTAAAACTCACTGTTCTTTTAGCTTTTCTACTTTATACCAAGTAATTGGAAGGACACAGAAGCAATAATGTTAGAATTTAGTAGCTATATGAGTGGCAAACATTCAGGGTGGATTCCATATGACTATTGTGCAACAGTGAAAAGTAGTTTTATCTAATTAAAACACTTTCTAGATTTTTCATATGATGAAAAACATGTCTCTAAAAGTTTATTCTAAATTTACAAAAATACTCCTCTACTTTTTCTTTCAAAAAAAAATTAATTAATTAATTAAATACCTGTTGGTTTTTTTTTTTTTTACCAAACTTTGTTTCAAAAATAAAAAGTTTCATTAATACTCTTAAATTTTCAAAAGAAAAAAAACTAAAATATATCTTTAGTATTTAGTTTTGGATTGAAACGGTTAATATTTTGTTTCAAAAATACCTTTGTCAACTTTCAAAGTTTCGATAATACTCTCAAACTTTCAAAAGAGTTCAAAACATTTTCTTGCTAATTAATATATAGATTGAAATCAATAGTATCTCATTTTAAAAATATTTTGAGCTTTTAAAAATTACATTATTATTCTAACCTCTTAAAATATGATTAAAAGAAAACATGCCCATATTAATAGTATATGAACAAAAACCAATTATCTAGGTCATAATTTGAAATTAATCCTTTAATTTCTATCATATCCAATACATTTCATTTTTATTGGATTAACCTAAAAAAATATATATATATAGTTTTTGTCACTATTTCTTTCCTAAGTTTAATTTTGATTTCATGTCTATTTTCTACTTTAACTCAATGAAAAATAAATTTCTTTAAAATTTTAAATTCACCACAAAATTAATGTGTGAAACAATTTTAAACCACCTTTGTCACATATATCTTTAGCTAGTATTTTAAAATGTTTTATTCTATCCTGGTGTATTTTTAAAGGGTCATTTACACATATGATAAAATAAGTCCAAATATTTACAAAATATAACAGTCTTTAAAAAAATTTATGTAATTCTCTTTTTATTTCATTTGTGATAGAATAAGTGACTAACATATGTTTGTTTAAGTAATAGATACACATATACTACTAATATACATCTTTTATATTGATGCATCAACATTTCCTAAAGAACCTATGACATATAAATAAATACTCACTAATATAAATATAATATAAATAATAAATATTTTAACTTGGTTATTAAAAAGTGTAAAATATTTATACACTATTTCTCTTTTTTCTTTCTCATCTTCTTTAGAAGTCCGGTACTCCCATTCTTCATTTTTCCCTTGAAGGTATTGAACCTCAGACCTCGAGGTCGATAATACAAGTATTATGTCAATTGAGCTATGCTTGTTGGCCTTTTTAAATTTTTTTTTTTATTTACATGTTAACTATTTAACCTTTATTTATTATTTCTCAAAACAAAACAAAAAAAAAAAAGAGAGCAATTTCCTCTTATCAAGGTATCTAAACTATAGCAAGAAGAAAGAGAATAATGGAACCATCATAAATGGAAGACTAAGGCTTAAATAATTTTATAAGGATGTACGTTAGTAGTTGAGTATTTGCTAATATGTTGATTAAGTTTAATACCTAAAAAGAGAGACTCCTATAGAATTCGAAACACACTGAAATTTACATCATAATTTTGCGGACAAGTAGTCGGAGGGAAAAAAGAAAGAAAACATGTGCATTACCAAATTTGAAATTATGAAGACTGTTGATCCCTTTTTGCAATTTAGTTAAGCTAATGATCATTGAAAAAGTAACGTATGTTACAAAATTAATAGAATTCCATAATAACATTTGCTATAATTTTGTTGAAATTTGTGAGTTATGTGGTTAATTTGTACGTTAATCTAACATAATTTGTGTGCAAAACATAAATTTATTGAATTATTGAGCTTATGGAGATTCTTACATTGTTTTTTTTAAAAAAATTAATTGATAAATTAACATAAATTGATTAGAATAATTACAACATCGATTTAAATTTAAAGTTTAATTTGGTGAAAATAAAAGTTAAAAATGATTACATTTTAGTAAGTTCAGGGAGTAAATATTATTTTTCATAAAAAGAAAAATCAATTATAATATTGTCAAGTGCATAAAACTAAATCAAACCAAATAAACTAACTTGGACCAACCAAGCAAATTTGATCAATTAATCATATATTGAAATGTAACTAAATCGTTTGAAAATTTTATGTTGAACTGTATAATATGTTCTATATGAATTTTTATTATTATCTAAGTTTACAAAATAGTACATGAGTTTATAAAATTATTAATTTTGTTGAGGGTTGTCTTAGATAAGGCTCAAGCTTACCGGTGAATGCAAGTTCAAAGGTACACTGCAGTCCACATGAGGGTCCACGCATCCCAAAAAAGGAACCATCGAACCTCGAGTTGACTAGCTAAGCCCTTCTGATTTCACTAAAACGAAAACAGTCAAGCTAAATTTGCCATTGACACCCTGCAATTTCGAGGATCATACCTACTCTAACACACGATATCGTACATATCCCAAACGAGAGTTTAGAATGGACTTTATAAATAATCATGTACCATCAACTTCAAGGAATAAGCAATTTTCTTTTTATTTTGTATTGTACTAAATATCTTTTTATACTAACTTAGACATCAGGAGCGTAGAAAGCTCAGAGTATGGGATGAAGGGGGATTGAGAATAAAAATGCATAGAAAGCCCTATTTGACAAATTGGGAAGACAGCAAGGATGTTGGAGAAACCTTGTACCCTCTTCTCAAACCCTTTTGGTGCAGATTTATCTGAAGGACATTGATGGGATGGTTGGAATGATACATCAAAATGTTTTTACATTTTTCTATAAGTTTGGGGCTATGTCTAATCAAAAGGAATGACCCACACTACTGTTTCACCTGGCCCAGAGGGTAAGTAAACCCTTCAATTTTAGGACGAAGACCCCTTAACTTTCTATTGTGTCGATGGAGCCCATCTCACTTTTTGCTCTACTATGAAAATTCTTCACACTTTCGGTCTATATTGTTTGTGTCCTCTGTATGTTTCGGTGATTTGAAAGCTATGAAATCATATCCTCCAATTTTTAACACTATTTACCCTCTTTTTGGGAACCTAGGACATAGCAAGGACCTCTCTTTTGAACAATTTTTTCTTTATTAAATCAGTCTACTTGCTAATTCTTGAGTTTTGGTGCTTCTAAGTGGATGTTTGGGGCGTTAAGATAATATAGGATATAGAGAATTCTGATATCTGGAGAGTTCTGATCGAATATGAACGATCGAGTATGTTCAAGCACTAGATGATATACGATACACGGAAAGAAAATGACGGTGAGATACGAAACACATTCTGAAAATGGGTCCACAAACAATTAAAATCGGTGAGATAGGATAATGAGTCTCTAAACACTGAGATGATATAAGATGTGAGGATATACCATCTCATGTTGGGTCTCCAAACAACCCCTAAAAGTTATAGGCAGTGAGAAATTACATCAACTCTATGAAATTACATGACCCAAAAGTATGAAAATGTTGACAAATCTTAGGTATATAGAGTTCAACTAGTTCATTAATATTCTTCATCATATTGAAAAATGAATAATACTCAAACTTATGATTAATTATTTTAGGATAACTATACAAAACAATCAATTTAGCAATTCCACGAAGACATTTTTGTAGCATTCTCTAACTATGCAACTCCGTCCGAAATGGGTAGACACTATAAAAATGAGGATGCTAGAGAGTGTTTGTATATTGACACTCTAGGTTTCCTAATTCGAATTAACTTATAAAAATGAGGAATAGGATGCTAGAGAGTGGAATTCCATTATCCCATGATCAATATGAGCTGGTTCCTGCTCAATAGGCCACGCTTCTATGGGTAAATATGAAGTTATGGGCTTATAATCAATATCACACAATATTTCCATTTCATTAACTATGAAATTCCATAATTTGAATATGAAAGTGTTGAACAATGTCCAGTATATATATAACTCAACTAATTAAGATATTATAATTTTTTTTTATCATATTGAAAAATTAATAAAAACTCAAACTCATGATTAATTATTATAAGATGACCGTACAAAACAAATTAACATAAGTGATAAGGACGACAACTCTCCAACTATCTCCACAATGGTATGATATTGTCCACTTTGGGCATAAATCTTCATGACTTTGCTTTTAGAATCACCTCAAGAGACCTTATATCAATTGAGATAGTTATCCTCATTTATATACTCATGATCATCCCATTATTTAACCAATGTGAAATTTTGGTCCATACCCAATAATAAAGAGCATGATAGAAAACCAAAATCGTTAAGCATGTTAGAGTTATCAAAAAACCTGAATTAGCAAGAAGACATGGTTTTTTATCTTTCTAAACCATGCAACTTTGTTAGAAATATTGGATATGTAGACGCTCACTAAGATGTGGAATAGGAAAATTGAGATCATAATCTTGTATTTATATATTGACGGTAGGATTTCGACCACAATCTCCCAGAATCAACATGGATCAACTTTTATTCAACAGATCACACTTCTATATGTGAAGTTATGAATCCATAATCAATATCACACACTACATCAATTAAATAACTCAAATATAATTGCTATTTAATTTGTTACCTACATATGGATTAATTATTAGAATTAATGTCAAAGATAAGAGGTTTGAATCCCACCCTAACGTTTAATACAATTCAAAAAAAAGAAAAAAGTGAATTGCAATGAAATTTGTGTAAGAACTCAAAATCATTTCCTTGAAAATCTAAATTTCATCCATTGTGAATTAAATTAAGTACTATCTTAGGCCCTCTTTGCTATACTTTCAAATAAAATTAGCTAGAGTAAATAAGGTCTAGTTTGGTATCTATTTGATTTTTTTTTTTTTTTTAGTTTGTATAAATTAACTTATAGACACTCTTTCCACCTCTAAATTTTTTCTTATTTTTTTATATCTTTTACCAATGTTTTTAAAAACTTAGTCAAATCTTAAAAACTATCAAATAGTTTTAAAAACTTATTTTTGTTTTTTTGAATTTGGTTAAGAATACAACTCGTATACTAAAGTAAGATGTCCATCCTGAAAAAAAAAAAAAAAAAAAAAAAAAAGAACTCAACTTTTAAAATTCAAAAATAAAAAATAAAATAACCATTAAATGAGACATAGTTGTTTGGTAAATTCCAAACGTAAATATTAAAAAGTATTATAGAAGAAGAATAAAATAGAAATTTTAATAGTGAGTTAGAAGGGGTACGAGTTTTAAGTTAATCTCAAAAACTAATTAAAATGTGATTTGCTTTAAATTATTTTATAATTAGTTTTACTAAACACTAAAATCCTTTAAAATTTCTACATGATCACTTGCACAATCAAACACAAGATCACTCTTAATTAATTTCAAAACTTTAAATACTTTTTGAACTTACGTAGTAGTGAATATGTTAGATGGTTAAGCATAAATATGGAACTTCTAAGTTTGTTTTTATTTCTTTCATTTTCTTTCCAAATCTTTACGTAGTAGTGAAGTCAAAATGATATCAAAATATCAAAATCACAAAGCATGTATCATTATGATTAAAAAAATTTCAGCATCATTGCAAGATCGAGATATAAAGCCTAAACTCAAAGCATACATACATTGCACCCACCGTCAACTTCAAAAGCAAACATTGACTTCACTGTTGTAAAATAAAGGAAAATACATGGACAAAAAAGAAAGAGGGGAACATAAAAACTCCCCTGATTTTTAGATGGATGGTTGAGTTGAGCACGAAATACTTCCCTTCTTTTATTTTCAAGTTCATCTGCAAAGAAAGTGATTCAAAATTCTCTCAATTATTTATTACTAAAAATTAAGTTAAATTTTAAAAACAAAAGAAAACAATTAAATAGAAAGCAAGTAAATTTAAAATCTCGGTTGCCTCCACGTAGCACAATTTTTAAGGTCTTTTGCTCCACCGTATTCGCCTGTCAAGGCACTTAAAAATTCTCGTGTTTGTTCAGGCCTTTCTTTCTTGAGTCGATGAAGCATTTAAAGCCCAACAAGCACTCCTGCATTTGAAAGGTACCAAGCAGGTCGAATTTGGTATTTTTTTTAATATCTGCAAGAAAGAGAAAAGAAAGAATCAAAAGACTCAAATGGCTCGATCGAGCCTAAAGAAATAAAAGACGTTGTAATTGACTCTGACTCTTGAGGGAAATATGAACAATATCCAAAGATAAAGAAATTACCAGAGGGAAGAATATGACGAGGCTTGGTAATCTCTAACTCTATCGCCTAAGGCTCCTCAAGATGATGTTCGGACTCAGACTCAACCTCACAAACTTGCTTTTAGTATGGTTAGGGATAAACATGGTCATCATCACTCATCCAAGAGAATTCCTTAATAAGGATGGCCGCGATGCCACAAACGATGGGAAGCTCTGAATGTCTCTCCAGTGGAGGCATGAAATCTGCAAGCTAAGAAACAAGATCCATCTCAACTAGCATGGGGGCTTGAGTCTCCAGGTGAGACTCAATTCACTCCTGCTCACACTGAGAAGAATTGTTAGTAAGTTCACACATTAGAGATCCTAATGTCTTACCTTGACCAAAAGTCTGAGGAACCAATTGCTCAACATAGTAGTCGATATTGGTTAACTCACTGCTTAGTTCGGTATAACCAGAGGCTGGTTGCAGCGCGGATTCCCGTTGCCTATGGATTTCCTAAGAAAACTCGTTAGAGTTGTTAGAAACATCCATAACCAACTCTTCTAGTGATTTACCTGAACTGACAGAATGATAATGCATCGACATTAAGCTCGGGCAAGGCATCTCCTAGGGGAAATAGGTATCACGCACAAGACCATGCGAAAGCTGGGGAAATGCTTCAGATGAATGTCCTTGAAGTGAACAAACTTTACATGTCTCTAGTTCCTACAATTGCTTAATTTCCAAAACTTGCACAAGAGAGGTTAGTTTAGATATTTTATTTCTAAGTTCATTAATTTCTCTTACCTCTTGTTCCATTAATTTCTCTTACCTCTTGTTCTTGTTTTCGTTGAGCCGCTTGCTTCCCAAAAAGCGCATAATAGATGTTCATATCCGCATAATAAATACAAGTGGATTCAAATATAAAGAAAAATATTTCTAGGGTTTTTCTTTCTTTCTTTTTTTTTTTATAGAATTCAAAAATTTTCTAAGGCTAGTTGCTTTGGTTCTCCAACAATGGTGCCATTTTGTTAGGAAGGATTTAACGTCGTTCTTTTAAACCCTAGCCTAAACAAATATTATTTGTAATTTTTTTTATTCCTACAACTTACACTAAAAAGTAGCATAAGCGGTAAGTATTGTTTGAATCCATAGAAAACCATCGACTAGCCCTAAAACAATTAATGAACTCTATTGTGATGGGAGAAGGGAGGGAGTTGTAAAGAAATTGATGAACGTGTGCAAAAAATGTAAAGATGGGAATGTAAATGTGTAAATGAAAAGATATAAAGTCGCCTTTTATTTATTGATCCAATTTTGTTAGGTTTCCTCTTAATTTTTCTTGGTAATCACAGGCATTTCACAAAATGAAAATTCTTGCTAGTTTTTCACTTAGTTTATACACCCTAAAAGCATAGGAATGTATAGCCCTAATTTCTTGATTAAACAAGTAATCTAACCTAAATGACTCAATTAATAAGAATCGATAGAAACCTAATTAATTGTTCGTTTTCATTAAGAAAGAGCAATTCTTGACTAAGATTGGATTAGTAGTTCGGAAAGCCTAGGTTACTAGTCCAATTTTTCTTGAATTACTAATAATGCATAATTGTGAACAAGATTAATCCCAAGAACCTAAATTCACACATTTGCACTTTTTAGTTGTGGTTGCTCTAAGAAATTAAGCATCCATAAATGCTATTATTCCTAACATTTGTTAATAAAAGAAAGTTAGCAAAAAATTCTTAAATCCAATGTATAGAAGCTATTTCACATTCAAGAATCAATAACCAATGAACTATGTCGCTGAATATTTTTTGCAATATTTCTTATAGTGGTATACATTATCAAAATATCATATCAATGATATTTAATTTTTTTATTATTATTATTATTAAGTTCATCATTGATATGTCAAGGCAAACATAATTCAACTAGCATACACAGCTTGTGTGAGGGATCAAAAAGTGTGTGGTTCAAATATCTCCATCCTATTGTACTTATTTTTAAAAAAAGAAATCTAGTACATTATATAATAGAACTAATTCATGATTGTTTTCTAATGATTGTTTGATATCCATGTGATATGAGGCATATCATTGATTTACCATATCAATAAATTAGAGAAAAAATTTGTGGTATTTAACAACTTTTGTTTTCTATTAGTAAATGTTTGCATACTCATTTAACATTTGTTATTAGATTTATAAATACGAAAAATGTATATTAAGAATATTTATATTCGTTATTTATCAATAATCATTTGCATATTTACCATTATTAGATATATCGTTCATAACTAGTTTTCACCGAGTGCTCTTTGTACGCCTATTTATTATTAGATCTATTACTTATATACCTTATGAGAAAAAAAGGTTGGTTTTAAATATAGAAAACGAATCAAAATATTTATACAACATAACAAAATTTTAAAACTATCAATGATAGACATTGATAGACTTCTATCAGTATCTATCAACGTCTATCATTCATAGTTCTAAAATTTTGTTATATTTTGTAAATATTTTCAGCAGTTTTACCATTTGAAGTAATTTTCCGAAAAAAAATGGTATATTAGCGACATTTAACTATCATTTCAAAGTTGTGATAGTTAACCGGCTTAATTTCCTTCCGGTGTCTGTGGATGAAGCACCACAGCAGAGTGTTCACAATTCAAAAAAATCTTTCATGAAATTATGGGAGGAGATTGTCGCGATGGCTTTCCTCTAGTGTAATAAATTTAGTCTCTTTTGTAATTATGAAGCATCATCTATTGTCTTAAAATTGAATGATTTTCTCTAGCCTCTTTCTTATTGTATTATTTTCTTTCCAAGCTCTTCTCTAACTTCTTGATTAACTGCTATTGGGATTTGTGCCCTAAAACTTCGTAATTAATTAATTATTTAATATAGTATTTAATTAATTATTAACTATGTAATAATGAATTATTCATTATAGTAAAAATTCAAGTATATTTCATGAGACTTGAACAGTATGTAGTTGACATACAGATGAATCAAGTTCAAGTAATAACCTAAAGGATACGTCTATAGTATATGGATAAAGTTGAGTGTCTTATCTTGGTAATACTATCGATACGATCCATTTTGTAATCGTTACAAACGATGTAATCCAAATCGCCGTTCATGTGAAGACATGCGAGTGAAGGTATTCAAACAAAGAGTTTGTATAAGATTTGACTGCGAAATAATTAATATATCTTTATAATACCGTTGACTGAAGGGATTAATATTTTAGAGGATGATCATATGTAACTCGATCTCAATCCTGAGTGAGTTATGGACTCTGCCTATGAGAGCTTGTCTTTTGATTTGTATAGGTGAGAGTGACCCAAGTCGCCAACTCAATAAGTCTGCCATCTTAGGGCCTTGACCAAGTATGAAGGTAGGAACATAGCTACACAAGATGGAGTTTACTTCTTCCTACCTTAAGGAAAGTAGATCAGTAGTTCCCTTAAGTGGTGACTGGGTCTTGAACACTAGTCTCATCCTCTCACTGGCCCGAGAGAAACTTAGTTTATGGTTGGACTATAAACAAATTATTAATTAGATGATCAATGGTACTTAAAGAATAGAGGTAGTTATAAGGATAAAACAATAATTTGACCTAGCTGTAATTACGAACAACTTGTGAAAGATCAACTTACTTATAATGATTATATCCATGGACGCAATATATTCTATGTTGCATAGAAGTGCAACTATGGGTCTTTAATGGAGCAACCCATAGTTAATAAATATTGATTAATTTAATTAAAGAGTTTAATAAATTAATCTCGTATCATTGGAGCTTATAGTCTATAGGTCCATGAGGTCCACCTACTAGCTCACAACGAGTAAACAAGGATCAAGAGTTTTGAAAGAAATTGAAATGATTAAAATGATTAAGGGAATTTATTGTATATGATACAATTAATATAATATATTGTTTATTTTGAATGAGATTCAAAATTAAACTATATAATATGAGAGTTTAAATATATTTGAATGTGATGCAAATACTAATTAATATGAATTAGATCCATATAAAAACTATAGGTTATGAGAGAAATGTGCACTTGAGTATGATTGAAACATAGGTTTAATAAAATATATATTTAATTCGTTTCCTGTTATGTTTGTATCAGGAGTGGATTCTAGTGTTGCTGGGGATCTTGCCGCTTTTATGGGGTTCAGCCTGTTAGGTATCTTGGGTTACCTTTATTGGCTGGTAGGTTGAGGGCTATGGATTGTGCACCATTTATTCAAAGGTTTACAGCTCGTATTAGGGTTCGGCGGCTCGTTCCCTTTCTTTTGCGAGGAGGTTGCAGCTTGTTAGGTCTGTCTTGCAGTCCTTTCAAGTGTTTTGGTGTAGTATCTTAGTGTTACCTGGGTGTGTAACTCATGAGGTTGAGCGTCTGTTGCGGAGCTATTTATGAAAGGGCAATGTGGGGAGTCGGGGTGGTGCGCAGGTGGCTTGGGATGAGGTTTGCTTGTCGAAGAGTGAGGCCAGGTTGATTGTGAAACATGTGGTTTCATGGAACCAGGCTGCTATTAAGAAGCTGCTCTGGCTTCTTTTAGTTAAGTCAGGATCATTATGGGTGGCGTGGATGGAGGCATATATTATGCATAGAGGTTTTTAAGGGCGGTTCGGTGTGAGGTTGGGAAGTTTTGGTGCTTGAGGGCTATCTTACGGTATAGAGATAGATTCAAACATCTGGTCCATTTGATGGTGGGCGATGGAAGGTCATGCTTTGTATGGTAGGATCCTTGATTTCCGGGGGGTACGATTTTGAATACATATGGGTCTAGGATGTCGGAGATGCAAAGAGTAGTTTGGAGGCATGGTTGTCGGAGTTTATAGATGGTAAGGGAGGTTGGAGGTGGTCTACAGTATCATAAGAGTTGTTTGAGATCTAGGGTCTTATACATGTAGTGGGGCCTAGGGTGAGAGGGGAGGATTATTGGGTTTAGATGCCGAGTGCGAGTGGTTGGTTTTTAATTACTAATGCGTAGGAAAGTTTGCGACCTCGTCGTTCTAGGGTGTCTTGGGCAGGTCTTTTGTGGTCTGGAGGTGGTGTTCCACATCATTCCTTCTATGCGTGGTTAGCTATGAGGATATGTTGGGCACACGGGATTGGTTGAGGAGGTCGGGTGTGTCATCGGAGGGGAGGTTTCTTTTGTGTGGGGGAG
This sequence comes from Benincasa hispida, assembly GCF_009727055.1. Lineage (NCBI taxonomy): Eukaryota > Viridiplantae > Streptophyta > Magnoliopsida > Cucurbitales > Cucurbitaceae > Benincasa > Benincasa hispida. The sequence goes on along the minus strand of NC_052360.1, from coordinate 43,210,695 downwards.
GTCTAGAGTTGTGGGATCATCTATTTTTTGAGCGTGGGTTTGGGAGAGAGGGTGTGGGCAGAGGTGGTGCATCAGTTGGGTTCAACTCGTCGGGTGGTAGGATGGGATGTAGAGTTAAGTTGGGTGTGTCGAGTGGGGTCAGGTATAGGGGTACGTAGTAAGTTGTTTCGTGTCTTCTTGTGTGCTTCCATCTATTACATCTGGCAGGAGCGTAATCGTCAGCTCTATGGGGGTCGACCAAGGACGGTCTCTGCTCTCTTTCATCTTATTGTCTCTACTGTTCGTGCTCGTGCTATTTCCTGGTAGGTTGACCTTCCTGGTCTTATCTAGTTTTTCCTAGTGGGTTGATGTATTTATTCTGTTTGTGTTTGTTGTTGGCTCCAGTTGTGGGGCTTTCTTTTTTTGTTCTCTGTTCTATGTTCTATTCCCTTGTGGACTATGTTGTTTGCGTTTGGTTTCGCTTTGTTTCTGTCGAGCCCTGAGTTGACTTGTGCTTGCTGTTTGGATGCCTTGATACCGGGTTGTGGGTTCTCGTTGTTGTTGTATAATAATATTACCTATTCTAAAATATATATAATATGTATATATATATTTAATTAAAATAAATAATTAATTTAATTTAATTATATTTTATTCAATTATATATTAAGCTAAATAAATTAACTAATGTAGGGGAGTGGGGATGTTATGGAGAGTGGGGAGTTACTCCCTCTCTCTTCTTTAATTTACAGAATGTTTGCAATATAGGGGACTGTAGCAATTTTTATGTGAAAAATGAAAATTTCCCCTTCTCTATCTGTCAAGTTCTCTCACATTCTCAAATTACATAGAAGAAGTTCACTGGAAAAATAAATTCCCTCTCTATTTCAAAAGAAGCTCCTACAAGCCGATTCTTGCCAGAGAATAGTAGGAAAGTCCTTTCAGAGGTGTCACTGTTTATGAGATCTATTTGTTGAGAAAGAAGAAGGATTTTTAAAGAAGATTGAAGAACAATTCCTCAAAGGTAACATGTTCTTCAAGCCAATTGTATACTTTACTGTAATCACAGCATGTGTATTTTAATTTTTAACTTTATGTAATTTTATCTTCCCAAAATCAAAACAAAAGCATCCGTATGCTTCTTTTGCGGGATCCAATCCCATCAAACTCATGTACTTATCTCTTTTAGAATGCGTCGACTTTAGATATGGGGCATGATGAAGGTGCTATGGTTATATCAACCTAATTGATATACCTTGTTACACTTATTGTTCCATTTTTCCTTATGTCCCTTGTTCAAAAAAAAAAAAAAGTTAGTGCTTAAATCTATTAATTCTATCCACAATATATCAGATCACAATAGGATTAAAAATGATATATCTATGATATTGGATCCTTTTCTCTATCTTCTAGCAGTTGCTTTGCATGTTCATTTGATCTATCATCAGTATATTTTAAAATATTGAAAATAGCAAATAAGTGATAACTTAATATTATAATAAAAAAAAATTAAAAAAATATGATAAATTACTAATAGATGCCACCCTTATATGTATATATAAGTTACAGATATACATCAATGATAGACATGACTATCTTGCAATTATATAGCACTTGTCTATATTGTTTTATGAAATATATGGCAACCTTGTAATTTGGTTTGATTTGTAATTGTTTGAATCAGTTAAGTTTTGGTATAATATGTTCTATTCATGGAAGCTAGAGTGGGGGGTGGGTATAGGTTTTAGTATTTTGTTAAGTTTAAGTAATTGTTATGCTTATGAAATGATTGTTTTGTTCAACATTTGTTAGTATAACGTTTATGAAGTTTGAATATAAGTTAAATAAATATTGTGTTTTAAGATTAGTTTGTGTAGAGGTGGGTGTGGAGTGATTGTTTTGTTGATGTTTTTAGAATTCATGAAGTTGTAGGAAATTGCTATATTCATTGGTGTTAATTAAGTTTGAATTAAGATTTGTTTTTGTTAAGGGGTAGAGTGGGTGCGAGAATCTTGTAATTTGTCTTGGTTTGTAAAAGATAGAATTGCTTTTGTATATGGAACGAATAAGTTTAATTAGTTCAGTTTAATTTGTACATGGAAGTTAGAATGGGGGATGAGTTTCAATTTTAGTTTATAAAGTTTAAATAAGTTAAAATATAGTATTTAAGATTAGTTTGTTGATGAAGTTTGAATAACTTCAACTTATGTTCAAGTTTTTTATGAGATGGGTTAAAGTTGATGATGTAGATTAGTTTTGAATGTTGGGTTAAGGTTTCATATTTATCACTTAATTGAGTTTTTGGATAATTTTAAGAAATCATCGATAACTTGAATAATAATAGTGCTAATTGCTCAATTTAATAAAATTTTAGTTAATTTTGATGCTTTAAACGTGCTTTAATTTTTGAGTTACAAGCTTAAGATTATGTCAACGGTGATATATACGACAATTTCATGAAACATTTTTGTAATTTTATTTATATATCCATAGCTACTCTGTATGTAAATATTATCTACTCTCATGCAAAGAACAAATTTGGTTGCTTTGAATGTTATGCAGAAAATTCTGGTTGTTTTGATTATTAAATTTGTGTCAAAATATTAGGTTATAAAAGACAATCGTCAAATAAAATGACAACTAAAAAATCTTCTTGTGATTTAACCTATATAATCGCAAGATATAAGCGGCTTACAACTATAGATGGTTATTATAATCATCGCAAACTGACTCTCTCTCGATGCCTGGGTCTCATGTTCATTACACGATTTCCACGATTTATCCTGATTAAAAAACAAAAAAAAAAAAGTCAGGATAATCAATAACAACCAACAACACAAATCCAAAGTTGGATAGTTCTTCTCCCGATTGTACACTATAGGACGTCGACAAATTATCTTTATTCTGACGATATTGTTTTTGGCATCAGGAGAAGCTCTCCTAAGGGGTGTTTTCTGGCACCAATGCTGACACATAAGAAAATCATCGTGAGATCTTATTTTGGCGCGTATTTGGAGATTTTTCGAAGAAAAAAACTTAGGTGCAACCTGATTGCACCAATCTCTCGTGCAACCCCAGCTACACCCTATTAAAAATTGGCATGTCTCAAATTTTTTTATTTTTTAAAAATAATTAAAATAATATATTTATTTTAGAAATAGAAAAAGGGAAGCATGAAACTTGGGTACAACCTACTATGGCTCTGTTCTGAGGTTTTTGGCATCATGAAATTACATCTTCCTTGCGGTGGATAATTTTCCCATTACATTTATCTTAATCTGTCAAAAATTATTTCTTCGTATGATGATAATTTGTTTTAGTTGGAGTAGAAACCCTGAAATAATTTCGTGATGTTATTTCTCCTTTTACCCCATAATTTTATCAGAATTTTATTAAATGAAATAAATTTAATATAAAATTTAAAACAAAATGTACTAACATTTATTTTCTAATCAATGTAGAGAAGATTGGCCTTTTATTATTAGCTGTTACATTATATTTAATTTTAGGTTGAAATTTTAATTTTGATATTTCATAAAAAATTTAATTTAATCTACGTCTAAAAAATACATTTTTATAATAGGGCTTCTTTCACCAAAAATACATTTATATGATATGATTCTCTCTCTCTCTCTCTCTCTCTCTTTTTTTTCGTAGTTTATATAATATTATTCAACATAGCCGTTGGTTATTATTATCTTATTTTGATGTATTGGGATACAAATAAATGGAAGCTAAAAGACTTCTCATGAGTTATTTAATTTCTTTTTTTTTTTTATTATTATTATACATTTTTATCTCAAACTTTTAGTTTTATCAAATTTATATTTAAGTTGGTCCAAGCTGTAATTTTAGTAATTTATTTAATAACTTTGAGTTCGACCATTATGGGTGAAAGGTCAAGCTATGGGCTAGCTTTTGGAATGGTAAAGTTTTTTTTTTTTTTTTTTTTTATTCAACTATGTTTAAATTGAAAAATTACTTTTGTTAGACTTTTGAAGGCTCTTCCCTCTGAAGCTCTGGACTTCATCATGGTAGAATATAGTAGTTTATCATCGATGCGTTTATTGATAGGTCAAGAGATCAATTTGACTAATGTTCGATCTTTGATAGTGAAAATTTTAGAGGTTAATAAAAATAGAATTATGTGCCAGTTCAAACATACAAGGCATTTTCAAAACCAGGTACTAGACCACTTAGTTAAATGGACAATGAGGGAATATCGTTATAATGTTTGGTGGGAGGATTTTCTGCTTTAGATCCATCAGTATTTTGAAGCGGTTTTTTTCTTATTCTTTTATTGAAAAAAAAAAACAGAAAACCCCTTCTCTAGAACTTTTTCCAAAAAAATATTTTTACATAGTGACAATAGTTTAGGAAATAAAAATTTGATATGAACTTTGAGTTTTAGACAAAGAAGATATTAGGGTTGATTATATATACATGTATAGAGTTAAAATGAGTGAGTTTTGACAAGACAAAGAAGATATATTAGGCTGAATTTTGTTGTTAAAATTAGTGATTTTTATACTTTATTGAATAATAAATCTTATGCCTTGATTTGCTGTGACTTAATTTTGAGCATTGATTTATTAGAGTTTACTTTTCGTAAAATTTTGAATCTTTACCAAAGTCTAAAGTTGAACTTTACCCCAAAAATTGAAATAATCTTTGTAGTCATCCAAAGAAAGAAAAGAAAAGAAAAAAGAATAGATTTTGTTTGTTTTTGAAAGAACGATCTCATCTCATGGGTATCAAAATCTGCAAATCTGTATAGTTTGTACAATGGCATATTAATTAAAGTCAAATAAAGTTAAATCTCAGTGCATGTGAGCTCTAGATGAATGACGATACCACCTAACGGTGACCCAAAAAGAAAATAAAATAATAATTTCTAGAATTAGTAAAAGCATTACCTATAAAAAAGTAATGAGCACACACATAAAAAAAATATAATAACTATATATATATGATTTTTTTAAAAAAGAAAACAGGAAGAATTAGACACAAAATTTTGCCTTTCCTTCCTTATCCTAAAGAAGGCTACAAAATTTGTAGCATCTTTCTGAATCAAAACAAATGGTGATCTGAAGTTACAAACAGTGTCCCATAGAAAAGAAGAAAATTTACCATCTCCATCACTGCCATTATCAGCATCTCTTTTAATAACAAAAGTGGGAGAGAGTGACCCACGCCTTCTATTCTACAGTTTAGTTTACCATCCATCTCCTCTTTTTTACTCTCTCTTTCACTCATAATTATCACTTTATAAATTGAAAATTATATAGTAATCCAATTGTTTTCAAATAAAGAAAAATTAGTCAATTTATTTATAAATGAAACTGTTGCAAATATAGATATTAGATCCAAAGTATTAGCAGATTTACATAATGTAAAAAAATTATAAGTATGACCAAATTTAAAGAGTCAATCGGTGATAGATCATATTATTGGTAGTAGGAATGTTCAAAAAACCCGATGACCCGAAAAAACCGATCAACCCAACCCGCGCGGTTTGAGTTGGGTTATTAACTCACTTGGATTGGATTGAGTTTAAATAAATAAAAATTTTATGGGTTGAATTGGTTCAAGGGTTCATCTAATATAATCCAAACCAACCCTAATTTATTATTACCTCTATTGTTTTTATTACTTATAACACAATTATTTATACATATATTGATTTTACTTTTATTTAATTTTAATATTTTTTTAAATAATTTATTCTTCAACAACTCTTAAAAGTAGTTTCTTTGCATTTTAGAAAGAAAATTTTCACTATTTAATTTAAAATTCAAATGTTAATCTTAATTCAATATATGAAAATAATTAATTTTTTTTTTTTTTTTTTACATATTTATGTTATATTTCTTTTTAGAATTTTTTTTTTAACAAATGGCCCGATTAACCCGAATCAACCCAATCCAAATATTTCATGGTTGGGTTGGGTTGGGTTCATTTTTTAATAAGAGTTATTTGAGTTGAAGAAATTTATAACCTGAACAATTGAGTTGGGTCTAAAAAGTCTTTCAACCCAACCCAACCCATGAACACCCCTAATTGGTAGGAGTGACCATATCACTGGTAAGAGTCTATCAACAATAGAAGTCTATTGTTGATAGACTTGTCTATATTTGTAATTTATTTTAAATGATGTTATACATTTGGTTATTATTCATAAAAATGCTACTGATTGCAATTATCTTTTATAAATATAGTAAAATGTAACTATCTATCAGTGATAGATCGCAATAGACATCTATCACTATCGCAATCTATCATTGATAGGTAATGAATGATATACTTGAAGATATATTTAACGATTTTACTATTTAAAACAATTATCCATGTTAAGGTTAGAAGAAGTGATTTTGGATTAATGAGAGAGAAAATTAAAAGAGAGTGGAAATGTAAAAAGAATAGGGTGTGTGTAGTACACGCCATACTAGGCATTGGATTTGGCCCACAACTACTCCTCTTTTGCCGCTTAATTGTCTACTCCGTCCTCCTCCCATTCCCATTCTTCACCTTAACCTCAACATATATCAATTTCCACCTCACCACGTGCACTACTCTCTCTTCATTTTCCTTCATTTTTCTTTTGAGTTCAACACTCTTTTAACATTTAAACCTTTTACGTTTCACATCTTTCTAAGGGTTAAAACTACTTTTTCTTAGGTTTAAATTCACTTTAAAGCACAATTCTCAATTACATCAATATTTAGGAATAGGTATACATGAATGAACCGATATCATATTTAAATAAGAGAAATCTTGATCAAGATATGAAGATATGGTTACGTAAAACAACCCATGAAGTATGGTGATATTTGCAATTACACTCTTAAACTTTTTGTTGGTAAAACTTAGATCTCATATTTATATAATTGTTAAAATTGGATTCTCAAAAAATTGGACTTCAAACATCTAATGATAGAAATTGAACTTACAAGTTTTTACCATTGTTAAAATTGTGCCATAAATTTATAAAATGGTAGAAATTTGACCTTGATACATTTAGTTTAAGCAATTAAACTTTTAATTATACTCTCCTTGCCTGATTTAAAAAATGATATATAAGTAAAAAGAAACCTAGTTAGAAAACAATGTGGTGTAGTCTAAGCATTGTGGCACAAACAACCCACCAAATTGTTTATTTATTGCTTCTTTTTTCCCTCCCCTCCCCACCTATCTACTCTATCTCTTTCTCTCTCCCAATTTCTCTCTCGTAGGTTCTTAATTATAATCATTTCAAAGAGAAGAGATGCAGCAAAGTTGGAAGTTGAGTTGCATATCATCAAGTGAAAGCGCTTGTTTGGAAGGTGATGAAGAAGGAGAAGAATCAATTTTCCTTTCCCTTTCCCCACCAGGCCAACGCCATTCTTTCTCTTCAAAACAACACCAATCTTCTCTTCAAAACCCTAATCACCAAAATGCAGCCGTCGCCGTCACCGTCGCCATGCACATTGGCCCTCCACCCGCCCTCTCCTCCTCCTCCACCCCCGCCGTCCGCCCCCTTGACGCCGCCCACTACTGGATCCCTACGCCTGCCCAAATCCTCGTTGGTCCCACCCAGTTCTCCTGCTCTGTCTGCACTAAAACCTTCAACAGATACAACAACATGCAGGTTCTTTCTTCCTTTTTCCTTTTTATTTCACCAATTAATGTCAAAAACTATATAATATTAAATTACCCACAAACTTACACATACAATTGGGTGCGTAATTTGTAATGTGATAGAAAATGAATTGTTTATAAAAGAAAAAAAGATGCATGTAGCCTAGATTGCACTTAATTATTACCTGCTACCTATTCTTATTTCAAAATTAAAAAACCCAGTGTTCCAATTTGATATATGTATATATATATATTTTTAAGAACAACACTGAGTTCATCTTGAGAGTAAAAATTAGGTTACGAAAAAATTGAAACAGATGCACATGTGGGGTCATGGATCAGAGTACAGAAAAGGGCCAGAATCATTAAGAGGATCAAAGCCAGCTTCGTCAATGCTTAGGCTTCCATGCTATTGCTGTGCAGAAGGGTGCAAGAACAACATAGAGCATCCAAGGTCAAGGCCATTGAAGGATTTCAGGACTCTTCAAACCCATTACAAGAGAAAGCATGGGGCAAAGCCTTTCAGTTGTAGGAAATGTGGGAAGCCATTTGCTGTAAGAGGGGATTGGAGGACACATGAGAAGAACTGTGGAAAGCTTTGGTTTTGTATTTGTGGCTCTGATTTTAAACATAAAAGATCTCTTAAAGACCATGTTAGAGCCTTTGGAGATGGCCATGCACCTCACACTGTTCAACTTTGTGAGGTTGAAGATGATGATGATTGGGATGATCATGATGACACAGATCATCAACATGTAAATGGACCTCAAGGCTGGTCTATTTATCATTAACTTTTTTTTTCCCCTTCTTGAACTTCTTAAATTAACTTACTATTTTGTTTTGTCCCTAACTGTTAATTAATTAAGATTATCTACCACTACTATATCTCTTAATTTTGTGTTTTTCTTTCTTTAAAAAAGTAGAAATTAACAGGGTAGTCATTTAAGCCTTTTTATAATCATTTGGTTTTTCATATTTTGTCGATTACATTTTAGGAGAGGTTTTGAAATCAAGCCAAATTTTGAAAACTAAAAAAAAGTAACTTTTATTTTTGAATTTTGGATAAGAATTCAACTCTTTTAACTTAAGAAGGATGTAAAAACATGGTAACAAGAAAATAAGCTTAATTTTCAAAAATCAAAAACAAAAAACAAAATAATTACTAAATGGGTCTTAGTTTTTTATTTTTGATTTTTGAAAATTTAACTTAACCCTCAAGTATCTACAAGTTTCTATATTTGTTGTAATTTTTACTAATATTTTTAGAATACAAAGTCTAAATTTTAAAAACTAAAAAAAGATAGAATTTTTAACTAGAGTTCAAGTGTTAAAATCTTGCCAGATAAAGATCTCAATAAATCAACTTAATTTGCATGCATTTTCCGAATAAAAATATTTCTTATATACATTAATGCAAGGCTTTTTTGAAATAAATTAAATTTCCATCAAGTTCCCACACAAAGAGAAAAAAAAAAAAAAAAAAAAAAAAGGGAAAAAGTTTGTTTTTTCTTGACTCCTTCAAATCATATCCAAAATTGGTTAAAATTACAGCTATTATCTCATGTCCTAGAATCTTTCATGTACATATATACATGCATGTTTGAGTTGAACCTTTTTTATCCCCCTAAAAAAACACACTCACTACTAAATATTATGGAAGGAGTACACATAAATTTATATAGTAAAATACAAAAAAATGATAGTGTCAGTGTAGTTGTGAATAAACAAATATTATTTCTGTAATTGAAGAGAGTTGTAGAGAGAGAGGGCAGAGTGAGAGAGAGAGGGAGAGGGAGAAAAGTGGGAGAAGATGAAGACAAACAGTAAAATGAAATCCAAGCTAAGGTTGTATTAATATGAATTAATAAAAAAGAAATTAAAGAAAGGGGTTTTTTGATGAAGAGATGAAGGTGGTCAAGTGAATTCAGTGAGTGCAGATAGGTAGGCAGAGACAAGATGCTGACATTAGTTCAGATGAGTGACAGATTGTACTGTTGATAGGTTTGCAATTACAGAGAAAAAAGAGAAAGAGAAAAAGAGGGGTTTTTGAGAGTGGCAGTCAGTGAGAGAGTTAGTCTAAGTAGGAGTAGCACTACTAGTAACACTTTCAAACTCAGCTTTACCCCATTGTGTCAGCAAACACAAGGGACCACTCTCCTCCCACAATACCCCTTAATTTCCTCTTTCATCATCTTTTTCCTTCTATTTTCTTTCTTTTTCTCTCCTAATCACTTTCAAATTTCATTCACCAACTCTTTGAGCTCATGAGATAATATAGGATGTAAAGAGTTCTAATGTCTGAGGAGTTCTTATCGAGTATAAACAATCGAGTATGTTCAAGCACTAAGATGATATACGATACACGGAAGAAAAATTACGGTGAAATATGAAACATGTTCCGAAAATGGGCCTCACAAACAATTAATGTCGATAAGATAAGATAATAGGCTTCCAAATACTAAGATGATATAGGATGTAGAGATATAACATCTCATGTTGGGTCACTTAGAGGGCGTTTGGCACGTAGAGTTGAATTAAGTTGAGTTGGTAATTATTATAGGAGGAGAGTAATTGAGAGAGTTGATGCGAATAACGAGGTGGGAAATGTGAGTTAATAGAAATAATAAGATAATAAACCTCTTTAATAATTAGTGAACTAAATGATGGGTGAGTTTTTTTTACCCCAACTTAGGGATCCATTTTCTGGGTCACATCCATCTTTTATTCTTCTATTTCAATCATATACTACAAAAAATTTGAAAAAATATTAAGAATAAATAATTTGACACGTGACAAATTATAGTTAGACATAGAATTAAACGAGTTAAAAAGAGATGAGTGGAACCCATGATAGATTTGAAATTGGGAATGAATGTTTATTAATGTTTTTAGGGTTTTTTGATAGTTGAAAGCTCTTCCTTCTGGTTTTTAATTTTTTTTTTTTTTTTTGGCTTGCTCTTTTGAGAGCAGCTAGAAACAGATACTACGATAGATTTTGAGACAAGTGTGTGTTTGGTTGTTTAACTCTATTCATTCATAATTATGTGCATGCTTCAGCCTCTCCTCCTCTCTCTCATCATTTCCATTTCTGTCTCTTAACCTTCTCTTCTCTCTTCTCTCTTCTCTTTCTTCTAAACTACTTTTTCCTGCCCCGTGCATGCAATTTTTCCTTTTCTTTTTTTCCCTTTCACTTTTTAGGCTTTTTTTTTTCCTTATTATTATTTATTATACATCTTATCGTATTCAATTAACACTGTCTTTTTGCTACCCTTCTGCCTGCGTACTTATGATCATATCTATATCTATCCTTTCTCTCATCAATTCCACTTCTTCTTGTTTTTTTTTTTTTTTTTTTTTTGGGAAAAATATATTATTATTACATATTGTGGAAATTATCCACATAAGTTTTGTTTTTACTCTTTTGTATGTAATATCAATTTCTATTCCTTCGCATCATAAAATCAAATTGAAATTAAAATTTTAAAAAAATAATAATCAAAAGGCAATGGATCCATAATATTTGGGTTTTATAGTTATTTAAATTGATTTTGATAAAAAATGAAGGAAAATGAAAAGAGAAATGGTGGAATAAAGAAAAAGAAAGATTGAGAGATGATGGAAAGAGAAAAGGAAAGAAGAAAGAGAGAAAATGCAATTCATGAATGAATATTATTGGAAATTAGGAGAGAAAAGAAGAGGAAAGGTAATTATTAGAAAATTAAAATATTCTTCTAAATATTTTTAAAAGGACACCATTGTCTTAAATATTTTTTAAAACTATAATATAATTTCAATTTTACCTATTGAAACCATGTCGTTTAGTTCTTGGTTTTTGTAAATTGTGTCTTGAGTGCTCACATTTTTTTTTTCTTTTATAATGGGTTTATATTTTGTTAAGGAAATAAAATATTGAAATCTTTTGTGACATTCCAATAATAAAAACTATTTTTTCATTTAGTTTTAAAAACATTTTAAGAAAGTGTCGACAAAACAATGAAATTCATAGATGGATGAATTTAGTCATATTCATAAGTTTAATTTTTAAAAATGATAAATAAAGAATTAAGGTCACTTTCGATAATTATTATGTTGTTGATTTTCTAGTTTTGAAAATTATGCTTCTTTCCAATAAGTTTTTAATTTCTTACATTTGAAATTCAAGCAAAATTTCTAAAAGTTTTTTTTTTTTTTTTTTTTTTAAGCTTTCAAATATAACATGTTTAAAAAGTACACAAGAAAAAGCAAGAAAACTACAAAGAAGCAGTGATTGTAAGCTTTAGTTCTTAAAATAACAAAACATAAAAAAAAAAAAAAATAGTTATAATCAAGATTTAAATGGTTGTCAATTCTTAAATTTTTTAAGAAAAGATTATTGTTGAAGATAAAATACTAAAATAAAATCAGGTGGAAAGTTTATGAACCCAAAAGTGAAGAAAAATTACTTGTTATGGTGATTTAATTAAGTTTCAAGGGTCTAATCAATTGTTTGTAATTTTTACATTTTATTTTCAAGGGTCTAATCAAGATAAGAACTTTTTCCCCATGCAGTTGATCAAATCAATGAACAGAAAAAGGTATTTTCAAAAAAGAAAAGAAAAATCTTAAAGTAAGGTCACAAACTATCATTTTATGGATACACACATTGGGATTTCCGTATATTTAATTAAAATTTTTTTAAAAAAAAAAACGAAACGTAGTCTTTGGATAAGATTGTGTAACAAATTAACAAGATTTTGTTGATCATTATTCACTTTGAAATACTTAAAAAGTACGTTCTGTTTAAGTACTTTTATTAATTTTTTTTTTTTTGAAAAGGTATTGTAATTTAAGTATGGAGTAGAAGATCGAACGAAGTTAATAGTATAACACTATACTAGTTGAAAACAAAAACACAGCCAAAAAACCACTAGGGAGGCTCAATTTGGTTTTTCTTTCTTCCCAAAATTTTCAAAGCCAATACTTCTAGATGCATTTAAGGCAAAAACTATCTTAAGATTTTTTTTTGCAAATGTATTGTAATTAAAGGGTAGGATGAGGGAATCGAATCTCAAACCTCTAGGTCGATAGTACAAGCATTATATCAATCGAGCTTCGCTCTTGTTAAATTACTATTATTATATGAAATAATATTTTGATTGGGAAGAGAAAATTTTGTTTAACTACTTTGATAAACAAAAAAAAAAAAAAAACTTAAAAGTACAGTCGGGCTTCAACCGTTTATTATAAAATCTTTATTGCACTTAATGAAAAAAATTTACACGACAATATTTTATTTAAAAAAAAATATTTTTTTTTTTGGTGTAGGAAAATAGGGAATACCTACACCTAATCATTGCTCGAGAGAAAATATATAGATTTAAATAAATAATTATCTTAAAGTATCATAATTTAATCGAAAGATAATGAGAAACACATCTAAATCTTGATTGTTTGTCAATAAGGGTGTGAATTAAGAAAGAAAAAAAAAAAGAAGCAAGTTTAAGATCCGAGGTAAAGGGGAATCAGTTTTTACTGACAAGAGAGCTTTGAGATATGTAATCTTAGAAGGACCCCAACAAGGCATTTCCTTTCTTTATTTAAGTCCAAGGCTTTTGTAATTTGTCTCCATTTGTTTGTTTTCTTTCACAAGCAAACAAGTGCCATTGTGAACATTTTCAAGTGTGACTTTGGGGTAAAAAGAGTGATTCCACAAAATCCTTTAATTTGACTACTTGCCAACACATGGTCTCTTTTCTCTTTTCTTTTTGTATTTCTTGTTGCTGTTTGGAAAAATGTTTTCACCAAGTTTTCCTTTCTGCAACTAAGATGCTCGTTTTTCTGTTTTCATTTTTTTTATTCGTTTTCAAGTTCTTAAAGATTTGGAAAGTGAGATGAAAACCAAATGAGTGATGGAATAAAGTTAAATAAAATTTATTTATTGTATTTCTTCTGTATGTTTTGAATCAAATACATGATTGTAACTTCAAAATGTAGTTTAACGTGCGAAAGCAATAGACACCAGCTTTTAAATTTAGCTTTCCTAGAAATAATTTTCCACATTTCCTTAATAATTTATTATACCCAAATTTATATATCATTTCATATTTTTCCTTGCAACTGACGACCATTGATGTAATTATTAGGGAAATTGCCAAAAATAGGATTATTTTTAGGGATTTGAAGACTTTTGGGATGAGTTTTTAAAAAGATGAGTTGTGGGGCAAATGAGCATGTGAAAGGCCTAAAATGCCCTTTAGTTAATAAAACCCTAAAAAGACAAAAGTTTGAATGATTCTTCTCCCTCGCGCGATTTCTGCTTCTATGTGAATAGGGGAATCTCGAGCAACTGCTTCTCTGTGAACAAGTGAAGTCGAATAAGTGTTTGATAGCTCTTGAAAAGAGCTATTTTTATGTCTTTAATCTCGCTTGCTTATCGAGTTTTAAGTGTTTAAATATCTATTTATGTAGGTTCTTGGGCAAATCATGCATAACGGAGTGTTGCAGGTCGTTTGAGTCAAATTGAAGCTTTTTGGAGTTATATCGAGACCTGGGACTTCAAGGACAAAAAAATGACCATTTTGCCCTTGGGAGAGCACAGTGCAGTAGTATAATGGCACCGTGCTCGACGCTTTTTCTTGAGCACTATCTTTGGAGAAAAAGCAATTAGTACCGCAACGTTGTCCTGTGGCGCCGCGACGCTTCATGTGCGTGTGGAAGTGTGAAGGGTTGCACATATGCATGCATATGACAAGCAGTAGATGAATGCAAGCATGTGCGAAGGCAGGCGTTGAATGCATGTGAGGCGTTGGATGCATGTGGAAGCAGAATGCCCATGCGAGCCAGTGCAGCTTAAGAGTGCCACTGTACTTGTCACACCCCCTCCTAGATTACCCTCCTAACCCAAGAGGAGATGTGAGATCAGCAAATGTCAACCCTCTTATGATATCTATTGTCCAACTCGACCTTCTTTGCTTTAACTAGAACATGAAAATTGCATTTAACAACACAGTAAAAAAACCAACACTCAACATATGACATAACTCTTAAAGCAACTTAGATCACAAATCAGGACCCTGATACCATGTCTATTGATGTTTAAGAATTCATGTCAACTTAATACAAACAAGACTTTTAAATACTTGGCCTAAATGATACCACTACAACAAAAAGTACTTTTAATAGCATTGCAATGTTACATTTCTTAAAAACTACTATTGAAAAGAATAGAAAAAAAGGCGGGCATGTGAAAATTTGGGCACGCTTAATTAGCTCACATTACACTTTTTTTTCCACCTCAATTTGTGTATTTCGCGAGGCCCCTTCATTGAACGACATCCACAAACCCATCATTTTATCTCCATATTGCTTTCATCTTCTTCTTCATTCGAACAACACCCATAAAAGCACACCGACCTAGCATCGTCTTCTTCATTCACAGCATCGTCTTCTCCCTCATTCACAACTTTCACTTGTCGAGCATTTTTCAAGCATCTACTTCTTGTCTTCTCTCGACTCTGAATATGTGATTGTTGGGTTTTATGTCCTAAAACTCGCGGTTTGTAAACAATAAAACTTATTATGAAAATTCAATAAGTTGTTATTGAATATATCAATTGCTTATTTCGTTTTACAAATAAATCCAATAAACTAAAAGATCCATGACTATAACTTAAGTACTTAAACTTTATGTGGAGACATAAAAGTGGATCGAGTTCGAATAATAGTCAAAATGGTCTATAGTATATGAATAAGGTTGGGTGCCTTATTCTGTAATACTATCAGATGTCGCCCAGACTGTAGTTGTTACAAGGAATTGTAAAGTGGTACAGACGAAGTGATTCTAATTTGTAAATTTCATGATATGAGGAGTGGGAGCGTCCTGTGCAATGAGTTTGTACAAGATCGGACCATGAAATAAGTCACTCTTACTTTATAACGTTTTTTACTTTTTAAGATTGACTATTTCAAAGCAATGACCTAGGTAACTTGACCTCAATCCTAAGCTAACTATGAACTCCTATTTATTTAGGATTATCCTTAGATTTTCATAGGTGAGGGTTGGCTTAACATCGCTGACTCAATAAGCCTCCCATTTCAGGGGTAAGTCCGGGTAGATAGCTGGGGACATAGGGTGCAAAATGGAATTCACTTCTACTCGCTTTTAGGGATAGTAGAAAGGTTGTTCCCTTAAGTGCTGACTCCGGGTCTTGAACAAGGGGCCCCACTCTCTCATTGGCCCGACATAGGGTGCAAGATGAAATTTACTCCTACCCACTTTCAAGGATAGTAGAGAGGTTGTTCCCAAAGATCATCGTGAACCACTGATGCATATGTCGATAGTCATACGTAGGACTAAGGGATATGCAATATGCGTTTAAGAATATATGCGATGACCATGTGTTCTTGCCACAAGTTTTCTTGCTCTCTCGCCAAGTATAACGAGATCGCAAGTTTCTTGGAGTGATCCGAGGTCGAACTTAGGGACTTGTAACTAAATGTTGCGAAGTAATGTGTCTGTGGCAATGAATAAAAGAATAATGAAGTTAAAGGACTATGTGCTACTCCTACTCCTAACTAAACAGATTAAGCAATGGAAGTATGACTATGAGAGTTGGTAGAGACGTGACAACTGTTAATGTATAATAAGATGTATGGAAAAATAGATAAAATGATGGAGGGGATAAATTCACCGCATCATTAAGCTTGATCGCAAGGGTAACCCCACCAGCATAAATTATGCGATCATGCTATACATAAATATACACATACAATGCATATGCGAAAATGTGAATAGAACTTATGTCTAAGTCTCTATTCTTGGTTATGTGATCTAACGCACATAAGACAAGGTGACGACATACCACCATATCCTATTTCTAGGGTGAATACAATGTATAAATAGTAGATAGAACTTATTCCTAAGTTTCTACTCTTGCTTATGCGATCCAATCTGACACTCCCAAGCCTAGATTGGTCTTCAGACTACTCTCTCAAGTATGTCCAAATGATGAATGATGCAATCATAAGACAAGATGATCTTATAAAGCATGGTTGACATAAGATTATTCCTATCTCTAGGAACACTACTTACTTTGCTCAGTGCGTTCCACTACTTACCCTCTCAGGTAGTTAGTCGCCACTGATTAGCTCATAGACAAGCATTGCTTCAGCCTCGCACTAAGCAAAGAGGATTTACTCACTATACTCGTGCAATGCACACCTCTCAGTGGTTTGCTACATGCTTCATATGTCTATGCCGCATGATTAAGTATGTGATACACTAGCAATCTTACTTGCTTCGTTGCAATGAAAGTAAGGAATGATAAAGAAGAAGATAATGAAGATTGAGTTGAAGAAAATAAAGAGATGCATTGATTACAAAATGTATTCATGTCTTAAGCCAAAATGCAATACAATACAGAGATAGAAGAGAAGTGGAGGGCTAGATATAGGCAATGTCTTGCTTCCATCAGATGTGTGTCAAGGTTGCCGGTGGTGCCATGGAAGGGTGGTGGAGTAGTCTCTCTCGAGATCTATCTCCGAAAAAGCTCCGGTCGTCACTCGGAATGGGTAAAGGAATGAAGAACTCTTAAAGAATGTCTTCTCACACTCTCATCTATGATCACAAGGATCTGCCTTAAGGCAGAAGCTCAGATGCCTTGAATTTGGGCTCTAAGGCTCTATTTATAGAGCTCAATCGCCAACAGCATTAATGGTCCCACTTTGAGTCTCTGTCACTAACGACGCGATGGACCTACTCTGAATCTCTGCTACTAACGACGTGATAGGTGAAATGTCAACATCATCTTTTTGATACTCCCAAGGTAATGCGTTTATGCTTGGTTTCCGAAGTACCATCGCATTCCACACACCCTTGCGATCACTCTTCTATCATGGTTATTACTCTGTAGCACGTAACCTCCATGCGATGGAGACGCACGCGATTAATAGCGTAACATCCATGCGATGAATATATACGTGATCACCCTTGCGATGGTCTAGATCACGGCATGTTTGTTGGTTATACGATGCTACAAAAATAGACATTTTGTCACAGATAACGCATAATATTGGGTTAGTTGAGCATTTTCAATGCTGATTGACGCTAGCTCACTTTTCACATGAATTCTTATACAATCACCGGATATCTACTTGTTAGCCCTCGTATTCTAAATAAAAGGTTACAATAACTTGTATTTTACGTAGTTATCCAACCCCAAACTTAGAATCATTCTTGTCCTCAAGCATGCCTTATACTTAGGAAATTCATAATTCACCTCTGGCTTTCCTTTGCGAGTGTCCAGCCTTTCAAAATATAATTCATTCTACCTCTAACCTTGACAGCAATGCTCTCCTCAACTTTGGCTACTTCTTCAAAGAGATCTTTTCTAAGTTTAAATTTGGCAAGCCTTTGCTCAAAAACTTTTTACTTATTTCAAGCAACTTTGCTTATAGCTTTTTACAATGTGTTTTATTTAAAAGATTCAAAGGTGCGATTACTATTCAAGGTGGGGCTTTGAACCTGCTACACTCTTCGTTTTGGCTTGCCCCCACGGGTGTATTGCAGAATCCAACATTCGTTGGCATCCATATCTCAACTCAAACTCTCGCCTTAGCTTAATTTGGGCTTCGTTCTACTCAGAGGAGTTTTTATTATTGCGTTGTTTTGGCCACTTACTTTCGTATTTGGCTACTGCACGTGTGTCATGGCCATAGTATTCGCAAAACTACGGGTAATTCCTTTCACACGAACTTTAACGTCTTATCAGCTTGGGTTATCCTTTTGCACTGACAGTGGAGTTTGTTATTCAAATATATATATATATTTTAATTTTTTTTAAATTTTAACATCGCAATGTGATGGAGGCATTTGTCTGAACCACTTCCACCCCCAAACTTAGAAAGTGGTAGTGCTCTGGCCGAAAAGTTAAAAACAAACTCATCAGGAGTGTGGTAACAAATGTTTGAGCAGAGGTTTACACACAACAAAACTTTGACTGTCAAACCTTGAAGAAGCTAATAAAGTGAGGTGAGCCTTGTGATGTTTAGCTAGTGGATGTAGTGAATTATAAGTGTTGTTATGGATGCGAATTTATCAATGCAAAGGTAGGCAAGCGGACAAAAGAGAATTTCAAAAGGATAATGCATAAAAGATAACAAGAAAAGAACCTTTGAGTAGAATAACACTTGCGGCCATTCTTTAGGATTCATGCGGTTAAAGCTATGTGTTGAATGATGGAGAGGATTCTTCCATTGTAACTGTGCATCGAGGAGAATTATTATCGCACCTACAAGGAAGGAACGCACACCACATCCAAGAAAGCAGCCGCAAATCCAAAACAACAATAATCAAAATAAACTAAACTAGGAAAGCAAGGTAAAGATAGAGTGGAAGATGTCCCTAGAGAAATTAAAGTGAAGCCACCACAAGAAGTCTTCCATGTAGGAGATTGATCTCAACTGCTTAGGTCAAGAGACTCGTCCTGACCATTGGAACTTCCGGCAATTGTTGGTCACATATTGGTTGACACGCGCCTATAACTGCTTTCAGCTCATGCACATATAGCCTTTCTATCTCGGGGTCAATACTGACTTTCGACGCATCGCCTACACTTCAAATATTGTTTGCAACTAAGATAAAAAGGGTGCTTGCGAAAACACAAAACTCAACAAACTATTAGCTGCCAAGTCTCTGACAACGACGCTAAAAACTTGATGCATGTAATTGTGATGCGTTATGATGTGAGTTTGCGGTGATATGTGTTATGCAGTGATCATGCAAGGTTTCCTAACAAGACCCAAGTATAAGCCTTATTAGGTTTCCTGGTAAGTCCAAGGTCGAACACAGGGACTATTAAGTAAATATGCGGTAGTTACTTTGATTCTCTTGCGGTAGTAAAAACAAATGTTGTGGATGGTGTTTTGATTAAGGTTTTTCCTATGCAACGGAGTTTGAACACAGAGTTGATGAATTCATAGAGTTACAATGAGTATGCGATGAAGGGGTTGAGAAGGGGTTTAGCTAACATGTCCTAAGATTATGCACAAATTACGCGATCATGCTACACACAAATAATAGCACGTTATCTCTCAATGCAGAATGCCATAATTCCTATTTCTAGGACGCATGCGATGTGTATACGAAATAGTCGATAGGACTTATGTCTAAGCCTCTACTCTTGTCTATGCGATGATGAATAATGCACACATAAAACAAGGTGACCGCATACAATCATTCCTATTTCTAGGGCGCATGCGATGTGTTAATAGCAATAGAACTTATGTCTAAGTTTCTATTTCTTGCTTATGCGATCCTAATCCGACTCTCTCAAGCCTAGATTCTAATCTGACTCTCTCAAGTCTAGATTCTATCTTTAGACTACTCGCTCAAGCATATCTAAAGGGTGAATGATGCATACATAAGACAAGATGATCGCATAAAATATAAAATCTTAAGTCATGCTAGCTAAGTACTTCTCAACCCATTCAGAAATTTAGCTATTCATGTGAAGTATGGTGAGATTGAACATAGATTGAAATGAGATTTCCATTTTCTGTAAATAAGTACTGAATACAAAATAACAATGGAATTGAGGGATAAGAAGCCCGGTAAGCAATGTCTTGCTTCCCATGGCCTTTTACACTGTTCTTTTTCACTCCAACTCTATTCTAGATGTGTATTCTTACTCTCGCAAGTGTTGGCCCTCTCTCCTTTGTATCGCTTTCTGGAAATCTCTCGATTTTTCCAAGAATGATCTCTCGGCTTCCTCGTCACCTTGCTCTTCTCCGTCCTCTAAGTATATGTATGAGTCAACAAACTAACTATCTAACTTATTAAGTTGTAAAACTCGTTAACCCTTTTTACACTGGTGGCCTTCGGTATTTATAGATCTTAAGGTGAAGCAACCTTTCTTGCTAATGATTGCAATGATGGGCGGTCATTAATTCCCCTGCTCTGATGCACCGATTAATGGTCACCAAAAGTTTAGTGTACTTGCTATAGTGTGACTTTAACGGCTTGTCAACTAAATTCGGATTCAACCGTTATCAGCTTTCCGTCCCATCGTGATTTATTATGCTGTCACCTTGATGCGCAGTCTTTATGCGNCTTGTCAACTAAATTCGGATTCAACCGTTATCAGCTTTCCGTCCCATCGTGATTTATTATGCTGTCACCTTGATGCGCAGTCTTTATGCGGCGACCTTTTTAAGAAACTTCTCACGATCGCATACGATCGCATGACTTGCGATTGCAATCTTCAAGTGCGCTGACGCCTTGTTCCTTTGGATCGCAATTTCACTTCGCCATCACATTTTTCCTGCACAAAATAAGTAAATTAAATATTTTTATGTGATGGGCACTTGCGATCGCAATTCCTTTCAGTTTAGCACATTTGGACATGATATTGCTTATTTTACCATCACATTCTCTCATTGTTTTACTTATTTGAGCTGTAATAACTTGTATTTCTATCAGTTATCAGTGGTTCGAGCAGTTCAAAGACGGTTTTTAAGCTCTTTGTAACAGTTAGGCTTCTGTTTGCTTGTTTATGCCAAAACTAAAACCATATCAGTCTGTATTTAATTATTTATGCATTTGATGTATGTTATAATTAAATAAATCTAGTATGTGCATACAGTATGCCATTTAGATTTAAAATCCCTTATTTGCTAGAATAAAATTATAAAGTTTATTTCGAAAATGATGAAGTGTTCATCAATATAGGAAGTAAACAATTTTGCTCTGCAAAATTAGAAAATAACTTGTATATGTTAAAACCAACTAAGGTCAAAGCCGTATTGAACATATAGATGTTTAAAACTGCTGAGACTCATAAGAAAAGGAAGATTTTTCCAAATTCCTATCTTTGGCACTTGAGACTAGGTCACATAAATCTTAACAGGATTGAGAGATTGGTTAAGAGCGGTCATCTAAATAAGTTGGAAGACAGTGCATTACCACCATGTGAGTCCTGGCTCAATGGTAAAATGACAAAAAGATCTCTTTCTGGGAAAGGTCTTAGAGCCAAAGAAACCCTAGAGCTTATTCACTCAGACCTTTGTGGGCCTCTAAATGTTAGAGCAAGAGGAGGGTATGAATATTTTATTAGTTTTATATATGATTATTCTAGGTATGGGCATATTTACCTAATATACCAAAATTCTGAAACTTTTGAAAAGTTCAAAGAGTATAAGGCTGAGGTTGAAAACCAATTAGGTAAAAAGATTAAAACACTTCGATTGGATCGAGGTGGTGAGTATATGAATATGGAATTCCAGAACTATATGATAGAACATGGAATTCAATCTCAACTCACAGCCCCTGGCACACCTCAGCAAAACGGTATGGTAGAAAGGAGAAACAAAACCTTGTTGGACATGGTTTATTCTATGATGAGTTACGTTCAGTTACCAAATTATTTTTGGGGACATGTAGTTGAGACTGCGGTGTATATTTTGATCATGGTTCCCTCAAAAAGTGTTTCTGAAACACCTTACGAGCTCTGGAGAGGACGTAAAGGAAATTTACATCACTTCAAGATTTGGGGTTGTCTAGCACATGTGTTGGTGCATAATCCTAAAAAGTTGGAACACCGTTAAAAAATATGCCTATTTGTAGGCTACCCAAAAGAAACAAAATGTGGTTTCTTTTATAATCTTCAAGAACAGGTATTTGTATCGACAAATGCAACCCTCCTAGAGGAAGACTATGTAAAGAATCATCAATCTCGGAGTAAGCTAGTAATAGAAGAAATGTCCAGAGAAACGACAAATGTTTCAACAAGAGTTGTTGATAGAGCAGGTCCATCAACAAGAGTTGTTGATGAAACTGGGACTTCACATCCTTCTCAAGAGTTGAGAATGCCTCATCGTAGTGGGAGGGTTCTACAATAGCCTGACCGGTACATGGGTTTAACTAAAACTCAAGTCATCATACCTGATGATGGTTTAGAGGATCCATTGTTATTTAACCAAGCAATGAATGATGTGGATAAAAACCAATGGATTAAAGCCATGGACCTTGAAATGGAATCTATATATTTCAATTCTGTCTGGGATCTTGTAGATCAACCTGAAGGGGTAAAACCATCGGTTGCAAATGGATCTACAAGAGAAAACGAGACCAAGCTGGTAAGGTACAAACCTACAAAGCTAGACTTGTGGCAAAAGGGTTTACCCAAAGAGAGGGGGTAGATTATGAAGAAACCTTCTCTCCAGTTGCCACGATAAAGTCTATTAGAATACTTTTGTCAATAGCCACATTTTATGATTATGAAATATAGAAAATGGATATCAAGACAACTTTTTTGAATGGCTATCTTGAAGAAAGTATCTATATGTCTCAACCAGAAGGGTTTATATAACAGGATCAAGAGAAAAAGGTTTGCAAACTTAATTGATCCATTTATGGATTGAAACAAGCTTCTAGATCCTGGTACATGAGATTTGCCACTGCGATAAACTCTTATGGCTTTGAACAAAATGTTGACGAACCCTGTGTATAAAAGAAAATCATTAACAAAATTGTTGCTTTTCTGTGTGTTGTATGTTGATGATATTATACTAATTGGGAATGAGGTAGAATATCTAGCTAACGTTAAGAGATGGCTGGCTTCACAATTTCAAATGAAAGATTTGGGAGAAGCACAGTATGTTCTTGGAATCCAAATAGTTCAGAATCGCAAGAACAAAACATTAGCATTATCTCAAGCATCTTATATAGACAAGATGTTGTCTAGGTATAAAATGCAAAATTCCAAGAAAAGGTTTTTACCTTTCAGACATGAAATTCACCTGTCTAAAGAACAGAGTCCTAAGACACCTCAAGAGGTTGAGGAGATGAATCGAATTCCATATGCATCAGCAGTAGAGAGTTTAACGTATGCAATGTTGTGTACTCATCTTGATATATGCTATGTCATAGGAATAGTCAGCAGATTTTAGTCCAGTCCTAGATATGATCATTGGACTGCTATTAAAAACATTCTCAAGTATCTTTGGAGAAAGAGAGATTATATGTTCGTGTGTGGTGCTAAGGATCTGATTCTTATTGGATACACTAATTCTGACTTTCAGACCAATATTGATTCGAGGAAATCAACTTCGGGGTCAATATTCACTCTGAACGGAGGAACAGTTGTGTGGAGAAGCATTAAGCAGAGTTGTATTGCTAACTCCACAATGGAAGCTGAGTATGTAGCTGCAAGTGAAGCAGCAAAAGAAGTAGTATGGCTCAGAAAGTTCCTGACAGATCTAGAGGTAGTTCCTAATATGCACATGCCTGTCACTCTTTATTGTGACAATAGTGGAGCAGTTGCAAATTCAAAGGAACCACGAAGCCATAAAAGAGGAAAACATATCGAGCGAAAGTACCATCTCATCCGGGAGATTGTACACAGAGGAGACGTAATCGTCACCCAGATTGCTTCACAAGACAATTTAGCTGATCCATTTACAAAGGCCCTTTCGGCTAAAGTGTTCGAGGGCCACATAGTAGGACTAGGTCTACGAGTTTTGTATCACTAGGGCAAGTGGAAGAATTTATGGTATTGTAATGCGCTAGTTTATTGAATTTGTACATTTTATTCTCTCCATGTAAACTCAACATTGTATATATTGATCCACTGGAGTTTTAGTCCAAGTGGGAGTATTGTTGGGTTTTATGTCCTAAAACTCGTAGTTTGTAAAATAATAAACATTTTCTATAATCAATAAACTTAACTGTAGTTGACGATTTAAGATTTGTCTAAACACAATACTAAACGGGGATAATTATTCGGCATGGAAATCAAATCTAAACACAATACTGGTAGTTGACGATTTAAGATTTGTCTTAACTAAGGAATGTCCTCAAGCCCCAGCCTCAAATGCTAATTGAACTGTTCGGGAAGCATAAGATCAATGAGTCAAAGCCAATGAAAAGGCCCGTATTTACATTCTTGCCAGCATGTCTGATGTTTTGGTAAAGAAACATGAATCCTTAGCTACGGCTAAAGAGATAATAGATTCATTAAGGGAAATGTTTGGGCAACCATCATGGTCCCTTAGTCATGAGGCAATTAAGCACATTTACACGAAGCAGGTGAAGGAGGGGACCTCTGTTAGAGAACATGTCCTGGACATGATGATGTACTTCATTATCGCTGAAGTAAATGGCGGCCCATTGATGAGGCTAACCAGGTTAGCTTTATCTTACAATCTCTTCCGAAGAGTTTTATATCTTTTGAGACAAATGCGTCTTTAAATAAGATAGAATATAACCTCACTACCCTTCTTAACGAGCTCCAGTGATTCCAAAACCTTACTTTAGGTAAGGGGAAGGAAGTGGAAGCAAATTTTGCTACCACTATGAAAAAATTTATAAGAGGATCATCCTCTAAAAATAAAGCTGGACCCTCTAAAGCTTAAATGAAAAAGAAGGGAGAAGGGCGGGCTCCCAAGATAAAAAAGGGAAAGAAGGATACAGATAAAGGAAAATGTTTCCACTGTAACTAAAATGGGCATTGGAAGAGAAGTTGCCCGAAGTACCTTGCAGAGAAGAAAGCTGAGAAAACAGCCCAAGGTAAATATGATTTACTGGTCGTTGAAATATGTTTAGTGGAATATGATACTTCAACCTGGATACAAGATTCAGGAGCCACTAATCATATTTGTTTCTTGTTTCAGGAAACTAGTTCTTGGAAAAAGCTTGAAGAAGGTGAGATATCCCTCAGAGTTGGAACAGAAGAGGTTGTCTCAGCTGAAGCAGTGGGAGATCTGAAGTTGTTTTATAAGATAAATATTTAGTACTTAAAATTTTTTTGTATGCACCTCTTATGAGGAGGAATTTGATATCTATCGCTTGTATTATAGAACAATTATATACAATATCTTTTAATATAAATGAAGCGTTCATTTTTTGTAAAGGTATTCAAATTTTTTCTGCTACACTTGAAGACAACTTATATAAGTTAAGACCAACTAGAGAAAATTTTGTTTTAAATACTGAAATGTTTAGAACATTAGAAACTCAGAATAAAAAACAAAAGGTTTCTTCCAATGCCTATCTATGTCATCTAAGACTTGGTCACATAAATCTCAATAGGATTGGGAGATTGGTGAAGAGTAGACTTTTATGTCAGTTAGAAGATAACTCTTTACCTCCATGTGAATCCTGCCTTGAAGGAAAGATGACCAAGAGATCTTTTACTGGAAAAGGTCTCAGAGCCGAAGTACCTTTAGAGCTTGTACATTCCGACCTTTGTGGACCAATGAATGTCAAGGCTTGAGGTGGGTATGAATATTTCATCAATTTTATTGATGATTATTCAAGGTATGGTCATGTCTACCTGCTTCATCACAAGTCTGATTCTCTTGAAAAGTTCAAAGAATATAAGGCTGAAGTTGAGAATGAATTAGGTAAAACAATAAAGACACTTCAATCAGATCAAGGTGGAGAATATATGGACATACGATTCCAAGACTATTTAATAGAAAACGGGATCCAGTCACAACTCTCTACACCTAATACGCCTCAGCAGAACGGTGTATTAGAAAGAAGAAACCGAACCTTATTAGATATGGTTCACTCTATGATGAGCTATGCTCAATTGCCTGATTCCTTTTTGGCATATGCACTTGAATATGTTGTCCATATTTTGAACAATGTTCCTTCTAAAAGTGTTTCAGAAAAACCTTATGAGCTATGGAAAGGGTGTAAAAGTAGTTTACGTCACTTTAGAATTTGGGGTTGCCTAGCACATGTGTTGGTACAAAATCCCAAGAAATTGGAATATCATTCAAAGTTAAGCCTATTTTTAGGTTATCCAAAGGAAACAAGGGGTGTTCTGTTTTATCATCCTCAAGAAAACAAGGTATTTGTATCAACAAATGCCATATTCCTATAGGAAGATTGTCAATTCTACTATAACATTCTGAGTTTTATATGTCCATGATATTCTACTCATTGGGAATGATGTAGGATATCTTTTTGACGTCAAGCAATGGCTAGATACTCAATTCCAAATGAAAGATTTAGGAAATGCGTAGTATATTCTTGGGATCCAAATTGTTCGGAATCGCAAGAACAGGACACTAGCCATGTCTCAAGCATCTTATATAGAGAAAATGTTGTCTAGATATAAAATGCAGAATTCCATAAAGGGTCTATTGCCTTTCAGACATGGAATTCATATGTCAAAAGAACAATGTACTAAGACACCTCAAGAAGTTTAGGATATGAGAAATATTCACTATGCCTCCGCAGTTGGAAGCCTGATGTATGCAATGTTATGTACTAGACCTGACATATGCTACTCAGTAGGGATCGTTAGTAGATACCAGTCTAATCTTGGACGTAATCATTGGACTGCCGTTAAGAACATCTTAAAGTATCTCAGAAGAACTAGGAACTACCTGCACGTGTATAGTTCTAAGGATCTGATCCTTACTGGATACACTGACTCTGATTTCCAAATTGATAAAGATGCTAGAAAGTCTACATCTGGATCAGTGTTCACTCTTAACGGAGGAGCAGTAGTGTGGAGAAGCGTAAAATAAACCTGTATAGCTGACTCCAAAATGGAAACCGAATACGTAGCTACTTACGAAGCAGCAAAAGAAGAAGTATGGCTGAGGAAATTCTTGATAGATTTGGAAGTTGTTCCAAATATGCATCTACCCATCACCTTGTATTGTGACAACAGTGGTGCAGTTGCAAATTCAAAAGAACCTCGAAGCCATAAACGGAGAAAGCACATCGAACGCAAGTACCTCCTTATCCGGGAAATCATACACCTGTTGACATAAATATTAATGCTTCTATTCTAAGCACACGCACTATGATATATAATGCATAATTTTTAGTCTTTAAGCATGTGGACAATGATCTTATGTCATACAATGCATGGATGAATGATGACTTCATTTTCTTTATGCGATACTACTTCTAGATATGCGTTATTAATGAATGTTCTTGTAGTATGCTATGCGTTGTCACAAGTTTCCTTGCATTGGAACCAAGTGTAATTCCACCGGAAGTTTCTCGGTGTGATCCGAGGTCGAACATAGAGATTGTTTTAGGTTAATTGCGTTATGTTCGTGATATATGCAATCGGGGTTTTTCAATAGAAGTTGTGGTTTGTACATGCGATAAAGTAAATTGTGCAGTAAAGTAAAGATAAGCGATAAAAATGCGATAATAAAGTAAATTGCGATAAAAATAAAGTGCGATAAAATAAATCTAAGCTATGATGATACAAGAAAGAGGTTACATGATACAAGATGCCGAGGTTGAGACTGTCTGTGAAGATTATACAAAGAATCGTGTTATGCTGTGGCAAGGCTTATGTGTGAAGCAGGAAGAGAAAGGATAATTAATATAAAATCACAAGTTCCTTAATTGCGTTAAAGATATAAGAGCGGTTTCACTTTCCCTTGGCGTACACCTCTTGGTGACCGACCGCGTTTCCCACATCTCTGTGGTGAAACAGGGACGAACGTAGTGAACACAAGGTTGCTTCCATTTCTGGAAGTACTTCTTGCTTTAGTTAACGCATTCTTCTGAAACAGGGACGAACGTTGTGAACGCAAGGTTGCTTCCATTTTTGGAAGTACTTCTTGCTTTAGCTAACACATTCTTCTAACCTTCTCTTGACAAATCAGAATGGCATCTTCACTTCTGCTCTCACAGGTGAAGATGCCGTCTAGCATGCTTTAGCTAAACATCTTTATTTCTTTAGCACAGATTAAATTACTTGCTTAATTCATATTAATCACCAAGGGATGAAGAAAACATCATGGAGAAAGCGATTAATGGAGGAACGGAAATAGACAGAAATGTGGAAATGAGAATGATCATGACAATTAATTATAAAATCAAGCGTCTGATACATGGTTGTGAGTGATTTAGACTAAGAAGATGAAATACAATTGATGAATAAGAGTTAGAAATAGATACAGAAGAGTGTCAATGTCTTGACACCGATCTGGATGGAGAGATTGCTTGCCGGCGTAGATGGAGTTAATGGAAGGATGAGCTTCCATCTTAAGCTTGCTCAACCGGTAGAGTTGATCTAGGTATACAGCTTCACGACGGGGATTTGGATTGATTTTCCCTGAGACTCACCTCTCGGCCTTGTCTCTTTTCTTCTCGGATCTTGTCCGATCAGCACTCAGATCAGCCTGTGTCTTAGTAGCTTTGTATCAATTATCCCCCGTATCAAGTATATGTTTTCAAGGAATTCTTTGAGGGTATTTATAGATGAAAGCTTTGACTTTCTGACTTATGGTCACCACTTTATTGTTATGAAAATTTCGTAAATGGTGGAATAAATATTCCTTCTATTATGCAATCAGTCCGTTGAAAATGCACAACGGTTAGTTATACACGGGTCAAAATCCTCCACGATTGCATTGCTCATTAGCTTCTTTCGATCGTGTGTCCGCATGTGGATTTGTTTTTATTACTGTATGCGGTTGAAGTTTAGCTCTGGATCGATTATCTCATGCGTCGTCATTGCATTGATCGTCTATTTATTCCTGAATGATGGGCACAATGCAATGTATATGCGTTAATCTTTTTTTCTTGAGCCATGAACGCATACGGTGACTTAATTTCCAACAAAATAGACTTGAAATGTTTTTTTTTCTACCATCGCAATGGTGTTAGTGGGTGTAGTGACGAAAATTTATAATTATTGTATCAAAACCCTACTTTATTCTTCTATACTACAAATTTCTTCTAAAAAAATGCTTTTCTAGTGTAAAAAAGAATGTTTAGCTCTTCTTTGACAAAGGAACTTGATGCGTCTGTATGCGGTGGTCGAACTTTGCGTGATTTATTAGAGACTGTTAATCATGGTTACACCCTTCATTTTGGCTTGTATGAAAATTTATTGAATTTTATTTATTTTTTAAATGAAAATGAATGCATATTTCTTAATGACCGCATAATCTTGATCTCATCTGCTCAGACCTTCCCCACCCCCAAATTTAGAGATGCGTAAGGTCCTCATTGCATTGTTTGGACAGAATAGACAAACACTTAGACAAAATTTCAAAAAAAAGGTTTGCGCAGAACTTTGAAGGGTAAAAGGTAAAGTATTTCTAAGCTTACGAATTAACTAAGTGTTAGTTAGAATTTACAAAGTGTGGGAAATGTTTCTAAGTGAATGCATATTATACATCATGACAACGCAATGAATAATGCAAAAATAAAAGATCAAGAACATCGCAAAGTTGATAAAGGATGATAAAGAAAAAGGCACATGCAAAGAGAGAGAATTGCTACTTAGTTGTATTGAATATTAACTAAGTATACAAATAATTAAAAATTAACACAATACAAAAATTGTTGGCCTATACAAAGAATCAAAGAATTTAGATAACTCAGAAAAATAATGAATTGAATAAAAATACAGAATGGCCGCATAAAAATGTAAAGATTATTGTTGAGGAGTAAGAGGGTCTGGAGGAGGCATTTGATGCGGTACGGGTGGAGTCTCTTAAAAAACCAGATGCTGCCTGAGATGCGAAGGCATCATAGGACCATGAAGATATACTGTTAGAAAATTAAAGTACTCATGGTTGCAATCCACAAGCTGTCTGTGGCGGCGATGGATCGTATAAATGTTGTGCTGAATATTGATCAATGCCTCCCTTGACGTAGAAGCACTGCGCTGTATGTCGCCGACTTGCTCCATTACCACATCAAATTTCTGGTTGAAGAAGGCTTGTTGCTTAGTGAAGAGTTGATGTTGTTGGAAGAAGAAGGACCGCATTTCTGCTAACTCAACAGCCAAGGAGGCGACAGTGGGTGGTGCCTGCAATGTCTCGCAAGCAACGTTTTGGGGTTGGGCAGAGGTGCCTTCACCCAATTCGTGTGGGTCATCAACATGCGGTGGTGGAAAGGAATGTTGTGGTGATGATGCTGAAGGTGAGGCTGGGGCTACTGGGTATGCGGTTGGAGAATTTGGGGCAAGGAGAAGGTTGGTCAAGTGCTCAGGAAGGGAAGAAGAAGAAGGTTGTGCAGGAGGGCTCGGAGGGCGAATTATTAAGGGTAAAGTGTCCAAGGGTTCTGGTTTTTGCGTTGTTTCTTCTTGGATTTTCTCATTTCCATTATGATCTCTGTGCTGTCTCTTCGGCCTGGGCTCTTGCAGCATATTAAATCGATGTTAGGCCTTTTCAAAGTGAGCTCAGGGTAGTGTGAGGAATCTTTGAGGAGCAACCTCAAAATCTTGACGTTTATCAGGCCGTGAACTTCTGCCATTGGCTTTTCATCAATGCCAACACCTAGGGATAGGCATAAACTTGAAATCGTCTATGGGAAGAAGTACTGCCCTCTTATGTGCCCCATAAAGCCTCGAATTTGACTTGCGATCAATCGGCCTATTGATTGGAATGTCGCGCGCAACACAATATGCGGCCATAACTCGATCCCCTGAAATTGTCTTGTCGTTGGAAGTTGGGATCAGCCGTCGTTTGACCAAAGAGTCTTAGACGTCGGGTTCTTGATGCCTTTTAAAGAAACTGTCCACTTAGTGCCCGATTGCATTAATACTCGCAGCGCATCTTCCATCTGTTCTTTGGTGGGATCATCATTGATTTTGTTGCTCGGTGCATCCGGGTTATCCTTCATTTGGTTCATTGATGTCCCTTGTGCTAAAAGACACCATTCGCCCTTTTATGGTCACCACATCTTTGGTGCCATGCAACCGTCCATGGTAGAAGTCGCGCACTACCTTTGGATCAACAATGGTTGAGCACTGGCAAAATGTATCCTAACCATGTTGCACGATCACGCTCGTGATCATATCTGGTAGTGTCGTTGGCACATGGGAAAAGCCCATCTCCATCAACAAGTCATCGTTCTCCTTCTTTCTTGATGGACACACCTTTGCCAACGGGGGCTTGCTGCTCTCTGCGACTGCTTTGCCCTATCTCTTGGTCAACATAAGCCGGGATTTTTGCCTTTGCTTTCTTTCTCGTTCCATGCGTTTTTCCTCCTTCTTTCGTTCGGCAAGTTACTTGCCTTTCTTCTTACTTAAGTGCTGCCTGTTGGCTTCGCACTTCCTTTCCTTCTGTTCTCTCATTCTTCTTTCTTCTTCTTCCTTCTTTTTCTTTTCTTCTGCTTTTTCTTCTCTCACTTCTCTTTCAAACTCTTCCACAAACTGCTCAGAGGCCAATAAAATGTGTTGTTCCTCCTCGAGACGCCTTATTTCTTCAAGTCTCGAGATCTCATTATTGCAGCGCACCTCCTCCTCATGTAATCTTCTTTTTCTATCACCTTCTGCGGTGATGAGTTTCGCCCACTCCATTTTCTCCTATCTCTCTTCCTCTTCCTTTCTCCTCCTTTCCTTTTCTTCTAATGCATTGATCAAAATGGAAGGGTCAACGATAGACCCTTGCCGCGCATTCTCCTTGTGACACCACATCAAGGGGGTATCTTCTCCTTCTTCACCTTTGTCGGCCGCAAAAATTTGCGTTGTTTCAGGTTGCGCCAACTCCTTAAGTTACGCTGGTTCCCCCTATCCTCCCTCACGGAGGTGGATTCTCCATCCATTTTTGGGCTTGTAGCCCTCTTCTTCTTTCCTTCTTCCTTCTTCAGGCACCTTTCCTCACACCTGTGCTCTTTCCTTTCTCCCCTCTCTTTCCTCTTCCTTAGCTTGGCCTCTTCATCTTCTTCATCCTCCTTCTTTTCATTATCTTTTTCTCTTTGCGATGATGGGATGGATCTTTTTTTCCAACCTTCTTTCCCATGTTCTTCTTTTCATTCCCTTTCTCCTCTTCCACCTCTTGTTGCTTCTCTGCCTCGACTTCCTCTAACGCGACTTCAATGGGTCCTTCATAGGATTCTACTTGTGTAGTTTTTTCAGGATCCCTTATGGCCAGAGTTATTCGCCTTGTCTCCTCTTTCACCACTTCCTCCACCACTGCCACTTCCTCCGTCACCGCCACCGTCTCCTCCTCTATAGACAGTGGTTTATTTACAACCCCTACCTGGGGCAGTCCTCCTCCTTCTTCCAAGTTACTCAGAATGTTTCCGAATACCTTCTTGTCATCTCTTCTCTTCTTTTCACTTTCAGTGGAGCCTGCTGGAGTTAGGAATGGGGTGCTTTCAGTACTTTGTCCCCTCTTGAACTGAAGAGGTCTGATGGCTAAAGGGTTTCGCTTGGGTTTTCCGGCGATTCTAGGAATAGTGTGAGTTTGAGCAGCAAGACAGCGATTAGCAGCAAGGAATGTTGCCTCTCACATGGAAAGTTGGTCAGTCGAAGGTGTTGAGGGTGAAGCGGAAGGTTGGGAAGTTTTGTCGGCCATGGATGCTGAGGTGAAAGAAAGCTGGAAAATGTTAGGGTTTTAGGGAAGAGGAAAGCTCGGTATGCAGGGGCTCTAGGGTTTCAGATTGCAAATGAGGCAAATGAGGCAAAGGGTTTTAGGGAAGAAGAAAGCTCGGTATGCCCATGCGTTGAGCGCCTTACTGAGCAGCCATGCCCGTGTGTTGAACGCACTGCTTAGCGGCCATGCTCATGCGCTGAGAGCCATGCCGAGCAACCATGCCATGTGTAGAGGTGCCCTGCCATGCCGTCAAGCATGCAGCCCATGCGGTCGAGCGAGCGAGCGATGGAATACATACGCCGCACGCTCATGCGTCGAAGAAGCATGCCTATGTGTCGAAGCACCCGGCCAAGCATCAAGGTGCCACATGCAGCCCATGCGGCTAAGCATGCCCAATGTGTCGAGTGGGCAACACACCCATATGTCAAGCGACCAGTCTATGTAGCCCGCCTATCCATTGATGGCCAGCACCCTACACCCATGCCAAGCAAGCCATGCGATGCTACCTAGTGAGCCATACGTCGAGGATGGACGGTCACCTTATGCATTGGTGATGGTTTGCTCCTTGCGATGGCTAAGTTGAATTGTAATGATAGTGATTTGGCTTGCTATGCGTTGAGTAGAGGCTATGCATTGTTTGTGGATTATGTGTTGAACATCAAAAGAGTTGGATGCATACAAAGGATGAGATCATCAAGAGAACATCATCAAAACCATGTGTCTGCTTGGGAGGAAATCCTTAAGCCTTATGAATTTGAGGTGGTGGCATCAGATTGAAGGCTCATGCATTGGCAACATGGGGAGGAAGACACTTAGCTTGCGATGATCATAGCATCGCGTTGATGGGGTGAGAAGGAGACACTTGGCCATGAAGCCAAGTAGGTGGTGTCAACTCTAGAGAAGGTTTGGATGCCTATAAATAGGGCCAAAAGACTTCATTTTTAGATCAAAATTCAGAAATTCCGTAAAAAGAGTGGGAGAGTTGAGCAAACCTTGCGTTGGAGCCAAATCCATGCGTTAGTCATAGAGGACGCATTGGACAGTGAAGTCTGAAGAGGACGCATCAACTTGGGACGAGAAGTTCTCCCAATTTACTCATGCATTTGGAGTGATTTCAAAGCCATTTGAAAGCTTTAAAAGTCTAGTTTGCAGGGCAGGGCTGCCGAAGGAAAATATTGAAGGGGTCGGGCTAGAATATGATAAGAAGACAGAAGGGTCAGGCTGTCGAATCAGCTTGGGCCAGTCTTGAAGATTCTGTTCTTCCAGCCAAACCACGAGAATTTCAGGGTTCAAATTTTAGTGTAAGCTTCTTGAGACATTTTAGAACATGTTTGTAGAAGAAAATATCTCAAAATAAGGTTTATAACTAAGTAATCTAAGCTGTAATTTGAATCTGGATTCTAGGGGTGAAAAGGGAGCTACTAAAGTGAAAAGCTCCTAAGCAATCAAGGTGAGTGGCTAAAACGTTTTGACAAAACATTTGCTTAAAATGTTTGATTACAACTTGTTATAGAAAACGTGTTTTAAAGAATATTATTCTCATGCCAGCTAGTTTTACAAAGTGATTTCCAAGCAAACCATGAGTTATGTTTTAAATGCATGCATGTGTGAGAAATTGTTGCGATTTATATGTGTTAAATATACTCAGCATGCATTAGTACCTTTAAAGCCATGTTGTTATATGTGTTATACTTTACATGATTTAAAGAGAAAGTCATTTATGACTAGTTTTACTTAAAACGCGATACCGAAGGACATTTGAGAAGGTATCCACCCAACTAGATACTGAAGGACATTTGAGAAGGTATCGATTGTACTGAAGGACGTTTGAGAAGGTACCAGATACTGAAAGACATTGAGAAGCTATCTGAACAGAAGTACGTAAGGTATTGGTAGTACATAGTATGGCCACGTACACGTAGCTAGTTATTGTCAGAGATTGAGCAAAAGGGTTCTCTCTTGACTAGCAGTTGGTATTTGGATTGTTTATCCACAGTAAGGGTTATTCTCAACACTGAAAATAGTTTTACTATTTTATGATTAAAACATCTTTATATGTTTTATGCTTTGGAAAATGATTTCAATTACAGTCTTTATTGAGATTTTGCATTGAGAATCAATTATCTTTCTTAAGTCACTCACTGGGCACAAGTTCACCCCGTTTTCAACTGTTTCTTTCCCCCCCCCCCCACAGGTAGTAGTCAAATCCTCTGAAGATAGCTCTGCATCTGCTCTGCCACTAAAGGAATAAGAGATTTGTAACCTGTCGGTTTGGGTGGTTACTGTTAATATTGTACACATGTTACTATTGTTCATATAGGGACTAGGGTTTTTGGTTTTTGGGACGTGTGAATCTAGTGTTGTAATGACTTTAAATATGTTATATTTCTGAATTAATAAATTTTTGCCTAAAGACATTCCACTGTATATAGTTTATATTTTGGTATCAGAGTTATTAGGCAGTAACTGTCAGCCAATGTGTTGATAACTGCTGTAGTCATGCCCTTTCTTAGGCTTAGGGGTTAGTCTGGAGCGGGGTGTGACAGCTTGGTATCAGAGCAAAGGTATACATAAACTTGGGAAAGGTTTGAGCTAGCTTAGCACTAAAGTATAAGGTTTTGGGTGAAAGAGAGAGTTCATTCATTAGGTTAAGTCCCATAGATAAGTCCATAACATGTGTACCTAATACTTAGGCAAAGATGCTGAGGAGAAGTGGCAAGCAGAGCAAGTAGACTAAGGAGAGGAATGTTGACCCTACCAGCAGAGGTCCTGAAGTTAGACGGGACCTAGATCCAAAGGGGAAAGGAGTTAGAGACTCAGTAGAGTAGGAAACAACTTCTGCAAACGAGTCTAGTACACCAAGGGTAGATGTAGAGCCCCAGATGGAGGATAGAGTGTTTGATAGAATCACACAAAGATTGGCGTCGAGTGTAGGATCGATTCAGAACGATCCAGAAAAGAAATTTGGCATCGAGAGGCTGAAAGCTTTAGGTGCCACAATGTTTGATGGAGCCACAGATCCAATAGATGCTAAGATCTAGTTAGATTTGATGGAGAAATGTTTTAAAGTTATGAGGTGCCCTAAGGACCGTAAGGTCGAGTTAGCAGCATTCTTGCTATAGAAAGGGGCTGAGAAGTAGTGGAAAGTAATAGAGGCTAGAAGGAGTAGTTCGGAAACTATGACTTGGCTTGAGTTCAGACAAGTATTTGAGGATAAATACTACCCTAGTTCTTTTAAAGAAGCAAATAGGGAGGAATTCCTTAGGCTAACTCAGGGAGTAATGACGGTTGCTGAGTATGAACAAAGATTTACTGAGTTATCTCAATATGCCCTTCCGAACATCGCAGAAGAGAAAGAGAGGTGTAGAATACTTGAGAATTGCCTAAGAAGAATAATACGTACACTGTTACCTCTACGTCCAATTGGGTGAATTTCACTTAGTTAGTTGAGACTGCTATCCGAGTAGAGTAGAGTGTAGTGAAGGAAGATGTACTTCAGCCAGGTGAAGGACAGTTTAGAATGCCTGGAGAAATGAGAAGTAAGAGATTTAGACCCCCATTCTCTAGACAATCGGGTATAAGGAGCTTTGGAGGCATGAGTCAACAAAGCTTAGGTCGAAAGAGGTCAAAACCTGCAGCTAGACCAAAATGTGGATCAGTATCGGGTTGTGCTAGCGAGTCAGTAGCTAGTACAGGGAGGAAACCACTTTGTGTAAACTGTGGTAGGCCGCATACAGGAGTATCTTATGGCAATAGGAATGTTTGCTTCCAGTGCGGACAAGCTAGGCATTTCAAGAAATATTGTCCTCAGCTAGGTCATGGAGGATAGAATGAGCAAAGAGGAGTTACACAGACTGTAAACCAAACTAGAGCGACTGAAACTAGAGGTGAGGGATCCGGTGTAGCTAAGTAGAAAGGGGTAGTTGGACGACCCCAACAGCAACAGCAACAGTAGCAGCAACAGGGTAGAGTATACGTTATGACACACTAGGAAGCGGAAGAGGCTCCAGATGTCGTAACTGGTACGATAACTTTATGTAATCAATCCGCTTATGCATTATTTGATCCTGGTGCTACACTCATTCATATCTAGCATGTGTGCATTACATATAGATAGAGTGCCTAAGCATATGAATGAGGATTTGTTTATCTCTACGCCTGTAGGAGATACTCTAGTTGTACATGAGTATTACAAGAATTGTGATGTAATTCTTGGAAATCAGAGTTTATGGGTTGACTTGATTCCATTAGAATTACTAGAGTTTGATGTTATCTTAGCTATGGATTTCCTAACTAAACACTATGCCACTATGGATTGTTTTAGAAGAGAAATAGTGTAGGAAACCAGGAAAAAAAGAGATAATTCGAGTAGGAAATAAAAGAATACTTCCATGAAGCTTAATATCAACGGTAAAGGCTAGGAAACTGTTGAGTAAAGGATGCGAAGCCTATTTAGCCTATGTAGCAGTTTCACAGGATAAGAAACTGAGAATTGAGGATGTACCTATGGTACAAGAATTCTTAGATGTGATCCCTGAAGAATTATCAGGCTTACCACCTGATAGGTAAATAGAGTTTACTATTGAGTTAGTTACGGGTACAACACCTATATCCCAGGCACCATATAGGATGGCTCCAACAGAACTGAAGAATCTAAAAGTTCAGTTACAGGAACTTGTAGATAAGGGGTACATTAGACCCAGTGTGTCGCCTTGGGGAGCGCCAGTCTTTTTTGTTAAGAAGAAAGACGGTACTCTTAGATTATGCATAGACTATAGACAGTTGAATAAGGTGACAATTAAGAATAAATACCCATTACCTCGTATAGATGATCTCTTCGATCAGTTAAAGGGAGCCACGGTGCTAAGATAGATTTGAGATCAGGCTATCACCAGTCGAAGGTAAAAGGCACAGATGTTCCAAAGATTGCCTTCAAAACTGATATGGACATTTTGAGTTCCTAGTAATGCCGTTTGGATTGACAAATTCTTCTGCTATATTTATGGACTTGATGAATAGGATGTTTCATCATTATTTGGATCAGTTTTTGATAGTTTTCATAGATGATATACTAGTGTATTCTAGTAGTGCGGAGAAGTACAAAGAACATCTGAGGATGGTGTTACTGATTCTAAGGGAAAAGGAGTTACATGCCAAATTTAGTAAATTTGATTTTTGGTTAAATCAAGTCGTATTTCTTGGGCATATAGTTTCAGCTAATGAAGTTAGCGTTGATTCCCAAAATATAGAAGCAATAGTTAACTGGGAATGACCCCTGAATGTAACCGAAGTACGTAGTTTTCTGGGTTCAGTAGGTTATTATAGGAGATTCGTGGAGGATTTTTTTAAGATAGCTCTACCATTGACAAACATGACTAGAAAAGATGTAAACTTTGAGTGGTCGCAGAATGTGAGCACAGTTTTCAGGTATTGAAACAGAAGTTAGTATCAACACCAGTATTAACTCTACCTACACCAGGTAAAGAGTTTGAGGTCTATTGTGATGCATCCCAACAAGGGTTAGGATGTGTGTTGATACAGGAAGGGAAGGTAGTAGCTTATGCTTCTCGACAATTAAAGAAGCATGAATGTAACTACCCTATGCACGATTTGGAGTTAGCAGCAGTTGTGTTAGCTCTTTGTGGAGACATTACCTGTTTTGTGAGCGA
The DNA here is from genome assembly GCF_009727055.1 of Benincasa hispida. Lineage (NCBI taxonomy): Eukaryota > Viridiplantae > Streptophyta > Magnoliopsida > Cucurbitales > Cucurbitaceae > Benincasa > Benincasa hispida. The sequence goes on along the minus strand of NC_052360.1, from coordinate 43,172,137 downwards.
TGTCATATATTCACGGATCATAAAAGCCTAAACCATATCTTTGATCAGAAGGAACTAAACTTGAGACAAAGAAGATGGCTCGAATTGATAAAGGATTATGACTGCCCCATTGACTATCACCCAGGTAAAGCAAATGTGGTAGCTGATGCTTTAAGTCGAAAAACCAGATCAGCTAAAGCTAGTATTAATTCAGTAAAGGGTACACTGATTCATGAGTTGTAGAATGCTAGGGTAGCATTATCAATCGGTCCAAAAGGAGGGTTACTAGCTTCATTTCAAGTGCGCCCTACGCTCGTAGAAAATATTCTATGTGAGCAGTTAAAGGATTTTGATCTTTAGAAGTTGGCTGAAGAAATAGATAAAGGATTAAGGACAGACTACCAATTAAGAGCTAACAGAGTGCTATTGAAAGAAGGTAGGATATGTGTACCTAAGAACTTAGCACTTAAACAAGCTATTCTAGAAGAGGCACATAGTTCGGCCTATTCTATGCATCCAGGTGGTACGAAGATGTAAAAAAACATTAAAGAGATCGTACTAGTGGCCTAGTATGAAAAGAGAAATAGCGGAGTATGTTGACAGGTGCCTAATATGTCAACAAGTTATACCAGAAAGACAGAGGCCAGCAGGATTACTTAATCCACTCCCAGTATTAGAATGGAAGTGGGAGTATATCACGATGGATTTCTTTTTTGTATTTCCTAATACACCAGCGAGCTATGATGGTATATGGGTAATTGTGGATAGATTGACAAAAACAGCTAAGTTTTTACCAGCTCAAGTTACTTATACCCTAGACCAATTAGCTAAGCTGTATGTTGATCGAGTCGTGAGTTAGTTTGGAGCTCCAGTTTCAATTGTATCACATCGAGACTCTAGATTTACATCGAACTTTTGGCCTAGTTTGTAGAAAGCTATAGGAACCAAGTTATATTTTAGTACCGCTTTTCATCCACGGATGGATGGTCAGTCTGAGCAGACAATCCAAACATTAGAGGACATGCTAAGAGCATGTGTATTGCAATTTAAGGGCAGTCGGGATACGCATCTGTCATTAATCGAATTTGCATATAACAAAAGTTACCATTCGAGTATCGGGATGGCACCGTATGAGGCATTATATGGAAGACCATGTAGGACTCCGATATGTTAGAATGAAGTCGGTGAGAGGAAATTACTAGGCCCAAAACTTGTGCAATAGACATCAGACAGTGTTAAGATTATAAAAGATAATCTTAAGATGGGTCGAGATAGGCAAAAGAGTTACGCTGATAAGCGGATAAGAGAATTAGAGTTTGAAGTTGGTGATAAAGTATTTCTGAAATTATCTCCGTGGAAAGGAATACTCAGATTCGGTAGGAAAGGGAAATTAACCCAGAGATATATTGGACCCTATGAGATAATAGAAAGAGTCGGCCCAATGGCATATAGATTGGATTTACCTCCAGAATTATCCCGTATTGATGATGTGTTTCATGTGGCAATGCTTAGAAAGTATGTGCTCAATCCTACCCATGTATTGCATGAGAAACCAGTATAGTTGAGAGAAAATTTTTCTTATGAAGAGGAATCAGTAGAAATCCTTGACAAAAAGGAATAGATCTCAAGGAATAAGACAATCCCGTTGGTAAAGGTACTATGGCGAAACCATAGCATGGAAGAAGCAACATGGGAAGTCGAAGAGAAAATTAGAAACAAGTATCCGCAGTTGTTTAGTTGACAGACTTGTAGTAAAATTTCGAGGACGAAATTTTTATAAGGGGGAGGTAAATGTGAACCCCGAATCCTAATTTCTCTACTTGAGTATGTTCCCTTCTAAGACTAGTGTGATGAGTAGGTTGATGTGGAAACTAGTGTGGAATGGTAGAGGAAAAAAGTGGAGATTTGAATAAAAGAGGAAATTGGAAGTTTAACTTTTGGGAAAAATTTGGAAATTTGGCTAAGTATAGCATTTTGTGTGTTGATCCGTTGGAAGAGTGGTTGGTGAAGGCATGCGGCTGAAGAAGGAAAAAGGAGATGATGCATTGGAAGGCACATGGGTAGGCGAGGCATGCATGGAAAGGCAGCCCATGCATCGAGCAGCCTCGGCCAGTGCCCATGCCATGCGTCGAGCAAAGCCTCGACCAGCGCCTATGCCATGCAATCGAGCAACATTGGCCAGATGCCCTGCCCATGCATCGAGCAACCTCGGTCGGACGCCCTGCCAATGCGTCGAGCGGGCACGCCCATGCGTTGAGAAGGTGACTACAAAACCAACCAGATATTGAAGGACGTTTTGAGAAGGTATCTGAACAGAAGAACCTAAGGTAATGGTCAGTACTTAGTATGGCCACGTGCACATAGTATATAGTCAGAGATTGAGCAAAAGGGTTCTCTTTTGACTAGCAAGTCGGTGTTGGGTTGTTTTATCACAGTAAGGGTTATTCTCAACTGAGAAATAGTTTTAACAGTTTTATGATTAAAACAACTTTATATGTTTTATGCTTGGAAACTGCTTATACTGGCAGTACAAAATAGTGTAGAAGTTTATATTTCAGTTAGAACTTCTTTATTGAGATTTTGCATGAGAATCAATTATCTTTCTTAAGTCACTCACTAGGCACAAAGCTCCACCTGTTTTCAAATGTTTTCTTCCCCACCCGCCCCCCCCCCTCCTACAGGTAGTGGTCAAATCCTCTTAAGATAGCTCTGCATCTGTTCTGCCACTAAAGGAATAAGAGATTTGTAACCCGTCAGTTTACGTGGTTACTGTTAATATTGTACACATGTTACTGTTGTTCATATAGGGACAAGGGTTTTTGGGTTTTGGGACTTGTGAATCTAGTGCTGTAATGGCTCTAAATATGTTATGTTTCTGAATTAATAAATATTTGCCTAAAGTCATTTCGCCGTATATAATTTATATTTTGGTATCAGAGTTATTTCGCAAGAGTTATTAGGTAGTAAATGTCAGCCAAAGGGTTGGTAACTGCTGTAGTCACGCCCTTTCTCAGGCTGAGAGGTTAGTCTGGGGCAGGGGTGACAACACACCCCTTAACTAAACACATTTCTGGAGGATCGGGCGCACGATATTGCTACCAGTGCAACACTACCTTAATATAGTGTATTTTGCTAAAGACGGGCAAAGGACACACACGCGCGTAACGCACCCCTCAGCTCAACGCATTTGAGTTGGATGAACGCAAAGCGTATCTTGTTGGTTGAAGATGCATCCATTATCGCCATGCATACTAGATGTTGATTGTTTTATTATTATTTCTTTTATTATATTTTTTCATCAACGCAAGTGGCTATGACTTGCGGTAATCAATTTTCATCTCATTACTCAATCATTCACCAATTAAAGAATAACGCATTAATGACGGAAAAGTAAAAGGAATTAAAAACAGTACAGAAATAAATGCAAGGACAGTAAATGAAGAATAAATTCATAAAGTCATGAAACAAATTAGAGGAAGTAGTAAAAGACAAAGTTCATAAATCCATAAAGATAGAAATTAAAGAAAGAATTTAAACATAGATTTGAGATATGGACTGAAAGATGACTTTCTTTGAATGAGCGCAATCCACACCTCTTTGTGCGGTCCAGCTTGCCTATCCAATGTCTTTAGGGACATTGCTCCTTTCCATGTCTCATCTTGCAATATATATGGGGAGAGAGATGATCTACTTCCTTCAGGAATCACATCAGTTATAGAGAATGCATTGCCCATTTCTCAAACCTTGCATTCTCCGCAACCATAGGTCTCGAAGTTCCGGTGCTTATTCTGGTTCTGATGTGCTCTTGCGTGAAAGATACACCTGATCTCTGGGCCAGCTTAGAATTTCTAGATCACTCCAATACTCATAAGCCGTCAGACTGCTCTTCGCGATAAACAGCCAGTACAAAGAGATCTGTCCTACACATACTTCAAACGTACTCAACACTAACCGTTAACCAATCCCCGGCAACGACGCCATAAACTTGTTGACAAAGAAATTGATGCTTTATTCTAAGCACACACACTACGATATATAATGCATGATACAAGTCCATGTCCCCATTGCCAGTTCCCGGCAACCGCGCCTTAAACTTATTGACATAAATATTGATGCTTCTATTTTAAGCACACGCACTACAATATATAATGCATAATTTTTAGTCTTTAAGCATGTGGACAATGATCTTCTGTCATACAACGAATGGATGAATGATGACTTTATTTTCTTTATGCGATACTACTTCTAGATATGCGTTGTTAATGAATGTTCTTGTAGTATGCTATGCGTTGTCACAAGTTTCCTTGCGTTGGAACCAAGTGTAATTCCACCGCAAGTTTCTCGGTGTGATTCGAGGTCTAACATAGGGATTGTTTTAGGTTAATTGCGTTATATTCGTGATATATGTGATCGGGGTTTTTCAATTTAATAGAAGTTATGGTTTGTACATGCGATAAAGTAAATTGTGCAGTAAAGTAAAGATAAGCGATAAAAATACGATAATAAAGTAAATTGCGATAAAAGTAAAGTGCGATAAAATAAATCTAAGCTATGATTATACAAGATACAGGTTATATGATACAAAATACCGTGGTTGAGACTGTCTGTGAAGATTATACAAAGAATCGTGTTATGCGGTGGCAAGGCTTATGTGAGAAGCAGAAAGAGAAACGATAATTAATATAAACATCATAAGTTCCTTAATTGCGTTAAAGATATAAGAGCGGTTTCGCTTTCCCTTGGCGTACACCTCTCGGTGATCGACAGCGTTTCCCACATCTTTGTGGTGAAACTGGGACGAACGTAGTGAACGCAAGGTTGCTTCCATTTCTGGAAGTACTTCTTGCTTTCGTTAACGCCTTCTTCTAACCTTCTCGAGACAGGTTGTGATACATGGTTGTGAGTGATTTATACTAAGCAGAGGAAATACAATTGATGAATAAGAGTTAGAAACAGATGCAGAAGAGTGCCAATGTCTTGACACCAATCTGGATGGAGAGATTGCTTCCCGGCGTAGATGGAGTGAACGGAAGGATGAGCTTCCATCTCAGGCTTGCTCAACCGGTAGAGTTGATCTAGGTACGGAGCTTCACGACAGGGATTTGGATTGATTTCTCCTGAGACTCACCTTTCGGCTTTGTCTCTTTTCTTCCCGAATCTTCTCCGATCAACACTCAGATCAGCCTCTCTTTCAGTAGCCTCGTATCAATTATACCCCGTATCAAGTATATCTTTTCAGTGAATTCTTTAAGGGTATTTATTGATGAAAGCTTTGACTCTCTGACTTGTGGTCCCCACTTTATTGTTATGGAAATTCCAAAAATGGTTGAATAAATGTTCCTTCTGTTATGCAATCAGTCCGTCGAAAATGCACAACAGTTAGTTATACACGTGTCGAAATCCTCCGCGATTGCGTTGCTCATTTGCATCTTTCGATCTGGTGTCCGCATGCGGTGTTGTTTTTATTACCGCATGCGGTTGAAGTACAGCTCTGGATCGATTGTTGTATGCACCGTCATTGCGTTGATCGTCCAATCATTCCTGAATGATGGGCACAATGCGACGTAGATGCGTTAATCTTTTTCTCTTGAGCCATGAACGCATACGGTGACTTGATTTCCTACAAAACAGACTTGAAATATTCTTTTCAACCATCGCAATGGTGTTAGTGGGTGTATTGACGATAATTTATAATTATTGTATTTCTTAGCCTATTTTCATACAATTGACACAACTTTCCTCTCTTTTAACCACAATATCTAAATAAAGCGGTATAAATAACTTGTATTTCTACAAGTTATCAGACACCCAAATTTAGATATATGCTTGTCCTCAAGCATATCTTCTACTAAGGCAAAAAAGCTCAATTCCTATCCTATATTTTTGCGTCGATTGGTTGCTTCGAATGCTCCACTTAGGCACATTACTTGACAACGTAATTTCCTTCTTTCCTTGCTAAGTCGTATCAAAGCCCTACTTTATTCTTCTATACTACAAATTTATGCTAAAAAATGCTTTTCTAGTTTCAAAAAGAATGTTTACCTCTTCTTTGTGAAAACAACTTGATGCATCTGTATGTGGTGGTAGAACTTTGTGTGATTTATTAGAGACCGTTGATCATGGTTACACCCTTCATTTGGCTTGTTCCCACGGGTGTCATGCGAACATCCAACCACGGTTGTGTGCGAATTTCAACTTTAACTCATGATATTCAGAGGAGTTGTCTCTTGCATTCTTTTATTTTTCTTTTCACATTGTGTTTTTCTTGGAAACCCACCTTCGTTTTAGCTTGCTCCCACGAGTGTCATGCGAACATCCAACTACGAGCAGGTTTCTTTCACAACTAACTCTTATCAGGTTGGGATTATTTTTTAGTTTTCCCTTGCGCTGACATTGGAGTTTTGTATGAAAATTTATTGATTTTTTTTAAATGAAAATGAATGCATATTTCTTAATGACCGCATAATCTTGATCTCATCTGCTATGAACTTTGCCACCCCGAAATTTAGAGATGCTCAAGGTCCTAATTGCATTATTTGGACAGAATAGACAAAACTTTGACAAAATTTCAAAAAGACGGTTTGAGCAGAACTTTGAAGGGTAAAAGCTAAAGTATTTCTAAGCTTACGAATTAACTAAGTGTTAGTTAGAATTTACAAAGTGTGGGAAATGTTTCTAAGTGAATGCATATTATACATCATGGCAGGGCAATGAATAACGCAAAAATAAAAGATCAAGAACATCGCAAAGTTGACAAAGAATGATAAAGAAAAATGCACAGGCAAAAAGAGATAATTGCTACTTAGTTGTATTGAATATTAACCAAGTATACAAATAATTAAAAATTAATGCAATACAAAAATTGTTGGCTTATACAAAGAATCAAAGAATTTAGATAACTCAGAAAAATAATGAATTGAATAAAAATACAGAATGGTCGCATAAAAATGTAAAGATTATTGTTGAGGAGTAGGAGGGTCTGGAGGAGGCATCTGATGCGGTACGGGTGGAGTCTCTTCGAAAACTTGATGCTGCTTGAGATGCGGAGGCATCATGGGACCATGAAGATATGCTGTTAGAAAATTAAAGTACTCATGGTTGCAGTCCGCAAGCTATCTTTGGTGGCAATGGATCGTATAAATGTTGTGCTGAATATTGATCAACTCCTCCCTTGACGTAGCAGCACTGCGTTGTATATCATCGACTTGCTCCATTACCACATCAAATTTCTTGTTGAAGAAGGCTTGTTGCTGAGCGAAGAGTTGTTGTTGGAAGAAGAGGGATTGCATTTCTGCTAACTCAGCAGCCAAGGAGGCGACAGTGGGTTGTGCCTGCAATGTCTCGCCAACAATGTTTTGGGGTTGGGCAGAGGTGCCTTCACCCAAATCGTGTGGGTCATCAACAGGCGGCGGTGGAAGGGAATATTGCGGTGATGATGGCGAAGGTGAGGCTGGGGCTGCTGGTATGCGTTGGAGAATTTGGGGCAAGGAGAAGGTTGGTCAAGTGTTCAGGAAGGGAAGAAGAAGAAGGTTGTGCGAGAGGGCTTGGAGGGCGAATTATTAGGGGTAAAGGGTCCAAGGGTTCTGGTTCTTGCGTTGTTTCTTCTTGGATTTTCTCCTTTCCCTTATCATCTCTACGTTGTCTCTTCAGCTTGGGCTCTTGCAGCGAATTCAAATCAATCTTTGGCCTCTTCAAAGGGAGCTCAGGGCAGTGTGGGTAATCTTTGAGGAGCAACCTCAAAATCTTGATGTTTATCAAGCCATGAACTTCTGCCATTGGCTCTTCATCAATGACCACACCTAGGGATAGGCATAAACTTGAAACCGTCCATGGAAGAAGTACTGACCTCTTATGTGCCCCACAATGCCTCGAATTTGACTTGCGATCAACCGGCCTACATCGATTGGAATGTTGCGCGTAATGCAATATGCGACCATAACTCGATCCCTTGAAATTGTCTTATCGTGGGAAGTTGGGATCAGCCGCCGTTTGACCAAATAAACCCAAAGTCGTGCCTCAGGAAGCAGAGTCTTGGATGCCAGGGTCTTGATGCCTTTTAAACAAACGTCCACTTAGTGCCCGGTTGCGTTAATACTCGCAGCGCATCTTCCATATGTTGTTCAGTGGGATCATTAATGATTTTATTGCCCGATGCATCTGAGTTGTCCTTCATTTGGTATAGCTCATTGATGTCCCTTACGCTAGAAGACACCAGTCGCCCTTTTATGGTCACCATATCCTTTGTGCCATGCAGCCGTCTATGGTAGAAGCTGCGCACTACCTTTGGAACAATAATGGCTGGGCACTGGCAAAATGTGTCCCAACCATGTTCCACGATCACGCTCGTGATCAGATCTGGTAGTGGCGTTGGCGCAGGGAAAAAGCCCATCTCTATCAACAAGTCATCGTTCTCCTTCTTTCTTGATAGACATACCTTTGCCAACGCAGGTTTGCTGCTCTTTGTGACTGCTTTGCCCTATCTCTTAGTCAACGCAAGGTGGGCTTGTTGCCTTTATTTTCTTTCCCATTCCATGCGTTATTCCTTCTTCTCTTGTTTGGCAAGTTCATTGCCCTTCTTCTTACTTAAGCATTGCCTGTTGGCTTTGCACTTCCTTTCCTTCTCTTCTCTCATTCTTCTTCCTTCTTCTGCCTTCTTTTTCTTTTCTTCTTCTTCCTTTTCTCTAACTTCTCTTCAAACTCTTCCACAAATTGCTCAGAGGCCAACAAAAGGCGTTGTTGCTCATCGAGCCACCTTACTTCTTCAAGTCTCGAGATCTCATTATTGCGGCGTACCTCCTTCTCATGTAATCTTCTTCTTTTATCACCTTCTGCGGTGATGAGTTTTGCCCACTCCATTTTCTC